>NW_028274926.1:0-300000 GCF_037043125.1 Eumetopias jubatus | reverse complement strand
TCTGGGTGTTGAAATTGCATTTAGGTAGGTATGAAGATTTTAATGACTTGTGGCCTTAAGCTAAGTGAGTACATTTTGAGCCTGTGGTTTTCCTTTTTAACAACCCTGCCTTTTGATCAGACTCTCAGCTTAACTGAGAGATGGTTTCTAAATTGAAGGCATTAACGCCATTCTCAGCAACTGCTCTGAAGTTCTCACAGTATTTGTTGTTCTTCTGGGTGATAGTCATAGGCCTTGACCTTTTTACTTAACCTTTGTGATGTTCCCAGGTTACCACTTCAGCTTTACAATTTTTGAGTTGGTCATTCTTTTCATTCTTTGTGATGTTCCAGTCTTAAAAAGATCATTTGCTTGGAGATTACTGGCTTTGAATTTGCATGCCAAGCTTTTGAGAGAACATAAAGCACCAGGCAGATTGCTATGATGCCTATAAAGAGGATAATTCCCCATGTTTGGAGTGCTATTTGATGCTCTGGTCCCAAGACTCAAAGCAACTAAAATCAAATAAATAAGAAAGACCCTGCTGAAGGAGTCACTCTGTTAAACCAAGTGGCTGGCACCCTGATCTGATCTTACCGGGTTTTAACTTCCCCAATAGTGTTCATCTGGGTATAGCACATGGTGTTGCCTACAGCACAGATCCAGCCATGTTCAGCTGAGTCATAATCAAGGGCTATTCTTACTTTCAAGAACTGCTTTGGCCAGAGTCTGAGGATTTTTGTTGGGTACCCATTGCTTTAGGAGGGATTCTGCAACAATATTAGAATGGAGGAGAAAGTCTTGATCATACCTCATTTCCAATTATCCCTAACCAGGGAAGTAGGGCCAGCCAAAGAAGTGAATCCTGGTGGCTTCTTGGTAGCCCTACTAACTTAGGATATATCTTTAGGGGAGTCAACCAATGAGATGTCTTACTTACCTTGAGAAAATTTAGGACCAGGGTTAGATTTTCTCATAGCCTGAAATAAAATCTTGCTCTAAATTCCAAGGGTTAGCCCCCTTGGCAATGACCAGGGAGATACAGGCTATTGCCAAATTAAAAGAAAAAAGGGAGAAAGGATTTCATATTTAGTTAAAGTATGAAGTCTTGAACCCCTGTTTAGGTGAAATCAGTCTGTTTGGATGTCAGCTACTTCTCTTTCTCTCAATTTGATTCAGAAACTCCAGTGTCTGGGCAGGACCAGGTGTCAGGTGGAGACTTCTGTAGCTGTGGGATGTGTACAAAGTTCAACATCTAGTTTTAGAGCAGGGGCACTAATAAGGTGTGTCTTCTACTGGGAAGTTTGAGGGCTGTCTTCCTCTGATGATGTGTGCAAAATACCTAATCACCAGGCTGCAAGCTGTGACTGAGAGGACCCTTTTAATTGTGCTCTAAGAAGGTTTCTTATACCTGGTGATGACAGACTTGAGCATCAGAAACTGCAGAATTACGCTAGCTGGTCAGACTAGCAGGCCACACAAAGGATCCGCAGAAGGTTGTACACCGAGACAATTCCAGGAAGTTTGTAAGGTTTTCCTAAAGGTTCCTATGATTTTCCCTGTGAAGTAGGAGCTTTGGTCACTGGAGATCATAGAAGGTGTGCCCCAAAGGGGAAACCCATTTTTAACAGTGTCTTTGCCACAGTGAGGGCATAAGCCTCTTGGCAAGGAAGGCTTTAACACACCCAAAAACATATAAACAATGACAAGGGCATATTGACAACACATACTAACTGGCAGTGGAATGAAGAAGTCCTGCAGGTGTACAAAAAGTCCAGAGGGAGGAAGCTTGAAGCCTCTGGAGAGTAAACAGCTTTTCCAGGATTATGGACCTGAGAGGTTAGACGTTGATGGTAAACTGTTTTGTACTTTGGGGTCTCTAACCTGATGATTTTTACCAAGCCAGTTCCTCAAGACTCAAAAGAAACTTAAGATTTTGCAATTTCGTGCTCACCTGGGTACCTCAGTCAGTTAAGCGTCTGCCTTCAGCTCAGGTCCTGATCCCGGGGTGCTGGGATCGAGCCCCACATCAGGCTCCCTACTCAGCAGAAAATTTGCTTTTCCCTCTACCTGTCTCCCCAACTTGTTTTCTCACTCTTGCACAAATAAATAAAATAAAATCTTCAAAAATAAAAATTTTGCGATTTTGCTACCTATCTGTAATCTGGGACTATAGTTTTTGGTGATAAATAAACAGGTGTATGAGAAAATAAATAAAATTTAAAAATTAAAAAAGAAAAATAAACAGGTATATCAGAAAGTGGTGAGCTAATCTCTTTAGAATTTAAGGATCCCATTAGTTAAGACTTTGGGCTTCTCGGAGCCTAAAAAGGACGTGTTTGGTATTGAAAATTTGTGTTTTACAGTGTAGCTCCTTGCACAGAAGTATTCTTGAGGTTGATGGGTGACCTAGTGCTGATACAACCCATTTCCTGACCAACTCGTACTATTAGGAGAGCGTTCTTGAGGTAGCAAATGTCCTTACAGTCTCTAAATACTTGACTCATGCCCACCAATTTTTGTGGCTTTTCCCACCTTCCTCTGTTAGCTTATGTACACTGAAGACTAATAATTATGTGCACATTAGTGTATGGACAGTAAGAGATGTTACTGAGTCCTGACCACAGGAAGACTCTGTGTGCACCACCAACAATTCTGGAAACTTGCTGAGGTTTCCACCTGGGGAACTTGGTCTGAAAGGTTAGGGGCTTGGCTGTGGGCCGACCCTTCTGCCAATTCAGCTGGACTCTGGGCAAATATACCAGCTCATCAGAGCTCCAGACAAACATGCTAGCTCAACTTAATACTTGCATAACACTCTGCCGGCCCAAGTTGGCCTGCCCTGCAAAGCAAACTCAATTAGGAGTTTGAACACAAAGAGAATGAAGTTTAGAACCAAGAACTCACCCACAGCCCTTGGAACAGGTGAGAAAGATTGTGAACTCAAAGGGCTCTCAGTTACCACCTCTGTGTTTTGCTTTGTCTCTGAAGGCCCCTGGGAGTCCACTTCGGATTCCATCACTGCCATCAAACCTGTTAAAGAACAAAAATTCAACCAAGTAAATGTTAAAGATCTAATGGCGCTATTAATCAATCAATTAATGAATCACACAACATCCCATCTAGCAAGTAGAGGGGAGATCAAAAGGATTACAGGAAAGGAAAAGGTTTTAACAATAGAGAGGGAGCAGAATCCATTGTTTTAGGTAAGGTCACCCTCCCAAGGAGAAGGAAAGGTGTCAATCAAGAAATTTCTTGGTGCTGACCAGGAAATTCCCAAGGTTACTCTTCTGGGGGGTTGAAATTGTACTCATGTCAGGGATTAAGTCTTGGTTTAGTGACTTGGAGCCTTAAACTAAGTGTTGCCATTTTGGGTGTGGGTTTTTTTTTTTTTTCAGTGCTCCAAGAAGATAAAGATATACTTCGGAAATGTAAACTTGTATATAGAAAGCTCTTCACACATCTTCTTATGTGTTTTTTCCCCCACTGCTTAAAAAGTGCTTGTGAACCACAGAGAAAAGTACAAACTGGTTCTTTCTTATGGGCCCTCTGGGGCCTTAGTCTGTGATATTAATGTCAGGACTTGACTTCTGAGTCTAGTGAGTTATTGTATCAAAGCGGGGTCAGGACACATTCGGCTATCTGCCCACACTGTCTAAATATTTCCAGCGTCTACACCAATGGGGCTCCTTTGGACACCATTCCTGAATTATGCCTGAATCATGAGTGACCCTGAGTGATTAGGAAAATTATATTCTCTCTACCCGTAGTGATCCTCCTTGGGACCGTAGATCATCCTGCACCCATACCAGGCCTGGCACACACCAGGACTGCAATAATGTTTGCTAAGCAGATTTACCAAAGGTAAAAAATACATTCATTGTATAGAATCAAAGAACCTTTATACATGCGAGCCTCACCCTGTCTTTACTTACTAAACTTCACCTTTTGCTGGTATATAAAATTCAAATCTGAAAAACTCAAGACCATACTAAGACCTCAGTAGCCAAATTACTATTCTGATTGAGCTATGATTCAGCTTCATCAAATGAACAAAATTTTGTCCTCTATAACTCATTGTTTATGGGTCATATTTTGAGTAGAGCAAGATTGAAGTGAGGACTATATGTTCAGAAGAACATTCTTGAAAGATATATAATTGTTCTTATTTCCTGACCAAGTAAAACCATCAAAAGTGGACTCTGTTTGAGCATTTCTTGTATGCGAAGTTGTTAGGTGCTCTCATGTGTATTGTTTCATTTAATCCATGAAATGACTATAAAAAAATCAATGTGACATTAATATTTTGGATGATGAAACTGAGGTGAGAAAGGCTAACTGAATTTGTCTTTCTTTTTTTCTCTGTATGTTCCATAGGCCATACTATTTTTTTTAAAAAAGATTTAATATTTATTTCAAGAGAGAGAGAGCACAGGGGGGAGGACCAGAGGGAGAGAACCTCAAGCAGACTCCCTGCTGAGCATGGAGCCTGACACTGGGCTTGATCTCAAGACCCTGAGATCATGACCTGAATTGAATGAGGGTCATGCTCAACCAAGTGAGCCACCCAAGTGCCCTCAAAGCCCATAGTAGTTTAATTCTGTGGGGAAATAGCAGAACATTTATGCTTTCATTAAAGGCAACATTAGCGAAAATTTTCTATCTGTTTGTTTTCATTAATACTTGACAGAAAAGGTAAGGTGTTCCCTTTAAAAAAAAGGGTTCTGGGAGGTTATATTCATGTTTATATACACATACCTTTGTTTATTGAAGGAAAAAGAATCTCTTGATTAAGTTTTGTTTTACCACTCTCGTGGTTGATGATACATTTGTGTTCTTTATCCATTGATGCTTCAGTCACAGTCAGCCAGCTGAATTTCATGTATGTGTCCTTAGTCTTCTTCATAGTGTCTCCCTGCTGGGATTTCAGAATTGTTTTGCCATCCTCTTCTTGCCAATCTATCTTGATAATGTCAGGGAAAAAATCCTCAAGAAGACAAAGGTATGTTCCAGCCTTATGGATTTTTATTTCAGCAACTGAAGGAAGAAAAATGGTGGGCTTGGGGGAAATGTCTTCATCAGGACTTGTATCTGTTGGAGAAAATGGAATAACAATTAAACCGTAATTGGAGGGTGCCTGGGTGGCTCAGTCAGTTAAACATCTGCCTTCAAATCAGGTCATGATTCCAGGGTCCTGGGATGGAGCCCTGCATCAGTCTCTCTGCTCAGCCGGGAGCCTTCCTCTCCCTCTCACTCTGCCTGCCTCGCTACCTACTTGTGCTCTCTCTCTCTCTGTGTCAAATAAATAAATAAAATCTTTAAAAATGTAATTAAAGAAACGCAAACATTGTGGGGTTTGGAAACACCCAGTACATAATAAAAGGAAAGAAAATTGCTATAGAATTAGTGCTTACTGTGGTTTTTCATCCACAGAAGGTTATGAGGTGCTTATTTTCTTAATTTCCTTGGGAAAAGAGGGTCTAGAGGTTTTGTAACTTGCCCAAAGTCACAGCTATTAAGTGAAAAGCCCTGGATCAAATCATGGAATTTTTTTAAACAATATACCCTCACTTGTTTGAGTGGGAATCTATCAAGTTGACCTTTTATTTACAAATAGGGATCCCATGCCCATTTCTGATACTGGAATTCTTCTCCTTGATTTCTGATTCTATGGAACATCTCGTTCTCACATCTGAACCACTGCATGATTTTGAGTAGGGCAATGTTTAATGCTGTACTTCCAAATTATTTACAATGCCTGAAATTTAGAAAAAAAATGGCCATATTTCCAAAACTTCTATTTAAAAAAATTTGATTATTTTCAGAAATTTTCATATAGTAACCTAATCAAGTAATGCAGTGGTCAGAATTTTGTTTTGCTTCAGGAAATGTTCACTAAAAGTACATTTTATATTGAAATTTCATTTGAAGATACCTTGACTAAGAAGACACTATATTTGACCCTTATCATCTCTCCCCAAATCTGAACCTGCCCTACAAGCCTGCTAAACTTGTAGTACCACTCAATTTTCTTTCATTTCACCTGCTAAATAAAGTTGTATCATCAGATATAATGTCAAATTATATAATGAAACATCATGGTTTTCAAGGGCATGTCACTTGAAGGCTAGAATATTCCTTGGTTATACATTATTATTAATTAATGATTCAAATTATAAATAGAATTCTTTCCAATTTGAGTTCCAACTGAAACACAAATTGTTTACTAATTTTCTCTTTCCAGGTGTTTGGCGTTAGAATAATAATTTCATGGGCCATTTCCTAAGAAAAAAATAATTTCTCCTTTGAGAAGAAAGGTAAAAAAAATTCTTCAGAATTTTTGCCTGTGCACCAAAGGTCCTGATTTTTATACTAAATGAGTAAGCAAACAATGATGAGTTTTTTATTCATGGTATAAATAAATATTAGGTCATAATGCACTTGTTTTAAGTTTGTATGTCTTTCTTATAGTGCAAATAGTATTTTACTGATTATAAGATAACACACAGTATATTTCTTTTTGTTTTTTTTAAAGATTTTATTTATTTATTTGAGAGAGAGAGAATGAGAGATAGAGAGCACGAGAGGGAAGAGGGTCAGAGGGAGAAGCAGACTCCCTGCTCAGCAGGGAGCCCGATGCGGAACTCGATCCTGGGACTCCAGGATCATGACCTGAGCCGAAGGCAGTCACTTAACCAACTGAGCCACCCAGGCACCCAACACACAGTATATTTCTTCAACCATATATATTTTGTCTTTAATTTAAAAAACATGTTATATAAAGCAAGATTTATTTTTCAGAGTACATGGTATTTACATAGTTTTTGCCTCTAGTCAATACATTAAATAATCTAGTTTTCATCTTAAAAAGTTCAGTTTTTCATAGGAATACTTCTGATTCATCATAGTAAGGAACTTGAAAATCAAATCATGAGCTTGGAAAAATCAGGATGGCAAGATATGCTTACCTCCTGTCACTTTTACTTAGCTAGAGCCCTGAAGTTTCATTCTTTTCAGAATAGAAGGTACCTTGAACTCCCATAACTTTCTCAATGTGATAGTTAACTGAGCATTAAATAGTATTATTGATTATATATGATCAATGCCTATATTTTATGGAATTATATTACATTTTTTTTACCTTTCCCTTTTTTTTTAAAGATTTTATTTATTTGACAGAGACAGACACAGCAATAGAGGGAACACAAGCAGGAGGGGTGGGAGAGGGAGAAGCAGGCTTCCCGCTGAGCAGGGAGCCCAATATGGGACTCGATCCCAGGACCCTGAGATCATGACCTGAGCCAAAGGCAGATGCTTAAAGACTGAGCCACCCAGGCACCGTTAGGATTTTATTTATTTATTTTAGAGAGAGAGAGAGAGAGAGAGAATGGTGGGGGAGAGGCAAAACAAGAAGGAGAGTAAGAATCCTGAGCAGGCTCCATGCTCGGCCTGGAGCCCAAAATGGAGCTCAAGGCTCAATCCTACTACCCTGAGATCATGACCAGATGCTTAATCGAGAGCCACCAGATGCTACACAACATTCTTTTTAAAACTTATTAAGTGTTTTTTATGGCCACAGTCATTTCATTATTTTATAAAACAGAAACCGTTTTACAAAATAAATTGTCCCAATACATTTATAATGTTCATAATCAAAAAAATTTTCAGGTAAATTGCCTGAGTTGTATATATTTGATGACTATGAAGCAGTATGAATTCTATATAAACTAACTAAATGCAATGATATTTTCAATTACGTACGGTATTTCAGATCTGCATATTAATATTGATTCAAAATTCCTCTATTTCTTCTCATTTTTATTAAAAAACACTTAAAACTATTTCTCATGTTAATATGAAATTCAAATTTATGACATTTCTAAATATATTTAAAAGTACTAACTGTATCCCTAACTATATTCCAAATTATTTTCTAAATAAAATTTAAAATTTTAATTGTTTTTCTACTATATATCAGTGTGAAGCCCAACTTGTTAGTGTCAGACATGATATCAATTAAGATAAAGGATTAAGATTTAAGTACATACGAAACTTAAAAATGCCAAAAAGAAAAACTTGTTTTTAAATTTTTTTATTGTTATGTTAATCACCATATAGTACATCGTTAGTTTTTGATATAGTGTTCCATGATTCATTGTTTGTTCATAACACCCAGTGCTCCATGCAGAATGTGCCCTCTTTAATACCCATCACCAGGCTAACCCATCCCCCCACCCCCCTCCCCTCTAGAACCCTCCGTTTGTTTATCAGAGTCCATCATCTCTCGTGGTTTGTCTCCCCCTCTGACTTATTCCCCTTCATTCTTCCTCTCCTGTTAACTTCTTTTTTTCTTTTTTCTTAAAATATGTTGCGTTATTTGTTTCAGAAGTACAGATCTGTGATTCAACAGTCTTGCACAATTCACAGCGCTCACCGTAGCACATACACACCCCAATGTCTATCACCCAGCCACCCCATCCCTCCCACCCCCAACCACTCCAGTAACACTCAGTTTGTTTCCTGAGATTAAGAATTCCTCATATCAGTGAGGTCATATGATACATGTCTTTCTCTGATTGACTTATTTCACTAAGCATAACACCCTCCAGGTCCATCCACGTCGTTGCAAATGGCAAGATCTCATTCCTTTTGATGGCTGCATAATATTCCATTGTGTATATATACCACCTCTGCTTTATCCATTCATCTGTCGATAGACATCTTGGCTCTTTCCACAGTTTGGCTATTGTGGACATTGCTGCTATAAACATTGGGGTGCACGTACCCCTTCGGGTCCCTACATTTGTATCTTTGGGGTAAATACCCAGTAGTGCAATTGCTGGATCGAATGGTAGCTCTAATTTCAACTGTTTGAGGAACCTCCATACTGTTTTCCAGAGTGGTTGTACCAGCTTGCATTCCCACCAACAGTGTAGGAGGGTTCCCCTTTCTCCACATCCCCGCCAACATCTGTTGTTCCCTGACTTGTTAATTTTAGCCATTCTGACGGGTGTGAGGTGGTATCTCATTGAGATTTTGATTTGGATTTCCCTGATGCCGAGCGATGTTGAGCACTTTTTCATGTGTCTGTTGGCCATTTGGATGTCTTCTTTGGAAAGATGTCTGTTCATGTCTTCTGCCCATTTCTTGATTGCATTATTTGTTCTTTGGGTGTTGAGTTTGATAAGTTCTTTATAGATTTTGGATACTAGCCCTTTATCTGATCTGTCATTTGCAAATATTTTCTCCCATCTGTTGGTTGTCTTTTGGTTTTGTGGACTGTTTCTTTTGCTGTGCAAAAGCTTTTTATCTTGATGAAATCCCAATAGTTCATTTTTGCCCTGGCTTCCCGTGCCTTTGGCGATGTTTCTAGGAAGAAGTTGCTGCGGCTGAGATCGAAGAGGTTGCTACCTGTGTTCTCCTTTAGGATTTGGATGGACTCCTGTCTCAAGTTTAGGTCTTTCAACCATTTGGAGTCTATTTTTGTGTGTGGTGTAAGCAAATGGTCCAGTTTCATTCTTCTGCATGTGGCTGTCCAATTTTCCCAACACCATTTGTTGAAGAGACTGTCTTTTTGCCATTGGACATTCTTTCCTGCTTTGTCAAAGATAAGTTGACCATAGAGTTGAGGGTCCATTTCTGGGCTCTCGATTCTGTTCCATTGATCTATGTGTCTGTTTTTGTGCCAGTACCATACTGTCTTGATGATGACTGCTTTGTAATAGAGCTGGAAGTCCGGAATTGTGATGCCGCCAGCTTTGCTTTTCTTTTTCAGTATTCCTCTGGCTATTCAGGGTCTCTTCTGGTTCCATACAAATTTTAGGATTATTTGGTCCATTTCTTTGAAAAAAGTGATGGTATTTTGATGGGGATTGCATTGAATGTGTAGATTGCTCTAGATAGCATTGACATCTTCACAATGTTTGTTCTTCCGATCCATGAGCATGGAACGTTTTTCCATCTCTTTGTGTCTTCTTCAATTTCTTTCATGAGTATTTTATAGTTTTCTGAGTACAGATCCTTTGCCTCTTTGGTTAAATTTATTCCTAGGTACCTTATGGTTTTGGGTGCAACTGTAAATGGGATCGACTCCTTGATTTGTCTCTCTTCTGTCTTGTTGTTGGTGTATAGGAATGCCACTGATTTCTGTGCATTGATTTTATAGCCTGCTACTTGACTGAATTCCTGTATGAGTTCTAGCAGTTTTGGGGTGGAGTCTTTTGGGTTTTCCACATACAGTATCATATCATCTGCAAAGAGTGAGAGTTTGACTTCCTCTTTGCCGATTTGGATGCCTTTGATTTCTTTTTGTTGTCTGATGGCCGTGGCTAGGACTTCTAATACTATGTTGAATAGCAGTGGTGAGAGTGGACATCCCTGCTGCGTTCCTGACCTTAGGGGAAAAGCTCTCAGCCTTTCCCCATTAAGAATGATATTCGCTGTAGGTTTTTCACAGATGGCTTTTATGATATTGAGGTATGTACCCTCTATCCCTATACTCTGAAGAGTTTTGCTCAAGAAAGGATGCTGTACTTTGTCAAATGCTTTTTCTGCATCTATGATTCTTATTCTATCTTATTCTTATATCTTATTCTATCTTATTCAATCTATGATTGGATCATATGATTCTTGTTCTTTCTTTTGTTAATGTATTGTATCACGTTGATTGATTTGCGGTTGTTGAACCAGCCTTGCAGCCCAGGGATAAATCCCACTTGGTCGTGGTGAATAATCCTTTTTTTTTTTTAAAGATTTTATTTATTTATTTGACAGAGACAAAGCGAGAGAGGGAACACAAGCAGGGGGAGTGGGAGAGGGAAAAGCAGGCCTCCTGCTGAGCAGGGAGCCCAACGCAGGACTCGATCCCAGGACTCTGGGATCATGACCTGAGCCAAAAGCAGACGCTTAACGACTGAGCCACCGAGGCACCCGAATAATCCTTTTAATGTACTGTTGGATCCTATTGGCCAGTATTTTGGTGAGAATTTTTGCATCCATGTTCATCAAGGATATTGGTCTGTAATTCTCCTTTTTGATGGGGTCTTTGTCTGGTTTTGGGATCAAGGTAATGCTGGCCTCATAAAATGAGTTTGGAAGTTTTCCTTCCATTTCTATTTTTTGGAACTGTTTCAGGAGAATAGGTATTAATTCTTCTTTAAATGTCTCATAGAATTCCCCTGGGAAGCCATCTAGCCCTGGGCTTTTGTTTCTTGGGAGATTTTTGATGACTGCTTCAATTTCCTTAGCGGTTGTAGGTCTGTTCAGGTTTTCTACTTCTTCCTGGGTCAATTTTGGTAGTTGATACATCTCTAGGAATGCACCCATTTCTTCCAGGTTATCTAATTTGCTGGCATAGAGTTGCTCATAATATGTTCTTATAATTGATTGTATGTCTTTGGTGTTGGTTGTGATCTCTCCTCTTTCATTCATGATTTTGTTGATTTGGGTCCTTTCTCTTTTCTTTTTGATAAGTCTGGCTAGGGGTTGATCAATCTTGTTAATTCTTTCAAAGAACCAGCTCCTAGTTTCGTTGATCTGTTCTACTGTTCTTTTGGTTTCTATTTCATTGATTTCGCTCTGATCTTTATTATTTCTCTTCTCCTGCTGGGTTTAGGCTTTACTTGCTCTTTTCTCTCGAGCTCCTTTAGGTGTAGGGTTAGGTTGTATATTTGAGACCCTTCTTGTTTCTTGAGAAAGGCTTGTATTGCTCTATACTTTCCTTGAGGACTGCCTTTGCTGCATACCAAAGATTTTGAACAGTTGTGTTTTCATTTTCATTGGTTTCCATGAATTTTTTTAATTCTTCTTTAATTTCCTGGTTGACCCATTCATTCTTTAGTAGGATGCTCTTTAGCCTCCATGTATTTGAGTTCTTTCCGACTTTCCTCTTGTGATTGGAGTTCCAGTTTCAAAGCATTGTGGTCTGAAAATATGCAGGGAATAATCCCAATCTTTTGGTAGCAGTTGAGACCTGATTTGTGACCTAGGATGTGATATGTTCTGGAGAATGTTCCATGGCACTAGAGAAGAATGTGTTTTCCATTGTTTTGGCATGGAATGTTCTGAATATGTCTGTGACGTCCATTTGGTCCCATGGGTCATTTAAAATTTTTATTTCCTTGTTGATCTTTTGCTTAAATGATCTGTCCATTTCAGTCAGGGGGGTGTTAAAGTCCCCCACTATTATTGTATTGTTGTCAATATGTTTCTTCGCTTTTGTTATTAATTGCCTTATATAATTGGCTGCCCCCATGTTAGGGGCATAGATATTTACAATTGTTAGATCTTCTTGTTGGATAGACCCTTTAAGTAGGATATAGTGTCCTTCTTCATCTCTTATTACAGTCTTTGATCTAAAATCTAATTTGTCTGATATAAGGATTGCCACCCTAGCTTTCTTTTGGTGTCTATTAGCATGGTAAATGGTTTTCCACCCCTTCACTTTCAATGTGGGCGGTCTTTGGGTCTAAAATGAGTCTCTTGCAGACAGCATATTGATGGGTCTTGTTTTTTAATCCAATCTGTTGGTCTGTGTCTTTTGATTGGGGCACTTAGCCCATTTACATTCAGGGTAACTATTGAAAGATAGGAATTTAGTGCCATTGTATTGCCTGTAAGGTGACTGTTACTGTATATTGTCTCTGTTCCTTTCTGGTCTGTGCTGCTTTTAGGCTCTCTCTTTGCTTAGAGGACCCCTTTCAATATTTCTTGGAGGGCTGGTTTCGTGTTTGCAAATTCCTTTCGGTGTTGTTTGTTCTGGAAGCGTTTTATCTCTCCTTCTATTTTCAATGACAGCCTAGGTGGATATAGTATTCTTGGCTGCATATTTTTCTCATTTAGTGCTCTGATAATATCATGCCTGTCCTTTCTGGCCTGCCAGGTCTCTGTGGATAGGTCTGTTGCCAGTCTAATGTTTCTACCTTTATAGGTTACATATCTCTTCTCCCGAGCTGCTTTCAAGATTTTCTCTTTGTCTCTGAGACTCGTAAGTTTTACTATTAGATGTCGGGGTGTTGACCTATTTTTATTGATTTTGAGAGGGGTTCTCTGTGCCTCCTGGATTTTGATGCCTGTTTCCTTCCTCACATTAGGGAAGTTCTCTGCTATAATTTGTTCCAATATACCTTCTGCCCCTCTCTCTCTTTCTTCTTCTGGGATCCCAATTATTCTAATGTTGTTTCATCTTATTCTATCACTTATCTCTAATTCTGCCCTTGTGATCCAGTAGTTGTTTATCTCTCTTTTTTTCAGCGTCTTTATTTTCCATCATTTCATCTTCTATATCACTGTTTCTCTCTTCTGCCTCATTCATCCTAGCAGTTAGTGCACCCATTTGTTATTGCACCTCATTAATAGCCTTTTTGATTTTGATTTGGTTAGATTTTAGTTCTTTTATTTCTCCAGGAAGGGTGTCTCTAATAACTTCCATGCTTTTTTCAAGCCCAGCTAGTGCCTTTAAAATCATGATTATGAACTCTAAGTCCGACATTGTACTAATGTCCATATCAAGTAGGTCCCTGGCAGATGGTACTATCTCTTGTTCTTTTTGCTGAGGTGATTTTTTCCATCTTGTCATTTTGTCCAGAGGAGAATAGATGAGAGAACAAAATGCTAACAGGGTAACAACGTCCTCAGAAAATATACTCTAAACAAATCAGAAAAGACCTGAAACCAGGGGAAAAGAAAGGGAAAGAAAGGAAAAAGATAGAAAAAAAAGAAAAAGATAAAAACAAACAAAAACAGAACAAAACAAAGAAAAAACAGAATATGATCAAATATAATCAGGCTAGTGTATAGATCAGTGCCACACACTAGATTTTGGGTGTATTTTGGTCTTTTAGAAGAGTGCCTCCTAAAATTGTAAAGAAAGAAAGACTTATATATGTACAGAATAAGGGTTGATACAATGAAGGGATGGAAGATGACTGTAAAGATGAAAATTCTAAAAGAATTTATAAAAGGAATTGATAAGTTGTTTGAAAAAAGAAAGAAGAAGATTTAAAAAAAAAGGGAGAGAATATGATCAGGCAGGAGACTAGAACAAAGGCATACACTAGAGATTTAGGTTATATTTTGATTTGTTAGAGGAAACTGTATCTCAAAATTTTAAAGAGTGAACAACTTATATATATATGCCAAAAATAAGGGTAACTACTATGAAGGGATAGAATATGACTCTAAAAATGAAAAATAAAAATGTTTTTTTAAAGGGATCGATAAGATGTTGTTTGAAAAAGGGAAAGAGAAAAATTAAAAAAAAACAGTTAAAAAAATTAACTTTGAAAAACTAATGAATCATGGTAAAAAAGCCATGAATTCTATGCGCAGTGTTCCCCTAGCGCTGGAGTTCTCCCTTTCTCTTTGATCGGTAAACTTGGTCTTGGCTGGCTGTTCGTGCTGATCTTCTGGGGGAGGGGCCTGTTGCCGTGGTTCCCAAATGTCTTTGCCGGGAACGGAATTGCCCCGCCCTTGTGAGTCCAGGCTAAGCAATATGCTCAGGTTTGGTCTTGGGAGCTTTTTTCCCTGCAAGCTCTCAGTACAGCTTTGGAGGATGAGAGTGAAAATGGTGGCCTCCCAATCTCTACCTGGAGGAGCTGAGAACTCGGGGCCCTGCTCCTCAGTGCGCCCCCAGAGAAAAACAGTCAATCACTCCCGTCTCTCAGGTCTCCAGCCGCACTCCGTGCTCACCTGGCCTGTGACCAAACGTTTCTATCTCTGGCACCCAACCCCGTGTGGAGTCTCCAAACCCAGCAGATCCCTGTGGTACGCTCCCATGCCACTACTCCCAGGGGAGGAAGGGGAGTCTCCCCGGCTCTGTTGCTTGTTGCATCCCTGCTGGAGGAGCAGTGGCCCGACTGGGCCATGGATCACAGTTTATGGCAACCCCAAGCTGAGAGCCCATGCCTCGGCTCCGTCTCTGCAGCTGGCTTCCCCGCTCCGATACCTGGGAGCTCTGCTGCACTCAGGCACCCCCAGTCCTTCTGTGACCCTGAGGGTCCTGAGACCACACTGTCCTGCAAGATTTCCACCTCCCACTTAGCCACTGGAGTGATGTCCCTCAGTGGTGCCCACTTCTAAAAGTTCCGATTTTGTGCTCCGCGGTTCTATCACTTGCCAGAAGCGGTGGAGGCCCCCTCCCCCACCGTCTATCCTCCTGAATATCACCTCGGACTCACTTCTCCACACATCCTACCTTCCAGTAAGTGGTCGCTTCTCTGTTCAGAGAGTTGTTGCTACTCTCTTCTTCAATCTCCTATTGAGTTCGTAGGTGTTCAGAATGGTTTGATCCCTATTCAGCTGAATTCCTGAGACCAGATGAAATCCAGGTCTCCTACTCCTCCGCCGTCTTGCTTCGCTAGTCTTGTGAAAATCATTATTGATGGTCTATGAAAATCAGCACCCTCCTATACTTCTTACCTCTTTGGCTGTGGACTAAGGTATTTAATCTCTTTTTGTCTTGTTAACCACATAAATAATTGCTGAAATAAATATCTTTCAAAATTGAGAAAGTTGTATTTTCAATCTAAAAATGAGAATGAACATAAAGTATGTGTATGTGATAAATAATATGTACCTGATAATAAACATAAATTATATTTTGTTCATAGTAATATTATGTCCTTTCTAAAGTTTTCAAGTTGTATTTTTATTATTATTATCGGAAAAGAAGAAAAAGTGAGCTTGTGAAATATTTTCATTGTAAAAATTCTTGTTCTTACTTTTCTTTTAAATGTATAAAATCAGCAAATGAATGAGGAAGAAAAACCTATCATCTCTGTCAGGCAAAATGGTATCTTAAAACTTAAATATATTTTTAAAGATTTTATTTATTTACCAGAGAGAGACACAATGAGAGAGGGAACACAAGCAGAGGGAGTGGGAGAGGGAGAAACAGGCTTCCCGCCGAGCAGGGAGCCTGATGTGAGGCTCCATCCCAGGAGCCTGGGACCATGACCTGAGCCGAAGGCAGACGCTTAATGCCTGAGCCACCCAGGTGCCCCCAAAACTTAAATATTTCTATTGATTTTCTTTCTTCCACCAGGAGAGACATTTCTGTAATTGAGATTTAGTGTACGAGTATGAACTTTAGGTAGCTTTTTTTTTATGTAAACATTTTCACTTTTATTAATCCATCTTCAAATGCCTTTTTAATGGCTTTATAATATTCCATCTTTTGAATGCAGCATAAATTATTTGCCTCTTTCCATTTGCTTATTAGTAAATTTTTCACTAATTTTTCTAGAGCTCCTATTGAAAAGCTGATATAACTTTTGTCTCCTGAGAGCTGTTATCTGAACACACTATATTATGAAGGTACATTGCTCTTCCATATGTGACATAAAAAAACACATTTAACAAAGATATTTTAAGAAGCAAAATAGTAATGTAGCAAAGATTTCTTTTTTTTTATGTTCAGTTAGACAGCATATAGTACATCATTAGTTTTAGATGTAGTGTTCAGTGATTCATTAGTTGCATTTAATACCCAGTGCTCATCACAACATGTGCCCTCCTTAATAGCCATCACCTGGTTACCCCATTCCTCCACCGCCCTCAGTTTGTTTCCTGGAGTCCAGAGTCTCTCATGGTTTTTCTCCCTCGCTGATTTCTTCCCATTCAGTTTTCTCTCCCTTCCGCTGTGGTCCTCTGTGCTATTCCTTATGTTCCACATATGAGTGAAACCATATGATAATTGTCTTTCTCTGCTTGACTTATTTCACTTACCATAATCCCCTACAGTTCTATCCCTGTCGTTGCAAATGGTGGGTATTCATCCTTTCTGATGATATTCCTTTCTTAAGAAGCAAAATCCACACTTTTCATTCATTCCTTTTGGAAAGGGCTCATCTTCCCCATTCATGTGTTCCATTCAGGTTCTGGCCTCCAATTTTCTTCCATTAAAAAATATAAGGGACTAGGAAGGTTCTGTTCAGGTTTAAGAAGACAATGGTCCCCCCATTAAGAAACTGTCATGGTCATCAACAGTGTGGGTTAAAATGACAATCAAAGAGCATGAGCCCAACTGAGTTGGAAGAAGAAGAATGAAGGATAACATATAATTCCATCTCTTGTATGTGCCTTGCCTGCAAATCCCTCTTTTCACCAGTAGATCTCAAAGTTGAACAGTAGCCTGTGGGGCCTTCAAGTAGGTGATATAGTGAATGAATATGTTGATGTTAGTAGGGGAATTTATCATTAAGGTGAGTAGTTCATATAGGTAAGTTGTAAGGAGATATCTATATTCCCACAAGAATTGCACTGTAGATTCTACTTTTAGAAATAGACTTTTCATTGTTTTATATTGAAAAGTCAATGGATAATTTACTGGCATTTTACTTATTCTCTGAAGACACCTAATCACTCAGGTCCTGTGGCACATTGTAATGATTTGTGTCAGTTAATGTTCAATATCAGTTCTGTCTACACTGTGGGGAACAATGTCTTGTTCCTTGTATTGTCCTGCAGTGAAGAAGTGGTTTGTTTAGTGGTTTAGTCTTGATTTCTGTGGAAATGAGAATGGTTTCTACTTGCCAGGAGCTATTTTATCAACACTTTTTCTCAGTATAATATTTTTTTGAGCTCATTGATTTTTTTATTAATTCTATTTTATTATGTTGTGTTAGTCACCTTACATTACATCATTAGTTTTTGATGTAGTGTTCTATGATTCATTGTTTGCATATAACACCCAGTGCTCCATGCAGTATGTGCCCTCCTTAATATCCATCACTGGGCTAATCCATCCCCCCACCCCCTTTCCCTCTAGAACCCTCAGTTTGTTTCTCAGAGTCCATAGTCTCTCATGGTTCAACTTCTCCTCCAATTTGCCCACCCTTCATTTTCCCCTTCCTACTATCTTCTTTTTTTTAACGTATAATGTATTATTTGTTTCAGAGGGTCTGTGATTCCTTCAGTCTTTTAAAATATTGCGTGTTTGATAAATACTTTCAGAAGAGCTAATATTTGGGGTGCCTGGGTACCTCAGTCAGTTAAGTGTCTGACTCTTGATTACAGCTCAGGTCTTGATCACAGGGCCCTGGGATTAAGCCTCACACTGGGTTTGTGCTGAGCGTGGAGCATGCTTAGCATGCTTAAGATTCTCTCTCTCCCTCTGCCCCTCTAAAAAAATGAGCTAATATTTAAGAGTATTTTTTATTGTTAGGGTTTTTTTTTCCTAAACATTCTTCACCTTTTCCATCTTCACAGCAATCACATGATATGGATGCTGGTAGTTTCATTTCATACATTAGGACAATGAGGTAGAGAGGAGTGAGATGTGACTCAAAGAAAGTCACAGTGCTGCTAAGTAGGACCTGTGGGTAAACATCATCCTTGAAGAAACTTAGAGAAAAAGGATAAAGATGATAATAAAAATCCCCATGAACGTCTCACCAAGCTGAAACTCTCTCCATTATGGTGTGTGGAGTTCTAGATTTCTTCTTTGCAGATACATGGACATAAATATTACTTTGTGGACTACAAATACATTTATGAGTCACAGGTGCATATGCACAGGGTTTTGTATTCTTCTTGTTTCAGTTCACTTCATATTCAGAGCAACTCACCATGTCACTGAAGCATTTTTTCATGTCTGAAACTATGAACTGTTTATCTTTGTCACTCAGGAGCTGCCTGAAACTGTGCAAATTTCTTAATCTCTTTCTGTCTCAAAATCCTCATCTGAAAATAGATGTGATAACAATCCTATCGCAGAAGTTAGTGTACATTAAATAACTGAGAGTATTTCTGTCTTGTAACTGCTACCCCAGGTTCTGGAATATAGTAAATTTTTGATTACATATTATTTCTACTATCATTTCACAAACTTAACATCCCCAAATTGTCACCCATTATTATTTACACCAACTTTCATCGTGAAAAACTTTGGTGACCATTCTGAAGTAGTACCTTGAAAACCAGTCACATATTATTAGTATTTTATTTTTCTGCATCTATTTTTCCACATTCCTTTTTTCCTCCATCCTTTCTTCAGCAAAGCTTTTTTTTTTTTGCCTTTTATGATTTCCATATGGTTTTCTCTAAATGTTTGCCTGTAATAAAACTTGAAACAGTTCTGCCTAAAACTTATGTGTGACTCTGTCACATACCATATGGAGCTGATATGAACTCTGGTTTGGGTCCTTCCTGAGGAGAAAAGAGAGGAAGAAGTCAGAATGGCTGGATTTTCCTCCTGAGGCAGCTGCCCTGTTTTCCCTGTCTTCCAATAAATACCATTTCTGAAGTGATCCACACTGGGCAGTTGTATGTTGAGGAGGTGGAGGCCAGTAGACCAGAAGGCCAATGGCCTATGCATAAGAGGACTGACTCTTCCTCTGTGGGAAGGTGCTTCCTGGGGATGAGAAAAACAAGAAGACAAAGAGGAGGTATCCACAGCCACTCTGGAGGGAGGTCCCCTGCTCCACCACTGCTGCCAGGCATTTCCTTCCAGATCCTGTGTGTGTGTGAGCATGTACCTGCACATGTGTGTTTCTGTGCACATGTGTTTGTTCACATGTGTGTACCTATATGAGTGGGTGTGCCTGTGTTTGTGCATCTATGCGTCTCTGTGTATGTGTTGTATGAAGAGGTGGCAGTTGTGTGAATGTGTCTAATTGGGGGAATCCACACTTTCTACGTGACTTTACCTCAAGGAAGTCTGAGAAACAGTATTTGACGTTTTCTCTTCCTATACTGGGAATGAATTCATTTTTCCACTAAGACTCATAAAGTGGGGAATTCCCTGGACATAGATGAGGGTTTCAGATGCTAGGAGCCAAGAAGGGAGAAAAATGGCCACTTCAGACACATTCACGAAAAAATGTGTTTTCTCTTCGTTAATTATTCAAACAGGGAAGTAAACAAAGGCAGAATTTATCTTTTATTCATCATTTTTAACACTTTCAAAAATAGAGATTTTATTTTCTATATTTTTTATAACATTAATAGCTCACAATATTGTAGGCATTTCTACATGTTAGGTGCTGTGCTACAAACATGTTGGTTCTATTATCTCATTTAATCTTCACAAAGCCTACTAAGTGGGAGGCTTTATTATTGTTTCTATCTTTCAGATGAGAAAAGGGGGGCTTTTGACACACCAGGAATTTTATCAAAGGTCTGATATGAGTAAGTAGCTGAACAATAATTTGAACCAGAGGATCTATGTCTAGAACGCACATTCTTAAATGAGATATTTTATTTCTTCCATATGTACTTTTTATAACATAATATATTATATACCACTATGTAATAAAAATATGTATAAGCGTATAAATACATATGTATGTATGTATGTATTTACAGAGGTGTCTGTGTATATATTTCTATCAAGGTTCTAGAATGCATACTTAGGATTCATTACAGGAAATACTCTAAATGTGCTTCCTCAATAATGCTTCCTGAGATTCATTGATTCACCCATCAATTCAGCAAGGGTGTACAGAGGCTGCACTAGAGATGAGTCATGTGCAGACCCTGGCAAGGTCACAGACACCAGAGACATAGGTCCTCCTTGGGAGCACTTGTATCCCAGCAGCACTTGTGTTCATCTTCCTTCATTTGGCACTGCACCTGACCCTCACAGTCAGGTCTATGATCACAGTCACCCGCCCTCCCTCCATTTCAAGTCCCTTGTTATGCAGCCTGTACCATCCATACTCCCTAGAACTCTCTCAGGACAAAGAACTGATGGTTCCTGACTCAGGCTGTTCTCAACAACCCCAGACAGAAGCTCTCATCAGGAGACCATCAGGTCAATGGGAAGTTGGAGCAGGAAGGCTGACATCCTGCAGGCATAGCTGGTGACTGTATGCTTTTTTCCCCTTGATTTTAGGACTGAGGTACCTGTCAGGGAGCACAGAGTGGAGGCTGAGGCTGAGGCTGGGACTAGGGCTGAGGTTGCCCATGTGGAAAGGATAAAGTCCAGAACTGAAGAGAAGTTCTTTGGGCTGACTGTCTTGCTCCTCTAATATTTTGTACATTTGCACGTGGTTTCATCTACTGTGTTCTGTGGACTGTATAAAAACAATTGCAGTAGAGGAGACAGGATATCTCAGTGCTGCCTATTTATTGTTCTCATCTTATTGCCTCTGAACAGGTGTTATAAGAGACCAAATATGTATCAGGTACCCAAAGCCTGATTCATTTTTGTTGGTACCAATAAATGACTAAGGTGGCAGGTGCAATGTTGAATATGGTATATAAATGTAATTATCCCTTTTTTTCTACTATGGATATAGATATTTCTGGTTGTGTCATTTTGACTATTAACTGGAAAGAGAGACAGAGACAGAACAAAACAGAATTTTCCTCAAAATATTTAGAGAAGGCATTAATTAATTTCTTAGGGTTCCCCCATAATTTGAAGAGATGGAGGAATGAACTTATTATCTCAAAGAAAAGTGATAGATGGTTGCTTGTAACTGGCCATCTTGTCTATTCAGGCTTTGCCTCCATGGACAAGGTGGAGACCTGAGAACCCTGATGGCCAGAGGACCAGATCAGTGTGTGTGACTGATGGTGTCAGGAAGGAAATGTGGGCCACCATTCCACTCAATTTCTAATGAGGTTTCTGATTTTTCTGGAGAATATTGATCAGGTTGTGGCAAAAACAATCACACCAGTCTATTTCAGGATAGTTTGACAGGAGTAAATGAATACAGACACAGATGATAGAGACAGAGGTGGAGAAAGTGACATAGACAGATGTGTAGATAGAGACAGAGATGGAGACAGAAACTGACAGAGACATGGACACAGGTATATCTGGTGCAGATGAAAATATTGCAAATGTGCCTCAAGGAAGACTTTTCTAAATTAATTGTCCCAATTATTTCATAGTAAGGAGTAGAGAGAGATGTAAAATTTAAAAGAAGTATTGATAATAATGTTGAGTCCTCCACCAGCCTGGATGCTAAGCGTCTTGGATTTCTCATCTCATAGTCCTCACACCAGTCAATGGGGTGGATGACAGCATCTCTGCTCCACAGAAGACAACTCTGGAGTTGCTCCAACTGACCTCCTCTGACTGCACAGTCTGGAGCTCCCAGGATCTATGCAAACACCAGCTTTTGTTGTTGTTGCTGTTTTACTGCATTTCTCATGACTGTCAGTTTCTCTCAAGGATTTGAATTATAAAATTTGGTTCCTAGATCAAACAAAAGTATTTTCATTGGTTCCTTTTTCTAGATTAGTTTATCTTCTTTAGATTCAGGAAGATTCACAGATTGTTTTCTAAATACCCCATATCTTGTCTCTATAACTCTATGTAGTTACTACCTCCTGAACAGAGGATCTATAGCACAGAAATCTCCTTTTTAACAATAAAAAAGTGCACGGCCTTGGCAGAATAATTAGAAAAAGGCACTTTTTCTCCAGGCCGACTAGCCCTGCCCAGGGTATAGAGAGGGGTGGGAATGGGATGGATTTTGGTCCCCACTGTGCCCTCTCCCATAGGCACCCTTGAGCAAGGCACACTGGTTAGAACAACGGAGGCTACAACTCTGGGTGAGTTGCCGAGGAGGAAAGCGTCATTAATGTTGATAACTTATATATGTATCCTTTCTGCATTCTGATATTGGAGGGAGATGCTAAACTTACCAATTGAAAATAATTTCCTCTGGGTTGGAACAGCCTCTTTCAAGTTAGGACAATCTCCTTTGGCACATTCTTCATCCTTTGTTTCTCTGTCTGTCTCCTGCTCATTCTCATGATGACATCACTACACATGGGAGGAGAGTTAGTTCTTAAGTCTTCCTCCCACCTTCTTCCAGCCCTTTGTCCTGCTGGTCTTTAGGATTCGGCCTCTTCATCAGAACTATCTTGTGCAATAACCAGCTCTGAACCCACCACTACTGATTCACACCACGCCTTAGGATGTAAAGTTTTCACCCTGCAGCTTCTGTTCTTGTCTAAGCATCGATTCTTTCTTCCATAAAATAGGTGTATTTGCAGGATTTTTATGGTGATCACATGATTTCCTTGACAGACTCAACATCTAGCATATTATCTGGCAGCTAAATGGATATGAATTCCAATTTGTTCACTACTAGCACCTTCAGATTGAGCTTTTCACAGTTATTGAAAATCTCTGAGCACCTTATGTCTGAGATAATCAGACCATTTCAACATACAGTCTCTAAATACAAATGCAAGTCAATGGGAAATTATGTCAAACCAGAGATTTAGGGCAGGGTTAGTGATATCTGTAGGGGTACATTGATAACCATCAGACTCCATTTCCTCTGATACTGAGGCATTACATAACAAGAAGTATATAAAGTGCTTAATACAATGCCTACCTAGTACATAAGGAGTTCTCAGTAAAAGTTACTATTACTAAAATCTTATCAGAACATTATGTTTATTAAATTTCAAAAGAACTTAATTCTTTTTCCTCGACGAAAGGAAAGCAATCATAGAAATCTGTTGACCTATGAACTACAAATACTAATTCTACCTCTTTCAGAATATAACTACAGAGGTTTGGCAACCACTCCGTAACTTCAATTTAGAAGTTAAAAAAATAAAGGCAACAGAATTTACAGTAGATAAGAATGATCAGTTTGTGATTGAAACAGTCAAATCTTGACTCATAGGTGTCAGAAGGGTAGATGAAGAAATGACAAAAAAGATAAATCAATTATAACAAATGTGAGAGGCTGGAGTTTAGTTGACTTTATCAAAGTGGCACAAGAAAGTCTCTATTTTCTCTTCATAAGAGTTAAGATTGGTTCACTACTACACCCTTGTTTTTTGTATTAAAATCAAGAACACAGAACTAGATTCATCATAATACTGATTCATAAAGCCCTATGATCATTTATCAACACAGAGATCTCTTTATTTTATTCTACTTAGGTGATGGTGACTTACTTAATAATGTGACAAATACCTGAGATCCCTGATATAATGAAAGAACAAAAGCATTAGAAATAATCTACATGCCCCCCTCTTCTAAGTTAATAAACTAGAAAAGCACAGACGTTACTGATAATCTCTCAACACTTGTCCAGCTTCATGTTTTGTTCATGAAGGAACAGAGCACATCCTGTTCTGTTAGAGTGGTTTTGTGGAAAGAGAAATGAAAGGAACTAGATAAAATCTCCCAACTCTGCAACTTGTTTTATTTATTTGGGGGGCAAATATAACTGCCTTATTTGACTGTCTGCTTGATTTCATTCTTTTGCTCCTTCACACGGACAACTACCTCTCTTTACCATGCCCTGGGCATTATGAGGTGGGCCTTTAGGGACTACAGAGATGGTTTTCCTTATTCTCTGGTTGCTGTTTGGGAGCAGCCAATGGAAGCAGCAGCAAGAGACTGGGAAGTGGGAGAGAGTGAGCTTAGGGTTCCCTCCCTGAAGGGGGCTTGCATCCTCACAGGGGCCAACATACAGTGACAACTCCTGCCATACCCAGAGCTTCATGCTCAGGAACAAAGAGGGGCATGTGGGAGAGGCCATTCCCTTTTATACCAATCAACCCACTGGAGGAATTTGTTTCTTTTTTCCCAGGCTCTAAATCCACAGGCTTGGAAATCTAGAAGAAATGCTTCTGTCAGGTAACATGGTGTTGGTACTTTGAGCTTCAATTTCTATTAGCCAACTTTCCTTTGGAAATTAGAGCAAAGGTTCCCATTATTGTAATCCACAGGGGTTAAGTTCTTGGAGCACATAGCAATGGGGAGAAAAGTGGTGCATTGATCCTGAGGAGGAAACAGAAGATTTCACAGATTCCACCCTTTGTGCACCTAAGCATCCATGCTTGTTCTTTGCCTGAAGGAGAAATCTGTGCCCCCACGGTTTTTCTTCCCAATCTCCGGATGAACATGTGAGGCTAATTTTCTATCAACCTTCTATGAATGGTAGCAGATCATGTTTTCAGGCAGTAAAAGTGCCAAACAACCTACTTGAACAAAACTATGGTTGTGTGCAATTCTGCTTGAGATTATCTCATTCCCTCATCTGCATGTGGACAAAAGAGATGTAAAGAAACCAAGGGAATTAAGTACAGTGTTAATAGGAAGACTCAGTATTTGTGCCCCTCTCTGTCCTTCACTGGGGAAAAGACCCACTCAGACCAAGAAGCTACTCTGAGCTCTCCAAGCATGAACCTGGTCTCTAACTTGGCAGATGGAGTCAATATGAATCAGCAGAGAAAACAAGATTTTGTTTTGCAAAAGAAGCAAAGGTTGTTGGAGAAGAGGGGAGAAATAGTGGTCAAGACAGAGGCTATTACACACATTTCTAACCATCAGACTTCATATGGTGTGTCCAAGTCCTCAATAATATGCAAGTGTTTTAATATTAACATGTGAATTTTTTAAACAATAAATTTTAAAATAAAAATCAAAAGCCATACAAGTTTTCTATGAGACAATAAGGGTATGGAAATGATATAGTAAAAACTCTCCTGATCCCAATGTTTAGAAGTGACCTCTCCAAATTTCCTCTACCCCAGACGGTGTCCCTGAACCCATTCCGGGGGTGGAGCATAAAGAACACCCAACACAAAACAGTCAGCATAGATTTCCAGGTGTTCCCAGAAATTTTTAGAATTGTAATTTTTAGAAGATGACTCTGATGTAACAAACATGACTTTTCCCACAGTACTAGTGTGTGTGATCAGTTGGAAATGGATAATATAACTATGAAAACTGATTTTTTGATATGTTCTTAGACCTTTTTCAGCATTAATTTCATAATATAATGTTGCCTTTATTACTCAAAATCATTGTGTCTCACCCACCTCAGGAATGAAATAAATGAGTTGAGTCCAAATCATCAGGATATTTCAAGCATCCATCTATGCAAAATCCCCCACCCATGAGGTAATGTGAGCCCCTCTAGTAAAAATACCAATCTCACTTCAACAGACGTTAATGGAGTCACCACTGTACTTGGTCCTGTACATTCTGACAAGTTGCTTTCAGTATTGTTAGAATCAGCCATTTAAATAACTATTTAATTAGCAAACATTTACTTGAGGACAGGAGGGCTGGTTGGCCTCTGGCTGGTTTGGCTTTACTGTGTGTGGCCAAAGTGTCTTTGGTGAAGTTCACCTTATCCACAAGAGAAGGGCAGGAGGAGAAAATGACTCCAAATATGACTTGTTGTTCCCTCTACATAGAGGTGGTTTGCTCCGTGCACAAGGCCACTGTCCTCTAAGTCTGTAACTCAAAGGCATTATGGACCCATGTTGAAAACTGAGATTTTCATTGACTTGGGATGACTTCTCATGACAGTGTCTTCATATTTAGTTAATTTCTCTCTAACCAAACTATTAAGTCAGGTCTTAGAGTCACTTTTCTGTGGAGTCAGGCACTGAGAGGAAAGGGTTCATTTGTATTAGGAAATGGGGAAGACATATGAAGGAACATCCCGAAAACAGAGCAAAGGTAAGTTTCTGCCTCTCCTTCCCCACCCCTTCCTGCACATGCTGGAAGTCTTAGCCTTGACCCAGCCTTCAGTAGAGGGTAGGGCTGTTGGGCTTTTTCACAAGCAGTCATGTGTTAAATATAAACCTCCTACTGCAAAAACAGAAGCTCAGGGAGACAGATGAGGAGTTAATGAATCTGAGGGACCAATTTCCTACAGGTGATTTGGACTTTCCTTTCAGTAATCATGTTTACCAATACTATTAAGTTGTACATAAAATTTGAATTTTCAATTGAAAATACAATTAATTCAGCTTAGACCTCCTCGGAGAGCTTTTTCTTCTTCCCCACATTTGGCAGCAGGGGTTTTCCTGCTTAGGGCTGGAGGATCAGTAATATCTTATTGGGATAATTTTTCTTTATTACAGAAATCAGTCCCATAATTGTGGCAGTTAAATCACCTCATTTTATAGAGGAGAGATTAGAGGTCCAGGGAATCTGGCCCCCAAATCCTATATGGAGTAACATTAAAGAAGTGGGGCACTGAGGGCCCTGGGTCTCATCCTCAACCTGCCTGAGGATCATTTCCTACCCACAGGAGTTGAGTGCTAGGCATGCAAGTGCATGAGGGTGCTGAGAAGTTAGCCCTACTCTTTTCTGTGCTTCTGCTCACTGGCTCTCCCCTGCAAAGTAACTAGCAGTGGGTGGGGCAGCAACTTAGAAACTGAATCAGGAGTTGACTTCCAATCTCAGTTTTCAATCATTTTATGGTAAATCTCTCTCTGGAATGATTTACACAATATTTTATTCCCACATTCTTCATTGGCCATGGCCAGAATCTTCAATCGCCAGTCTGTCACAGCTCTGTTTGGTAGAAATAAATATAAATCACAATTTGAGACACATTTTCTAACTGTTGCATTTTTTAAAAAATTAAAGAAACAAATACAATGCTAGGATTATTTTTATTTATTGCGAGATATCTAGAATAGTGTTTCAGTGGTAATCAATATAGAAATTACTAAGATATTTCATCTTTTTTTTATAGTCTCCAGAATATGACTTGTATGTTACATAAGCAACCCATCTCAGCTTGGACTAGTGGACTAGCTACATTTCAAGTGCTCAATAGCCACATGTGGCTATGGCTCATGGCTACTGCATTGAACAGCAGAGATTCTGTTCCCAATGCTTCAGAAACACTGCCCTGAACAATCTTTGGAAAAGTCCCTCCAAGAGAAATAGCTTTTGCACAGCAAAGGAAATGGTTGACAAAACAGAAAGACAACCGCCCGAATGGAAGAAGATATTTGCAAATGGTATATCAGAGGGCTAGTATCCAAAATCTATAAAGAACTTATCAAACTCAACACCCAAAGAACAAATAATCCATTCAAGAAATGGGCAGAAGACATGAACAGACATTTCTCCAAAGAAGACATCCAAATGGCCAACAGACATGAAAAAGTGCTCAACATCGCTTGGCATCAGGGAAGTAGAAATCAAAACCACAGTGTGATACCACTTCACACAGTCAGAATGGCTAAAATTCACAAGTCAGGAAATGACAGATGTTGGCGAGGATGCAGAGAAAGGGGAACTCTCCTACACTGTTGGTGGAAATGCAAGCTGGTGCAACCATTCTGGAAAACTGGGGAGGTTCCTCAAAAAGTTGAAAATAGAACTACCCTACAACCCAGCCATTGCACCACTGGATATTTACCCCAAAGATACAAATGTAGTGATCCGAAGGGGCACCTGCACCCCAATGTTTATAGCAGCAATGTCCACAATAGCCAAATTATGGAAAGAGCTCAGATGTCCATGGACAGATGAATGGATAAAGAAGATGTGGTATATATATATATATACATATATATATATAATGGAATATTACACAGCCATCAGAAAAATGAAATCTTGCCATTTGCAAAGACATGGATGGAACTAGAGGGTATTATGCTAAGCGAAATAAGTCAATCAGAGAAAGACAATTATCATATGATCTCATTCATATGTGGCATTTAAGAAACAACACAGAGTATCATAGGGCAAGTGAGGGAAAAATAAAACAAGATGAAATCAGAGAGGGAGACAAACCATAACAGACTCTTACTCTCAGGAGACAAACTGAGGGTTTCTGTGGTGGAGGGGGTGGAAGGATGGGGTAACTGGTTGATGGACATTAAGGAGGGCATGTGATGTAATGAGCACTGGGTATTATATAAGACTGATGAATCACTGACCCCTACCTCTGAAACCAATAATACCTTATACGTTAAATTAATTGAATTTAAATAAAAATTGTTTAAAAAAACTTATGTCCATACAAAAATGTGCACATGAATGTTTATAGCAGCTTTATTAATAATCAGCAGAAGTTGGCAGCAGCCAAGATGTCTTCAATAAGTGACCAGATAAACTGTGGCACATCCATACCATTAAATATTATTCAGCAATAAGAAGAAATGAGCTATCAGTCCATGAAAAGACATGGAGGAACCTTAAAATCATATTGCTAATTGAAAGAAGCCAGTCTGAAATGGATGCAGCCTGTATGATTCCAACTATATGAGGAATTGTTGGAACTCTATGTACTCTCTGTATAATTTTTCTGTAAACCTAGGAATTCTCTTTTGAAAAGTCCATTAAACAAACAAAAATAGTAGCTTTGTAGAGATTCAACCACAAGTGATAAATTTTTGACTATTACTCAAATTTATTACTGGTTACTATGGATGATTTACATATGTTTTTGAAAGTCAATGTATTTTCCAAAGGCAGTAATAATAAATACTAAATATCTTTGCTCTCAGAAAAAAAAAGAAAGAAAGAAAGAAAAAGAAAAGTCCCTCCAGGCTGGACAGCAACCTGGGTCTGCGCCAGAGGCTCCTTAGCCTGCAGGGTTCTGTGCAGTGGACCGCGGAGGGGGCGTTAGCTAGAGTCCGGGGTGCTGAGGGCTGACCCCAGGGAACTAGAGCCGGTGGAAGGTGCAGGGCATGAAATGCCCTGGGAGACAGAGACCTTTTTGCTCAGGGACCTGGTGAGAGCACAGGGCTGTGCGCTTCCCAGGAAGCGCAGTAGTACACGCCCTCATCGCTCTTCTCCAGCTTCAGCACCGACAGAGTACAGCTGTTGCTCTCCCTGCCCTTCTTGGCACTTACTTTGTTTGCTTTCAGGACAAAATCCCTCTGCACATAGGATCTGGACATGTCTAGGTAGAGGAGCCTCTTGGGGGCACTACCCTCCTGGTGGAGCTACCAGTGGATGTAGCTGACCCAGGTGTCAGCTTCCCAATGCAGGGACGGTGAACTGCCCAAGCGCTCCACTACCAAAGCAGGCTGATCCAGCTTGAGCCCTGCTTCACCACCTGAGAGAGGGAGAAGGGAACAGTGGTGAGACAGGAATGGCCAGGAGCCTTGGGGTGTCCCTGGTACCCTGCACAGGGGAGCAAGTCAGGACTTACTGGGAAACAGGAGAGAGCGCAGGAGGACGAGGGGACCCAGCATGATTCTGCTTCCCACCCGGTGGAAAGAAACCCAGGGTGACCTCCTGGATGCACCTCCTGGGAGGAGACCACCTGGGTGGTGGCAGAGGGCAGTTAGGATCTGAGCCTCTGTTTCCCTGAGGCACCTGCAGGTACTGGTGAGAGAGAGGCAGGAGAAAGGGAGGGAGGGGCCAGAGGGCAGGGACAGGTCTGACCACAAGGAGGGGAGGGAACATCCATGGTTAGGGGGCTAAGAAACAATGACGGATGTTAGTGCAAGGAGAGCACCACCAATAACAGCAATCCTTGATTGAACATCAACTACACCTGAGCACAACACTAATTGGTTTCTGCTCATTGTTTGATCACATCCTGAAGATCACCCTGTGGGATGAATGCTACTACCCTCAATTTAGAAATGGGGAAAGCCTGGTTGGTATTTTAAGTAACGCTTCCAAGGCAGCATGCTTAAGGCAAATTAGGTGATGAGGATGTGAGCCAGGTCTGGCTGGAGACAAATCTCAAGCCTCAAATTTGGGCCACTTGGTACCGACAGAGCAATGGGTGTGCAGGCTGCTCCGGAAGCAGGGACAAGCACAGAGCAGAAATCCCTGCTGAAAAGGCAGCAGGCCCCCTGAGCTAGCACTGGAGCATTTCTCCCAGAGGTCTCATCAGAAGATGTAAATGCCCTAACATGACATGATAGCTGTGTAGTCTTGGCAAGCAAGTTCTCCTTTTCCTCATATGTCAAAGGGACCTAATTAGGTCGCATGCAGGGGATGCCGTGGTGGCACAGTTGGTTAAGCCTTTGCCTTCAGCTCAGGTCATGATCTCAGGGTCCTGGGATCCAGTCCCGCATCAGGCTCCTTGCTCAGCGGGGAGCCAGCTTCTCTCTCTGCCTGCAGCTCCCCCTGCTTGTGCTCTCTTTCTCTCTGACAAATAAATAAAATCTTTAAAAAAAAAAAGTTGCCTGCAGAGTAAACAGGAAGTGTGAGCAACGCATGTGTCCTGTCCCAGATGCATAGAAAAAGCTCAAGAAATGTTGGGGATTGGTGTTTCACCTCAAAATTGGACCGGTTGCAAATGATTTCTGGGTTCCACATAGTGTAGAATTATAGAGAATATTACAGTTATGGAAAATCAGGTGTGTGTGTGTGTGTGTGTGTGTGTGTGGCCAGAGGAAGAAGCCTGCATTGAGCCAGGGGCCAGTGCAGACCAGGGGGCCTGCAGTTCCAGTGTCAGATCCTCAGAAATTGTAAAGGCAGGGCCTCAGGAAGGGTCAGCTGAGGAATGCATCTGAAATGAAGTTTCCAGAAGTAAAGGTATCATTGACTTCCAACTGAAATGAAGGTTTCTTTTCTGTTGTCCCAAGTATACCAGGGCCTCCTGGGTATAGTTATGGCAATTAGTTATGCTAATGATAGCCCGTCAGCCTGGAGGGAGAAGGCAGTGGGGATGGTAAGGAAGGGTACTTGGCTGGGGCAGGGAGGTTTGGGTCCTTTGCACCTGCTACCAGACCCAGTTCCTGAGCTCCAACTCTTGGTTATGATGAACTATAACCAAGATTCAAGGCTCAAGTGTCCCAAAATGCAGGCTTTGAGATTGTGCTGAGTTGGTGAGGTGGTGACTAGAATATTCTGCTAAAAGAATATTCCAGGGCCATCATTCAGACCCTCAGCAGGTGTCTAGGGCAGCTGTGCTAAAATGTTAAGTGGAAAAGAGAGTCTTACAGGCCCGGAAATACTTGCTGGTACCGAAGACTTGCAGTTTCAAAATTAAGAAAATATAAAATTGTCATCACACTAAAACAGAAAGAGAGTCCTTAAAACAAAAAAGGTAATAAGAGAAATCTACTGCAGAACCCTCAGCCAAAGCTTCCCATCTGCCTGCTTTTGCCACAGGCTCTGAGGCTGCCAGGTGCTCACGGTCTGCAGGGAACGCTGGGTTCAGACCGACTCCACGTTCCTGCCAGCCTCTCAGACCTGCTGGCCTCAAGAATGGTCCAGTCAGGGGGCCGAACCTGGGAGCCCAGCTCTCTGCGCAGCCAACGATGTCATCTGATCAATGGTACGCTGAGGCGAGAGGTCCTTCTCAGTACGTAGCTGCCAAATGGGACACTTGGAAGAGTCTGAATGATACCTCCTAACTCTGGGAGGATTTATTACATTGACAAGGACAGAATGACCACTCCAGTCCAAGCCCTGCCACTTGGAGTATGTGTGTCTTTGGGAAAGGCCCTGTAAATGGGAATAATAATGCTCACCCTGGGACACCATCCACCATGGGCCAGGGATTGGACCAAGTTGGTTGCTTTGTAAATAAATACTATCAGTCAGTCTGAAGTATGATGTGATTCTTATAACAATTTTTTCCTCAAATAACATGTCAACACAGTTATAACAACCATATTTGACAGAAGCTAGTTGGAATCTTAAAATATTTCATCTGTGCACAGTCACGTAAGTAATGGAGCCTTGATTAAAATGCAAGTCTAACAAAGTCCAAAACCTGTCACATCATCCATTCCATATATATATATAATTCAACAGATATAAAGAGAGAGTGATTTTTAAGCTCTAAAGAGTAAGGGGTCATGAGGAAAATTTCAGAAAGGTTGCAGAACTCGAGAATATCTCTCACATGCCAGCAAGCAAGGGGCATAAGCTGTTCTTGAAGAGCAGTCATTCAGGTAATGGTGCTAGACCTCAGAACGTAGTAGAGATTCTTCTAGCACTGGTGAATTAATAGTTGCTTGTCTTTTAGAGAGACTAATTTTTTTTAAGGTCGTAACAGTAATCATTGATCCATTAATAATGTCAAATACACCTTATTGAATGTAAAACATTGTACATATCGATTCCTTCCCTGCAAGTATCATAAAGCAGGGATTATTCATTCCATTTTGCAAATGAGATGAGGGCTTAGGAAGGTTGAGTAATTTACTTGAGATTGTCCAGCTAAGAAAGAGCACACCAAGAACTTCAAGTCAATCAGACTCTCGAAGTCTGTGTCCTATGTAACCTGCTTGGATGTTTTTGATTCAGGATTAATTTCTCTCCTCTCTGAGTTGTTGCTTTGAATGCAAATTGTGATCTTATTAGATTTTCCATTTGTTTTCAATAATGAGCTTCTGCTTAAAAACTGGTATTTTACTTGTTCCTTACTCTGACTTCTACCTCCCCCTGCTGGCTATTGCAGGTATGACACACGCCTTATAGTCCTCTGTGTTGGAGCCCAGGTGAGGGAAGTCTATCCCATCAAAGACTCAGCTTACTGAGTCCAAGGGCCCAAAAATACTAGGCAGAAAATCTGTTATCCCAACTGTCTATGCAGTGTGTTTGGTAGTTTTAGGTAAGTAGCTCCTCCTTGCATGGCCCCAAATTCCCAGCCTCAAATGAGAGAATTGACTGATATGTTTGGTGTCTTATGTACCTGTGAAAACTACAGAGATTTGCTTGTGAATAATGCATATTTATGTTTATATAAATGGCATAGCATTCCTGTCAATCCGTGTCTGTCCATCTGTCTGTCCTCCAGTTTGCCGCTCCTTGGTGCTCCTCCTGGTGCCCCTGGCTACAGCCACTGCATTAATTCATCCACTGACCGTGACAGACACACGTACTGCTGCCTAGGCTGGCTTCACCAGCAAGGCTGTCACTGACAGCTCAGGAGCTCTGCATGCTGGAAGTAAGCATTTCCCCGGGAATCTCATCCCAGGGTTGCTGGTCCCAGGAAATACACATCCACGTTCTCCATAAACACTGCCCATCCTGTGTTATCTGACAGCAAATTTCTTACCAACCTGATGGCTCCCACACAGCATCACATTGTTTGAGGAGGTTCTGGGCTCCTGTCTGATGATGAGGAAGCTGAGGGTCTCTGTTTATACCTGGTGTCCATGAAGTGTCTCCCTCAGAGAAGAGCTTCTTTAGGTGCAGCAAAGGGGAGGCTGGCTCACAGAGGCTATAGTGCACAGCAGAGCCAGGTTCCTGCACTGTTTCCAGGCCCCCCATGTCCTGCTTGTGAGCCCTGGAGTCAGTGCTCCTACCGCTATTTCTCAGCTCCTCATCTGCAGACAGGAAAAGTCAGCAACTACCTCAAAGGGTTATGAAGATTAAATAATGAACAACATGCAGAACACTTAGGAACATTTCCAGCTAATAAAGATTGTTATTCATTTTCTATACTATTAACAGTAATTGATTAATATTAAATATAAATACAAATATACAATGACAAACATTAAATTATTAAAAATTAATTAAGATGGTAGTAATCATTTTTAATCACTTGTAACTTGGAAGAATTTATGTCTCTTAGATATTTATCCATTCTGAGTTTTAGTTGTTACAAATATCCTCAGCTATTCTATCAATTGTCTAAACTTTGTGCAAAGGCCTTTCATTAACTAGGGATTCTCAGCTTTGTAGTCAATCTCTTGTTGGCACATACTTTGCCTACTTTGGAGTCCTGTTTAAGAAAACCTGTCCCTCTCCAGTACCGTGAAAGTGTTCTCTCATTTCTTGTGATATTCAGTTTGAGATTTGAGTCCAGGCTAATCCTGCAATTAGTGTGTCTTGACTTCTGTGAATTCATCCATCTCTCAGTCTCTCCTTTATTTGCTCCTTGCACGTGTACATACGATCCCTGCAGCAGATTCAGAACGCAGAGCAGGGTGGTAGAGACTTTATCAGTTACTGGGGAAATGAAGAAGTGAGTTGTATTGATTTGACACTGAATTCTGTAAGAAACGCGAGTGGGCACTGGTGAAGTGAACGAGTGGAGAACGCTAATGATGTTCCTTCCTGATGAGCTTACATTGAGTACAGAGTTATGGAGGGAAAAAAGAGTAATCCAGTGAAAGATATTAAAAATTCTCCTGTATAGACATTGGGGCAGTGACTGGACTTTTCTATATGATCTATTAATGTTATATACCTGTAAATATAAAATGTCAGAAAAATATTGACCAAAAATGTGGCTGGTATGAAAAGGAATTACTGATTATGAAGGTTGTCAGGGTTTTAGTGATACATGTATGTTAGTACTATATTGCACCTCATGTCAGCCTGTAAACTTAATGAGTATCAGAATGTTAAATGCCTCCTCTTCCAGGAAGCTCACTCTGACTACAGGGCATGTGTGTGTATATGTGTGTGTGTGTGTGTGTGTGTGTGTGTGTGTGTGGTGATTTGCTAACCAATACTGACTCTGCAGCTGTGTTAATACTTACACAGCTTCACACCCGATGTCCCCTAACCCCATTCTGTCAGTCAGGCTCCTGTTGGCATCACTCTGGGCAGGTGTCATGTTGCTAGGAACCCTAGTTGGGGGATGAGGGACAAGGTCCTGTGGGATGATCTCTGGGTTCCCAACCACTAGGGGGAGCCCCGCCTCTGCATTTCAGGGGTCCCTTCTGTGGGGAGAGGGCCTTTGCATGTTGCACCTAGTGGGGGACAAAACTTAGGTTCCCAGGACACTAGCCTGCTAGACCCTGGGAGGAGGGAGAGCACCAGCAGCCAGGGAGGGATCGGGAGCCACGGAGAAGCCCACGATGGCCCAGTGCGCGTTCAGGGACCGGAGACAGAGTGATGTGGGCAGGAGCCGGGCCTGGCTGAGCTTTTCCAGGCATTGGGAGCTTCTGGCTCAGACAGGTGTCTTTGGGGGCAGATGTCTTCCCCAAGTAAAATGTCTAATTCGAATGGGGCTGGATTATGTGTCTGTCAGCTGACGACAGCAGTGACCAGTGCCTTTTACTCCCAAAGTGATCCTGTCACACGTCCAGCCTCCCACGTGTTCTGTACCATCACTGTCTATAATGGAGAAGCCTTGTTTTCCAGTGTGAGCTCCCGGAAACTGCATTTCCCTCTCCTGGTCACATCAGTCCTTTCAGCTTTTCTCTCAGGGGCTTTAGGCTGTGTGCTCCCCATCATTCCGTGCCCCCTCGCCTGGATGGAGATGTGGTTCCTGGTTCTCAAAGTGTCACCTCAAGAGGCAAAAGAGGAACCAGTAAGTGTCTCCCCAGGTTAGGCTCCTGAGACTGGCTAGGGACCGAGCTAGAAGGAAGACCCTGGAAGTGCTGATTGGAACGGAGCCCCACTCGGGGGTGAGGGGGATCTCAGGTCTCCATCCTTCAGAGGGCCCAGCAGAAATCCAGAGCAAGTGGAGGAGAGGATGGGGAGAGAACATGGCTCCTCTCTCGAGCTGTCAGGCCAGGCTTCTCTAGAAGATAGCGTGAGCCCTGGGGAAAAGCATATTCCAACACCAGAAACAGCCAGCACCTCTCTGTCCCTGGGATCACAGTCCTGGGACCCTGTGCACTTTGTGTATCTGAACAGCCTGGTTCCTCAGGGACAGAGAGATGGAAACCAGTCAGACTGAGCTGAGACAGCAACTCTAAGAGTCAGAGACCCTCCAGGGTCTCCCGTGGCCACAACAGAGCAGGCGGTGGCTTTGAGCAGCCACCATCAGCACAGGTGGTGCCTGGAGTGGGACGAGTTGTGAGTGAGGGAGGAACATGGAGGGCGGGCGGAGGGAGACAGCCAGCCAGACAAATGCTCAGTCACCTCAGGCTTCCCCCCATTCCTGTGAGGAGCAGAGGGATTCCTAGCTCTGTGGGATCCTGAGCCCTGCCAGGGGGCTATCATCACCTGTGGGCTTTGAGACCCCTGGACATTGACTAGGAAGCCCCATGATGGACTGAGCTGCATGGTTCATTATTGGGTAATTCTTCTCTGCATAATGGCCTGAATGGATGCCTAGGAGCCATCCCCGCCCCCTTGTTGGTGACATGATCAAGAGTCAATGCAGAGATCCAGGCCTTTTCAACACATGCTGTGATTATGCTCTGTCAGCGTTTGGCTCGGTTTGCCCTGCCTAATAGGAACAGAAGGTCTTATGTCCTAGAGAAGCTAAGTGTGATTATAACCTCAAGGAAGAGTGGAGGAAAATTACTTTCTAAATGGTTTTATATTGGGTAGTCTCATTTACAGAGCAGAAATATCTAAGTACAGAATTATTATTCAAGAGTAATTGTAAATCACCTGAATCAGAGAGGGGGAGACGAACCATGAGAGATGATGGACTCTGAAAAACAAACTGAGGGTTCTAGAGGGGAGGGGGGGAGGGGGATGGGTTAGCCTGGTGATGGGTATTAAAGAGGGCACGTTCTGCATGGAGCACTGGGTGTTATGAACAAACAATGAATCATGGAACACTGCATCAAAAACTAATGATGTAATATATGGTGATTAACATAACAACAAAAAAATTAAAAAAAAATCACCTGAATCAGATCAAGATAGGTCTTCTAATCTGTTCCCTCTGTTCTTCTCTGAAAACCTATCCTGGAGCAGCGGCAGAGAGAGCTAATGGAAGTTGCTTCCGTAATTATGTGTCAACATCAAATTGAGCTTGGTTAAAAGCATATCACCTATTAATGTGACTGAGGCTTGAATGCTTATGTGATTCAGTCAAATTCAAAGGCACTAAAAAAGCAGAACACAAGATGGATGAAACACCCAGAGCACCTGGCTCCTGGGATGAGGTTGGTGCTTCCTCCAGCTTCTCTCCTGTTACCTCCCCCGGGGTCCTGAGCCTCACTGTGATGGTACCTCTCATCATGTGTGAGTGTGCTGAGCTCTCACATCAGGCTTCCTCCTCTTTTCTGTCCTCTTGTAGTTCCCTCCTTTTGGGCAGGAACCTTTTTATTGAGTAAATATTTCTTCACCATCTTAACACTTTTTACATTTATTTAGTGCTATCCATTTATTATGCTTCAGAATTGATATTTCTCTAACAAAATGCATACTTTACACCATTTGTCTGACCTGATCAGGGTTTTTTCTGTTTCTTTTGGGCTTTGGTTTTGATGATGTTGTTGATTTCTGCAGGGAGGAAAGTATTCCCCAGGGAAAGAAGCCATTAATACTGAGTCAAAGAATCATATGTGTAGCCAGAAATTTTTAAACTAGTTGGAATATGTCCTTATAGCACTGGTTTGTAGTTTATTAGCACAACAGTTTTTGGTTGAAACACTGTCAAAGTACCTCTTTTTGCTCAGTTTTATCTGGGTCCTGAATCTGAAGCAGGTAAAAAAAAAAAAAAAAAAGATTGTCAAATGTGTTTTGTTCATCATTCAAAAGCTCAGCCATCCCTAATCTATTTCTGAAAACACTGAGCAGACATTGAACACAGCAGACACCGAGGATACGACAGTAACTGAGACGTGGTCTTGCTGTGGGACCTGTGGTGAGACCCAGAGTATAAAATAAATGTACCCGAGGGGCACAGACCCTGTGACGTGCGATGTGCATCTCAGAAGACAGGCAGAGCAGGGGAAGGGTCTTGATGCTCTCTTATTACCTGCCACCCCCTCACCTGACTGTCCTCCAGGACCCCCCTGTGTGAGGAGGGATCTCTGTCCACCTGGTTGCCTATGACAGAGACCAGAGTCTCCCTGGAGACCCTCCCTTTCTCAGGGTCCCATCCCATCGTTCACCCTGCCATTTCCATCCTCTGTATTCCTGCCTCCTGGGTTTCATGCATTGTACCACCTCCTGTCTCTTCCACCCTCTATTCAGCATTTCCTACTGTGGTTCCTGCACCAGCCTCCTGTGTCCCTGCCTCAGTCAGCCTCTCCCAGCCCGACCAGAGAGCCATGTGACATAGAACACTTGCATTGTTCCAGGGGTTCCTGAATCCACTCTAGGAGGTGAAAGTCTCATTATTCTTGTTTCAGAGGTGAGCAGATGGAAGCACAGAGAAGGGAATAATTTGTGCAAGGTGGTACAAAGAGTAAGAGGTGGAGCTAGGATTTGAACCCTGGCTCAGTGCTGGAGTCCATGCTCACGGCTAATCCATGTGCAGCCTTTCAGTATTAATAGAAACACAACATTGATCACCATCTTCTCCTGCCCAAAAGCCTTTAGTGGCAGAAAGGATTAAGGAATTCATGGTCCTTAGTCTGGCAGCAAGCACCATTTTCACCAACCTAACCCAGTTTTCCAACCTCCCAGTACTGTATCCTTGTGTCTCTTAGCTTTGCTGAAAACATTGCATGCCCAAACCCTCAAGCCATTGCTCAGCTTGCTTTCCTATCCTTCACACTGTTGCTCTGCAGTCCTACTCTCCACTCACAGGAGAGAAGGCTTCTCCCACCGCACCCCCACCCTCTGGCTGCTGGGAGGGTGTTCTCTGCATTTCTAAAGGACTCTCCCCCAACCCTGTCGTCTGTCCTGGCTGCACTGCCCTCAGCCCTGACCTGGCCTGTTTCTACCACTGGGATTGCAGACTGAGTTAGAGACTGCATTATTTTATAAACACACCCACTATAAGATAGTAGAGCAGATTCCAGGCAGAAAGACTCATGTGAGTGATCAGAGACATGGCAACGGGACAGCGAATCAGGGGAACTCCAAGTAATTTGATATTCTGGACTATTGGTATCGGACCTAAAAGTAGGTTAAACCATGAAAGCATAGAATCTGATGAAATATAGATATGAATTAGCAGAAAATATATTTCTCAGCCAGCAGAAACTCAAATAAGTGTTAAACTCTTGATTACCTCACTATGAGGGTTATTTCCTGGAAGTTTTATTGTATGTCAGGATTTGTTTTTTTGCAAAAAAGGAAGTTCACATGTTAGTTCATGTTTTTGATAGATTTTATCTTTCTAATCTAGTATAATTTCTCAGAGGCATGTATTTATTTAGAAGTTCAGACCAGCAGGTTAATAATACAGGAAGAATACCACTTAGACATCCTTCATCAAGCTTCAGTTCTGAAGCCATTGGCTTCCTGCCTCTGACTTTTACCCCCACCTAGTGGTGGTTGGGAGCATTACCATTTCTTTGGATCATGGAGCTGAACTAAAACTAGAACGTTGTCAGGGTGTTGTGCTGGGTACTGCTTTGTTCAAGACAAAATGCAGGTAAGTAGCAGGCAGAGAAAGAGTGTTCAAAGTGACTTACTTTATTGCATTATATTTTCACTATCTGAACATTCCAGTTAGGGAAGAATTAAAATTAAAAACTATTAATGGAATCAATGTGCCTAGAACGTAAGATTCGACTCTAAAGCACAGCTGGCTCATTCGGGCAGTGGCTACAAATGAAACAGAACAGGAGTCTGTGCTCCTGCTGCCCTGGGACGGATCCAGCGCTGATGGGCCCCTGGTGGAGGAGAGGGCGTCTGGGGGCTGCTTGCCTTCTCCTGACTTTCTTTCTCCAGCACCTAGTGCAGAGCCGGCACAGAGTAGATGTATAGCTGTGGAAGGAATGGGTGAGAAGAGAGAAAGAAAGACATCAAAGGCACCAACAATTAAAATCTTAGCACTTTTTCTTGTAAAGGATAGGCTTGAAATTTAGTATCTTAGAGATTTGGAAAATTAGCTCCTTTTGGTAGATGTACTTTGAAAGGATATAAAGGTGGTGTGTTTTGCAGGTTTGCGTGTTGGTCTAACCGTGTCCTGCTTCCCCGTGTATTCAGTGAAAGGAACGGGGAAGCACAGTCCTCTGTCAGACAATTGGGCTGAAGGTGTTATGTGTGGTCAGACAGCTGAAGTGAACCAGTCGTGATGCTGAGGAAAAGGTAGTTTGTCACCTTTTAAATCACAGAAAGACTTAACATGATTAGTAGTTCAATTGCATCACATAATTGCATCATATAATATGTGCTAATAAACGTAGATGAAGGCACTGAAATTGGAATTTGACACCTTCTAAAAGTAACCAACCCACATGCTAGTTTGCCTGGGACTGTCTGGCTAACTCCTGGGGCCCCATGCAATTATTATTAGAACTCTTTAATCTCTTCTATATATAGAGTCACCATATATATAGTCAGTAGATTTGAAATATAATTTTTCTAATTTTTAATAAAAAGTTAGAAAAGTATGGAGACATCACTGCTGAGGATGTTTTAACCCTGATTTAAAAAAAAAAAAAACAGCTTTAGGGAGTTGTAATTTACATACCATAAAAGTCATCCATTGTAAATGTGTGATTGCCTGGTTTTTAGTAAATTTATTCTTTTTAAACTAACATCACAATACAATTTTAGAGCAATTTTATCATCCAGAAAAGATTCTTTACTTGCAGTTAATCCCTGCTCCTACTTCCAGTCCTAGATAAACCACTGACTGGATTTATGTTTGGTAAATGTGCCCTTTCTGGACAATTAATAGAAATTAAATCATACAATGTGTCATTTTTTACATTTGGCTTATTGTACTTAGTGTAAAGTGTTTGAGGGTCATTCATGTTGTATTGTAAGTAGTTTGTCCCTTTGTGTTGCTGAATACTATTCCCTTGCATGGATGAGAGCATTTTGTTTATTCACCAATGGATGGACATTGGAATTGTTGCCAATGTTTTCTATTATGACTAATTATGTTATAACTTTTTTAATTTTTTTATTTTTATGTTAATCACCATACATTACATCATTAGTTTTTGATGTAGTGTTCCATGATTCATTGTTTGTGCATAACACCCAGTGCTCCACGCAGAATGTGCCCTCTTTAATACCCATCACCAGGCTAACCCATCCCCCCACCCCCCTCCCTTCTAGAACCCTCAGTTTGTTTTTCAGAGTCCATCGTGTCTCATGGTTCGTCTCCCCCTCTGACTTACTCCCCTTCATTCTTCCCCTCCTGCTATCTTCTTCTTTTTTTTTTCTTAACATATATTGCATTATTTGTTTCAGAAGTACAGATCTGTGATTCAACAGTCTTGCACAATTCACAGCGCTCACCATGGCATATACCCTCCCCAATGTCTATCACCCAGCCACCCCATCCCTCCCACTCCCCACCACTCCAGCAACCCTCAGTTTGCTTCCTGAGATTAAGGATTCCTCATATCAGTGAGGTCATATGATACATGTCTTTCTCGAATTGACTTATTTCACTCAGCATAACATCCTCCAGTTCCATCCAGGTCCTTGCAAATGGCAAGATTTCATTCCTTTTGATGGCTGCATAATATTCCATTGTATATATATACCACCTCTGCTTTATCCATTCATCTGTCGATGGACATCTTGGCTCTTTCCACAGTTGGACTATTGTGGACATTGCTGCTATAAACATTGGGGTGCATGTACCCCTTCGGATCCCTACATTTGTATCTTTGGGGTAAATACCCAGTAGTGCAATTGCTGCATTTTATGGTAGCTCTATTTTCAACTGTTTGAGGAACCTCCATACTGTTTTCCAGAGTGGTTGCAGCAGCTTGCATTCCCAAAAACAGTGTGGGAGGGCTCCCCTTTCTCCACATCCCCGCCAACATCTGTCGTTTCCTGACTTGTTAATTTTAGCCATTCTGACTGGTGTGAGGTGGTATCTCATTGAGGTTTTGATTTGGATTTCCCTGATGCCGAGGGATGTTGAGCACTTTTTCATGTGTCTGTTGGCCATTTGGATGTCTTCTTTGGAAAGATGTCTGTTCATGTCTTCTGCCCATTTCTTGATTGGATTATTTGTTCTTTGGGTGTTGAGTTTGATAACTTCTTTATAGATTTTGGATACTAGCCCTTTATCTCATATGTCATTTGCAAATATGTTCTCCCATTCTGTCGGTTGTCTTTTGGTTTTGTGGACTGTTTTTTTGCGGTGCAAAAGCTTTTTATCTTGATGAAATCCCAATAGTTCATTTTTGCCCTTGCTTCCCTTGCCTTTGGCGATGTTTCTAGGAAGAAGTGGCTGCGGTTGAGGTCGAAGAGGTTGCTACCTGTGTTCTCCTTTAGGATGTTGATGGACTCCTGTCTCACGTTTAGGTCTTTCAACCATTTGGAGTCTATTTTTGTGTGTGGTGTAAGGAAATGGTCCAGTTTCATTCTTCTTCATGTGGCTGTCTGATTTTCCCAACACCATTTGTTGAAGAGCCTGTCTGTTTTTCATTGGACATTCTTTCCTGCTTTGTCAAAGATTAGTTGACCATAGAGTTGAGGGTCCATTTCTGGGCTCTCTATTCTGTTCCATTGATCTATGTGTCTGTTTTTGTGTCAGTACCATACCGTCTTCATGATGACAGCTTTGTAATAGAGCTGGAAGTCTGGAATTGTGATGCCACCAGCTTTGCTTTTCTTTTTCAATATTCCTCTGGCTATTCAGGGTCTCTTCTGGTTCCATACAAATTTTAGGATTATTTGGTCCATTTCTTTGAAAAAAGTGATGGTATTTTGATGGGGATTGCATTCAATGTGTAGATTGCTCTAGGTAGCATTGACATCTTCAAAATGTTTGTTCTTCCGATCCATGAGCATGGAACATTTTTCCATTTCTTTGTGTCTTCCTCAATTTCTTTCATGAGTATTTTATAGTTTTCTGAGTACAGATCCTTTGCCTCTTTGGTTAAATTTATTCCTAGGTATCTAATGGTTTTGGGTGCAATTGTGAATGGGATCGACTCCTTGATTTGTCTCTCTTCTGCCTTGTTGTTGGTGTATAGGAATGCCACTGATTTCTGTGCATTGATTTTATATCCTGCCACTTTACTGAATTCCTGTATGAGTTCTAGCAGTTTTGGGGTGGAGTCTTTTGGGTTTTCCACATACAGTATCATATCATCTGCAAAGAGTGAGAATTTGACTTCCTCCTTGCCGATTTGGATGCCTTGGATTTCTTTTTGTTGTCTGATTGCTGTGGCTAGGACTTCTAATACTATGTTGAATAGCAGTGGTGATAGTGGACATCCCTGACGCGTTCCTGACCTTAGGGGGAAAGCTCTCAATGGAAGGAAAACTTCCAAACTCGTTTTATGAGGCCATCATTACCTTGATCCCCAAACCAGACAAAGACCCCATCAAAACCACATTGAGAATGATATTCGCTGTAGGTTTCTCATAGATGGCTTTTATGATATTGAGGTTTGTATCCTCTATCCCTATACTCCGAAGAGTTTTGATCAAGAAAGGATGCTGTACTTTGTCAAATGCTTTTTCTGCATCTATTGAGAGGATCCTATGATTCTTGTTCTTTCTTTTGTTAATGTATTGTATCACGTTGATTGATTTGCGGATGTTGAACCAACCTTGCAGCCCAGGGATAAATCCCACATGGTCATGGTGAATAATCCTTTTAATGGACTGTTGGATCCTATTGGCTAGTATTTTGGTGAGAATATTTGCATCCATGTTTATCAAGGATATTGGTCTGTACTTCTCCTTTTTGATGGGGTCTTTGTCTGGTTTGGGGATCAAGGTAATGATGGCCTCATAAAATGAGTTTGGAAGTTTTCCTTCCATTTCTATTTTTGGAACAGTTTCAGGATAATAGGTATTAATTCTTCTTGAAATGTCTGATAGAATTCCCCTGGGAAGCCATCTGGCCCTGAGCTTTTGTTTCTTGGGAGATTTTTGATGACTGCTTCAATTTCCTTAGTGGTTGTCGGTCTGTTCAGGTTTTCTATTTCTTCCTGGGTCAATTTTGGTAGTTGATACATCTCTAGGAATGCACCCATTTCTTCCATTATGGCATAGAGTTGCTCATAATATGTTCTTATAATTGTTTGTATTTCTTTGGTGTTGGTTGTGATCTCTCCTCTTTCATTCATGATTTTGTTGATTTGAGTCATTTCTCTTTTCTTTTTGATACGTCTGGCCAGGGGTTAATCAATCTTGTTAATTCTTTCAAAGAACCAACTCCTAGTTTCGTTGATTTGTTCTACTGTTCTTTTGGTTTCTATTTCATTGATTTCTGCTCTGATCTTTATTCTTTCTCTTCTCCTGCTGGGTTTAGGCTTTATTTGCTGTTTTATCTCCACCTCCTTTAGGGGTACGGTTAGGTTGTGTATGAGACCTTTCTTGTTTCTTGAGAAAGGCTTGTATTGCTATATACATTCCTCTCAGGACTGCCTTTGGTGTATCCCAAAGATTTTGAACAGTTGTGTTTTCATTTTCATTGGTTTCCAGGAATTTTTTTAATTCTCCTTTAATTTCCTGGTTGACCCATTCATTCTTTAGTAGGATGCTCTTTAGCCTCCATGTATTTGAGTTCTTTCCAACTTTCCTCTTGTGATTGAGTTCTAGTTTCAAAGCACTGTGGTCTGAAAATATACAGGGAATAATCCCAATCTTTTGGTACCGGTTGAGACTTGATTTGTGACCTAGGATGTGATCTCTTCTGGAGAACGTTCCATGGGCACTAGAGAAGAATGTGTAATCTGTTGCTCTGGGATGGAATGTTCTGAATATATCTGTGAAGTCCATTTGGTCCAGTGTTTCATTTAAAGTCTTTATTTCCTTGTTGATCTTTTGCTTAGATGATCTGTCCATTTCAGTCAGGGGGGTGTTAAAGTCCCCCACTATTATGGTATTGTTGTCAATGTGTTTCTTTGCTTTTGTTATTAATTGCCTTATATAATTGGCTGCTCCCATGTTCGGGGCATAGATATTTACAATTGTTAGATCTTCTTGTTGGATAGACCCTTTAAGTAGGATATAGTGTCCTTCTTCATCTTTTATTACAATCTTTGTTTTAAAATCTAATTTGTCTGATATAAGGATTGCCACCCCAGCTTTCTTTTGGTGTCCATTAGCATGGTAAATGGTTTTCCACCCCCTCACTTTGAATCTGGGGGTGTCTTTGGGTCTAAAATGAGTCTCTTGCAGACAGCATATTGATGGGTCTTGTTTTTTAATCCAATCTGATAGCCTGTGTCTTTTGATTGGGGCATTTAGCCCATTTACATTCAGGGTAACTATTGAAAGATAGGAATTTAGTGCCATTGTATTGCCTGTAAGGTGACTGTTACTGTATGCTGTCTGTGTTCCTTTGTGGTCTGTGCTGCTTTTAGGCTCTCTCTTTGCTTAGAGGACCCCTTTCAAGATTTCTTGGAGGGCTGGTTTTATGTTTGCAAATTCCTTTAGTTTTTGTTTGTCCTGGAAGCTTTTTATCTCTCCTTCTATTTTCAATGACAGCCTAGCTGGATATAGTATTCTTGGCTGCATATTTTTCTTGTTAGTGCTCTGAAGATATCATGCCTGTCCTTTCTGGCCTGCCAGGTCTCTGGATAGGTCTGTTGCCAATCTAATGTTTCTACCGTTGTAGGTTACATATCTCTTCGCCTGAGCTGCTTTCAGGATTTTCTCTTTTTCTCTGAGACACATAAGTTTTACTATTAGATGTCGTGGTGTTGACCTATTTTTATTGATTTTGAGAGGGGTTCTCTGTGCCTCCTGGATTTTGATGCCTGTTTCCTTCATCACATTAGGGAAGTTCTCTGCTATAATTTGCTCCAATATACCTTCTGCCCCCTCTCTCTTTCTTCTTCTTCTGGGATCCCAATTATTCTAATGTTGTTTCGTCTCATTGTATTGCTTATCTCTCGAATTCTGCCCTCATGATCCTGTAGTTGTTTATCTCTTTTTCTCAGCCTCTTTATTTTCCATCATCTGGTCTTCTATATCACTGATTCTCTCTTCTGCCTCATTTATCCTAGCAGTTAGTGCCCCCATTTTTGATTGCACCTCATTAATAGCCTTTTTGATTTTGACTTGGTTAGATTTTAGTTCTTTTGTTTCTCCAGAAAGCGTTTCTCTAATAACTTCCACGCTTTTTTCAAGCCCAGCTAGTATCTTTAAAGTCATGATTCTGAATTCTATGTTCGACATCTGTACTAATGTCCGTATTGAGTAGTTCCCTAGCAGATGGTACTACCTCTTGTTCTTTTAGCTGAGGTGATTTTTTTTTGTCTTGTCATTTTGTCCAGAGGAGAAGAGATGAATGAGAGAACAAAATGCTTACAGGTTAACAACATCCCCAGCAAATATACTCTATGCAAATCAGAAAAGACCTGAAACCAAGGGAAAAGAAAATGAAAGAAAGAAAAAAGAAAGAGAAAAAAAGAAAGAAAAAGAAAAAGATAAAAACAAACAAAAAGAGAACAAAACAAAAAGAACAGAATATGATCATATATGATCAGGCTAGTGCATAGATCAGTGCCACACACTAGATTTTGGGCGTATTTTGGTCTGTTAAAAGAAAGTGCCTCCTAAAATTTAAAGGAAGAAAGACATATATGTACAAAATAAGGGTTGATACAATGAAGGGATGGAAGATGACTGTAAAGATGAAAATTATAATAGATTTTATAAAAGGAATTGATAAGATAAGAAGTTGTTTGAAAAAAGAAAGAAGATTTTAAAAAAAGAAAAAAAAAGGAGAGACTGATCAGGCAGGAGACTAAAACAAAGTCGTATACTAGTGATTTAGGGTATATTTTGATCTGTTAGAAGAAACTGTATCTCAAAATTTTGAAGAGAGAACAACTTATATAATATGCCAAAAATAAGGGTAACTACTATGAAGGGATAAAATATGACTCTAAAAATGAAAAATAAAAATGTTTTTTTAAAAGGATTGATAAGATGTTGGTTGAAAAAGGGAAAAAAATTCAAAAAAAACAGTTAAAAAATTAACTTTGAAAAACTAATGAATCATGGTAAAAACGCCATGCATTCTATGTGCAGTATTCCCCTAGCGCTGGAGTTCTCCCGTTCTCCTTGATCGGTAAACTTGGTCTTGGCTTGCTGGCTGTTCATGCTGATCTTCTGGGGGAGGGGCCTGTTGCCATGGTTCCCAAATGTCTTTGCTGGAAGCAGAATTGCCCTGCCTGTGTTGGTCCAGGCTAAGCAATCTGCTCGGGTTTGCTCTAGGGAGCTTTTGTTCCCTGCAAGCTCTCGGTACAGCTTTGGAGGACTAGAGTGAAAATGGTGGCCTCCCAATCTCCGCCCGGAGGAGCTGAGAACTCAGGGCCCCACTCCTCAGTGCGCCCCCAGAGAAAAGCAATCACTCCCATCTCCCCAGTCTCTGGCCGCACTCCGTGCTCACCCGGTCTGTGACCGAGTGTTTCTATCTCTGGCACCCGACCCGTGTGGAGTCTCCAAACCCAGCAGATCCCTGCGGTGTGCTCCCGCGCCGCTCCTTCCGGGGGAGGAAGGGGAGTCTCCCCAGCTCTGCCGCTTGTTGGGTCCCTGCTGGAGGAGCAGTGGCCCGACTGTGTCGCCGATCACAGTTTATGGCAACCCCGAGCTGCGAGCCCGCGCCTCGGCTCCGTCTCTGCAGCCGGCTTCCCAGCTCCGATACCTGGGAGTTCTGCCGCCCTCAGGCACCCCCGGTCTTTCTGTGACCCTGAGGGTCCTGAGACCACACTGTCCCATGAGGTTTCCACCCTCAGCTTAGCCACTGGAACGACGTCCCTCAGTGGAGCCAACTTCTAAAAGTTCCGATTTTGTGTTCCGCTGCTCTATCACTTGCCAGAAGCGGTCGACAGAGGCCCCCTTCCGCGCGTCTATCCTCCTGAATATCGCCTCGGATTCACTTCTCCGCACATCCTACCTTCCAATAAGTGGTCGCTTTTCTGTTCAGAGAGTTGTTGCTATTCTTCTCTTCAATCTCCTATTCAGTTCGTAGGTGTTCAGAATGGTTTGATCCCTATTCAGCTGAATTCCTGAGACCAGGCGAAATCCAGGTCTCCTACTCCTCCGCCATCTTGTTATGACTTTTGATATGCAAGTCTTTGTGGGGACATCTGTTTTTATTTTTCTTAGATAGGTTCCTAGCAGAGGATTCATTGGGTCTTTTGGTGAGTTTCTGTTTAACTTTTAATTGTCAAAGTTCTTTGTTCTCCAAAGTTGCTGTACCACGTGTGAGCTTGGTTTCCCTTTGTATATATATAAGATGGAATGTCACTCAGCCATAAAAAAGAATGAGATTTTTCCATTTGCAACAACAAGGATGGACTGACAGGTTATAATACTAGTGAAATATGACAGAGAGAGGAAAACAATTACCATATGATTTCACTTGTGTGTGGAATGTAAGAAACAAAACAAAAGAAGGAATAGGAAAAAAAGAGACAAAACCAGACTCTTACATACAGAGAACAAACTGGTGGTTGCCAGATGGGAGGTGGGTGGGGGGATAGGGGAAATCAATAAATTGGATTAAGAGCGATCATTGCAATGAGCACTAAGGAATTCATGGAATTGTCATATTATTATATTGTACACCTGAAACTAATATAACACTGTATGTTAATTATGTTCCAATTTTTAAAAAAGTGTTTGTTTCTCCCTGTTCTCACTGACACATCCTAGAGGTTGTCTGTTTGATGACAGACATTATAGCGGCTGTGCAGCGGTGTTTCCTTGTGAGTTTCATTTCCCCCTATAGACTGAATGTTGAAAATATTTTCAGGTGCTTATTAGTTATTCACATATCTTCTTTGGAGAAATGTGTGTTTTAAGCCTTTTATGATTTTTTTTATTTATTTTTTTAAAGGATTTTATTTATTCATTTGAGACACAGAGATACAGAGAGAGAGAAGAGAAAGCATGAGCAGGGAGAGAGGCAGAGGGAGAGGGAGAAGCAGGCTCCTTGCTGAGCCAGGAGCCCGATGCGGGGCTCGATCCCAGGACACTGGGATCATGACCTGAGCCGAAGGCAGATGCTTAACCATCTGAGCCACCCAGTCGCTCCCTTTTATGAATTTTTTGTTATGTTTTTCTTCTTATTGAGTTCTTTATTCATTCTAAATAAAAGTCCTTTATAAGATGCACAAATATCCGTCCCCAGGCTGTAGGCTTTCATTTTCTTCATGGAGCTTTTTAAAGCACATGTTTTGAGTTTTGATGAAGACCAGTTTATCAGAATGTATTCTTTGGTGGATAATGTGTTTTGGGTAATATCTGAGAACTATTTGCCTTAATCCTGTATCACAAAGATTCTCTCTCCTATGTTTTCTTCTAGGAGATTTTATAGTGTTTGCTCTTCCATGGTCCATCCTGAATTAATTTTCATGTACAGAATGGTAAGGAACTAAATTTATTCCAGTTGTAGCTGGATCATTTGTTGAAAAGAATGTCCCATCTTGTACTGAATTAACCCAGCACATTTATCAAAAACCAGTTGACCATAAACACAAGGGATTATTTCTGGACTCTCGGTTCTCTTCCATTGACCTGGATGCTCACTCTACACCAGCAAACACACTGGCTTAATTATGTAACTTAATCTCTCTGTAGCTTTGAAATCAGGTGCTGAAGGCCTTGATTGAAAGGCCCTCCCTGCTGTCCCCAGGACCTCATGTGTCAGTGATAAAGCTTTCCACACCCTCTGTGTGTACGGCATCATGAGTCTCATCATCCAGTCAAATTTTGGGTGTGCCCCTCGCCCCCGACTCCTTCTGCAGGGTGACCACATCAGTTCTCCAATTTTGTTCTCTTTCAAAATTATCCTCTCTATTTTAGGTCTTTTGGACATTCATGTTACTTTTAGGGCAAACTGGTTGATTTGAGCCCACAAAGGCTTCTGCATTGAATCTCTAATGAATTTGATGAGAATCACTATTATTGAGAATAGTGAATCTTCTAATCCATGAGAATGGAGAGTCTCTGCATTTGTTTAGATATTCTTTAATTTTTCTCTGCATTGTTTTTAATTTTCAGCATACAAGTTTTACTCTTGTAAAATTAATTCCTAAATGTTTTACTCATTCAAACTATCAGTGTGTCCGCGTGAGGGCCTAGGAAACGATTCCCCTGAACCACAGGGCGAGAGAACCGGCTTCGCGCAGAGGCATCTCTCGCACGAGTTCTAGGGTCACGAAGCTGGCACTCCCCCGGCATGGGTGCGTGGAGCCCTGAGTTCCAGGCACCTCCTTCGAAGGCAGAAATCTGGGCAGATACCGTGCCTTAAGCTCCCGCCGGTCACTGGGTTAGAGGACGCGATATACTGTGTACTGTGGCTGAGAGCTCTGGGAACGACCTCCCTTAAAGTCCACCCGAGCGAGCAAGGGGCCGGTGATGAAGACACGCCTCTGGGCTCGGCTCCTGTTTCTGGGCACAGTACGGTTGCCCCGTGTGCGAGTGCAGGCCGCAAAACCACCACCTGACTCGCAGGAACCACACTGGAAAGGATCTTCGCTCCAGCCGGGACAGCCGTTGCTGAGCGTGGAAGCATTCTGCTGTGTGCCTGCGGCCGTGAGCTGCCAGCGAGTCCCAAACCATTTTCGGAGTGAGACTCAGGCGGCGGCAGAAGGCAGAACACGGCCCCCCGCTTGGTTCGTGAAGCTGGGCCTGCGGCCCCCCTTTGGCATGCAAGTCTCCTTGCTAGCGGACGAACACGGAGCAGAAACAGTGTGGAGAATCCGTGCTGTAGCTACCGCCGACCTCTCGGCGGGAGGAAGCAGTGTACGGTGTCCGGGCGCGAAAGCCTGGGGAGCGGGTTCCATAGGCCAAAGCCAGGCGAGAAACAGGCCCTTGCGGAAGGCACCTCTCGGCTCAGCTCTTGCTCCCCAGAGCTGCTGCCTCTCCTCGGCTCTCCGTGGCTCGGGAACTCTCGCTGCTCCACCCTGACTTGGAAGAAAGCAGCCTGGGTACAAGCACAGCTGTAGCTCCCGTCCCCTCTCCACGGGGCGCGGCCACCTGTTCAACCGTGCTTGTGTGCCCAGCTGGGGAGTGGGTCCCAGCGGAATTCCAAGGGAGAGAGAAGCAGGGGCCCAATGCGCCTCTGGACGCAACACCTCTTTCCTGAAGCTAGGCCGTCTGGCCCTGTGTGCGTTTAGTCCGAACTGCCATCCGCCTAACGCCAAGGAACCAAACGCTAGAAGCCCCGAGCCTCCGCAAAGGACGCCCTTCCTTGAGCGCACACTTCACCTATGGCATGTTTGTGTGAAAGCATGAGCGATGGAACCTAAACGTTACTCTGACCGAGAAACAGACCTGTGAGGAAGGCTGCTCTCTCGACCCCTCTCTTGTGTGAGGAGGTGAGCACTGCTCTACCCTGAGGCCTGCCTTGGAGACCTAGGTACATAAGCAGTAGCACGGAGAAGCCAGGCTGTAGAATGACCGAACACTAGCTAACAGCCGTGGAGAGAGACCGTGCTGTAGACAGCATCACGGTTCCTGAGGTTGGCAACCCTTTCAGTGTGTCTGCGTGAGGGCCTAGGAAACGATTCCCATGAATCACAGGGCGAGAGAACCGGCTTCGTGCAGAGGCAGCTCTCGCACCAGCTCTAGGGTCACGAAGCTGGCACTCCCCCGGCATCGGTGCATGGAGCCCTGAGTTCCAGGCACCACCTTCGAAGGCAGAAATCTGGTCAGATACCGTGCCTTAAGCTCCCGCCGGTCACTGGGTTAGAGGATGCGGTATACTGTGTACTGTGGCTGAGAGCTCTGGGAACGGCCTCCCTTAATGTCCACGCGAGCGCGCAAGGGGCCGGTGCCGAAGACACGCGTCTGGGCTGGGCTCCTATTTCTGGGCCGAGTACGGTTGCCCCGTGTGCGAGTGCAGGCCGCAAAACCACCACCTGACTCGCAGGAACCACACTGGAGAGCATTTTCGCTCCAGCCGGGACAGCCGTTGCTGAGCGTGGAAGCATTCTGCTGTGTGCCTGCGGCCGTGAGCTGCCAGCAAGTCCCAAACCATTTTCGGAGTGAGACTCAGGCGGTGGCAGAAGGCAGAACACGGCCCCCCGCTTGGTTCGAGAAGCCGGGCCTGCGGCCCCGCTTTGGCATGCAAGTCTCCTTGCTGGCGGACGAACGCGAAGCAGAAACAGTGAGGAGAATCTGTGCTGTAGCTACCGCCGACCTCTCCGCGGGAGGAAGCAGTGTAGGGTGTCCGGGCGCGAAAGCCTGGGGAGCGGGTTCCATACGCAAAGGCCAGGTGAGAAACAGGCCATCGCGGAAGGCACCTCTCGGCTCAGCACTTGCTCCCCGGAGCTGCTGCCTCTACTCGGCTCCCCGTGGCTCGGGAACTCTCGCTGCTCCACCCTGACTTGGAAGAAAGCAGCCTGGGTACAAGCACAGCTGTAGCTCCCGTCCCCTCTCCACGGGGCGCGGCCACCTGTTCCACCGTGCTTGTGTGCCCAGCTGGGGCGTGGGTCCCAGCGGAATTCCAAGGGAGAGAGAAGCAGGGGCCCAATGCGCCTCTGGACGCAACACCTCTTTCCTGAAGCTAGGCCGTCTGGCCCTGTGTGCGTTTTGGCCTTACTGCCATCCGCCTAACACCAAGGAACCAAACGCTAGAAGCCCCGAGCCTCCGCAAAGGACGCCCTTCCCTGAGAGCACACTTCACCTGTGGCGTGTTTGTGTGAAAGCATGAGAGATGGTACTTAAACGTTACTCTGACCGAGAAAAATGCCTGTGAGGAATCTGCCCTCTCTACCCCTCTCTTGTGTGAGGAGGTGAGCACTGCTCTACCCTGAGGCCTGCCGTGGAGACCTAGGTACCTAAGCACTAGCACGGAGAAGCCAGGCTGTAGAATGACCGAACACTAGCTAAGAGCCGTGGAGAGAGACCGTGCCGTAGACAGCATCAGGTTCCGGAGGTTGGCAACACTTTCAGTGTGTCTGCGAGAGGGCCTAGGAAACGATTCCCCTGAATCACAGGGCGAGAGAACAGGCTTCGCGCAGAGGCACCTCTCGCACCAGCTCTAGGGTCACGAAGCTGGCACTCCCCCGGCATGGGTGCGTGGAGCCCTGAGTTCCAGGCACCTCCTTCGCAGGCAGAAATCTGAGCAGATACCGTGCCTTAAGCTCCCGCCGGTCACTGGATTAGAGGATCCGGTATACTGTGTACTGTACTTGAGAGCTCTGGGAACGGCCTCCCTTAAAGTCCACCCGAGCAAGCAAGGGGCCGGTGATGAAGACACGCCTCTGGGCTCGGCTCTTGTTTCTGGTCACAGTACGGTTGCCCCGTGTGCGAGTGCAGGCCGCAAAACCACCACCTGACTCGCAGGAACCACACTGGAAAGGATCTTCGCTCCAGCCGGGACAGCCGTTGCTGAGCGTGGAAGCATTCTGCTGTGTGCCTGCGGCCGTGAGCTGCCAGCGAGTCCCAAACCATTTTCGGAGTGAGACTCAGGCGGCGGCAGAAGGCAGAACACGGCCCCCCGCTTGGTTCGTGAAGCTGGGCCTGCGGCCCCCCTTTGGCATGCAAGTCTCCTTGCTAGCGGACAAACGCGGAGCAGAAACAGTGTGGAGAATCCGTGCTGTAGCTACTGCCGACCTCTCGGCGGGAGGAAGCAGTGTACAGTGTCCGGGCGCGAAAGCCTGGGGAGCGGGTTCCATTGCCAAAGCCAGGCAAGAAACAGGCCCTTGCGGAAAGCACCTCTCGGCTCAGCTCTTGCTCCCCAGAGCTGCTGCCTCTCCTCGGCTCTCCGTGGCTCGGGAACTCTCGCTCTCCACCGTGACTTGGAAGAAAGCAGCCTGGGTACAAGCACAGCTGTAGCTCCCGTCCCCTCTCCACGGGGCGCGGCCACCTGTTCAACCGTGCTTGTGTGCCCAGCTGGGGCGTGGGTCCCAGCGGAATTCCAAGGGAGAGAGAAGCAGGGGCCCAATGCGCCTCTGGACGCAACACCTCTTTCCTGAAGCTAGGCCGTCTGGCCCTGTGTGCGTTTTGGCCTTACTGCCATCCGCCTAACACCAAGGAACCAAACGCTAGAAGCCGCGAGCCTCCGCAAAGGACGCCCTTCCCTGAGAGCACACTTCACCTGTGGCGTGTTTGTGTGAAAGCATGAGCGATGGAACCTAAACGTTACTCTGACCGAGAAACAGACCTGTGAGGAAGGCTTCTCTCTCGACCCATCTCTTGTGAGAGGATGTGAGCACTGACGTACCCTGTGGGCCTGCCTTGGAGACCTAGGTACCTAAGCAGTAGCACGGAGAAGCCAGGCAATAGAGTGACCGAACACAGGCTAACAGCCGTAAAGAGGGACCCTGCTGTAGACAGCATCACGGTTCCGGAGTGTGGCAACCCTTTCAGTGTGTCTGCATGAGGGCCTGGGAAACGATTCCCCTGAATCACAGGGCGAGAGAACCGGCTTCGCGCAGAGGCAGCTCTCGTACCAGCTCTAGGGTCACGAAGCTGGCACTCCCCCGGCATCGGTGCGTGGAGCCCTGATTTCCAGGCACCTCCTTCGAAGGCAGAAATCTGGTCAGATACCGTGCCTTAAGCTCCCGCCAGTCACTGGGTTAGAGGATGCGGTATACTGTGTACTGTGGCTGAGAGCTCTGGCAACGGCCTCCCTTAATGTCCACGCGAGCGAGCAAGGGGCCGGTGCCGAAGACACGCGTCTGGGCTGGGCTCCTATTTCTGGGCCGAGTACGGTTGCCCCGTGTGCGAGTGCAGGCCGCAAAAGCACCACCTGACTCGCAGGAACCACACTGGAGAGCATTTTCGCTCCAGCGGGGACAGCCGTTGCTGAGCGTGGAAGCATTCTGCTGTGTGCCTGCGGCCGTGAGCTGCCAGCAAGTCCCAAACCATTTTCGGAGTGAGACTCAGGCGGCGGCAGAAGGCAAAACACGGCCCCCCGCTTGGTTCGAGAAGCCGGGCCTGCGGCCCCGCTTTGGCATGCAAGTCTCCTTGCTGGCGGACGAACGCGAAGCAGAAACAGTGTGGAGAATCCGTGCTGTAGCTACCGCCGACCTTTCCGCGGGAGGAAGCAGTGTAGGGTGTCCGGGCGCCAAAGCCTGGGGAGCGGGTTCCATACGCAAAGGCCAGGTGAGAAACAGGCCATCGCGGAAGGCAACTTTCGGCTCAGCACTTGCTCCCCGGAGCTGCTGCCTCTCCTCGGCTCCCCGTGGCCCGGGAACTCTCGCTGCTCCACCCTGACTTGGAAGAAAGCAGCCTGGGTACAAGCACAGCTGTAGCTCCCGTCCCCTCTCCACGGGGCGCGGCCACCTGTTCCACCGTGCTTGTGTGCCCAGCTGGGGAGTGGGTCCCAGCGGAATTCCAAGGGAGAGAGAAGCAGGGGCCCAATGCGCCTCTGGACACAACACCTCTTTCCTGAAGCTAGGCCGTCTGGCCCTGTGTGCGTTTTGGCCTTACTGCCATCCGCCTAACACCAAGGAACCAAACGCTAGAAGCCCCGAGCCTCCGCAAAGGACGCCCTTCCCTGAGAGCACACTTCACCTGTGGCGTGTTTGTGTGAAAGCATGAGAGATGGAACTGAAACGTTACTCTGACCGAGAAAAATGCCTGTGAGGAATCTGCCCTCTCGACCCCTCTCTTGTGTGAGGAGGTGAGCACTGCTCTACCCTGAGGCCTGCCTTGGAGACCTAGGTACCTAAGCACTAGCACGGAGAAGCCAGGCTGTAGAATGACCGAACACTAGCTAACAGCCGTGGAGAGAGACCGTGCTGTAGACAGCATCAGGTTCGGGAGGTTGGCAACACTTTCAGTGTGTCTGCGAGAGGGCCTAGGAAACGATTCCCCTGAATCACAGGGCGAGAGAACCGGCTTCGCGCAGAGGCACCTCTCGCACCAGCTCTTGGGTCACGAAGTTGGCACTCCCCCGGCATGGGTGCGTGGAGCCCTGAGTTCCAGGCACCTCCTTCGCAGGCAGAAATCTGAGCAGATACCGTGCCTAAAGCTCCCGCCGGTCACTGGATTAGAGGATCCGGTATACTGTGTACTGTACTTGAGATCTCTGGGAACGGCCTCCCTTAAAGTCCACCCGAGCAAGCAAGGGGCCGGTGCCGAGGAAACGCCTCTCGGCTCGTCTCTTCTTTCTGGCCCCAGTAACGTTGCCCCTGTGGGACTGCAGGCCGCAAAACCACCACCTGACTCGCAGGAACCACAGCGGAGAGCATCTTCGCTGCAGCCGGGACAGCCATTGCTGAGCGTGGAAGCATTCTGCTGTGTGCCTGCGGCCGTGCGCTGCCAGCGACTCCCAAACCATTTTCGGAGTGAGACTCAGGCGGCGGCAGAAGGCAGAACACGGCCCCCGCTTGGTTCGTGAAGCCGGGCCTGCGGCCCCGCTTTGGCATGCAAGTCTCCTTGCTAGCGGACGACCGCGAAGCAGAAACAGTGTGAAGAATCCGAGCTGTAGCTACCGCCGACCTCTCGGCGCGAGGAAGCAGTGTACGGTGTCCGGGCGCGAAAGCCTGGGGAGCGGGTTCCATAGGCCAAAGCCAGGCGAGAAACAGGCCTTTGCGGAAGGCACCTCTCGGCTCAGCTCTTGCTCCCCGGAGCTGCTGCCTCTACTCGGCTCCCCGTGGCTCGGGAACTCTCGCTGCTCCACCCTGACTTGGAAGAAAGCAGCCTGGGTACAAGCACAGCTGTAGCTCCCGTCCCCTCTCCACGGGGCGCGGCCACCTGTTCCACCGTGCTTGTGTGCCCAGCTGGGGAGTGGGTCCCAGCGGAATTCCAAGGGAGAGAGAAGCAGGAGCCCAATGCACCTCTGGAAGCAACACCTCTTTCCTGAAGCTAGGCCGTCTGGCCCTGTGTGCGTTTAGTCCGAACTGCCATCCGCCTAACGCCAAGGAACCAAACGCTAGAAGCCCCGAGCCTCCGCAATGGACGCCCTTCCCTGACCTCACACTTGACCTGTGGCGTGTTTGTGTGAAAGCATGAGCGATGGAACCTAAACATTACTCTGACCGAGAAACAGACCTGTGAGGAAGGCTTCTCTCTCGACCCATCTCTTGTGTGAAGATGTGAGCACTGCCGTACCCTGTGGGCCTGCCTTGGAGACCTAGGTACATAAGCAGTAGCACGGAGAAGCCAGGCTGTAGAATGACCGAACACTAGCTAACAGCCGTGGAGAGAGACCGTGGTGTAGACACCATCACGGTTCCTGAGGTTGGCAACCCTTTCAGTGTGTCTGCGTGAGGGCCTAGGAAACGATTCCCCTGAATCACAGGGCGAGAGAACCGGCTTCGCGCAGAGGCAGCTCTCGTACCAGCTCTAGGGTCACGAAGCTGGCACTCCCCCGGCATCGGTGCGTGGAGCCCTGATTTTCAGGCACCTCCTTCGAAGGCAGAAATCTGGTCAGATACCGTGCCTTAAGCTCCCGCCGGTCACTGGGTTAGAGGATGCGGTATACTGTGTACTGTGGCTGAGAGCTCTGGAACGGCCTCTCTTAATGTCCACGCGAGCGATAAAGGGGCCGGTGCCGAAGACACGCGTCTGGGCTGGGCTCCTATTTCTGGGCCGAGTACGGTTGCCCCGTGTGCGAGTGCAGGCCGCAAAACCACCACCTGACTTGCAGGAACCACACTGGAGAGCATTTTCGCTCCAGCCGGGACAGCCGTTGCTGAGCGTGGAAGCATTCTGCTGTGTGCCTGCGGCCGTGAGCTGCCAGCAAGTCCCAAACCATTTTCGGAGTGAGACTCAGGCGGCGGCAGAAGGCAGAACACGGCCCCCCGCTTGGTTCGAGAAGCCGGGCCTGCGGCCCCGCTTTGGCATGCAAGTCTCCTTGCTGGCGGACGAACGCGAAGCAGAAACAGTGTGGAGAATCCGAGCTGTAGCTACCGCCGACCTCTCGGCGCGAGGAAGCAGTGTACGGTGTCCGGGCGCGAAAGCCTGGGGAGCGGGTTCCATAGGCCAAAGCCAGGCGAGAAACAGGCCCTTGCGGAAGGCACCTCTCGGCTCAGCTCTTGCTCCCCAGAGCTGCTGCCTCTCCTCAGCTCTCCGTGGCTCGGGAACTCTCGCTTCTCCACCCTGACTTGGAAGAAAGCAGCCTGGGTACAAGCACAGCTGTAGCTCCCGTCCCCTCTCCACGGGGCGCGGCCACCTGTTCAACCGTGCTTGTGTGCCCAGCTGGGGAGTGGGTCCCAGCGGAATTCCAAGGGAGAGAGAAGCAGGGGCCCAATGCGCCTCTGGACGCAACACCTCTTTCCTGAAGCTAGGCCGTCTGGCCCTGTGTGCGTTTAGTCCGAACTGCCATCCGCCTAACGCCAAGGAACCAAACGCTAGAAGCCCCGAGCCTCCGCAAAGGACGCCCTTCCTTGAGCGCACACTTCACCTGTGGCATGTTTGTGTGAAAGCATGAGCGATGGAACCTAAACGTTACTCTGACCGAGAAACAGACCTGTGAGGAAGGCTGCTCTCTCGACCCCTCTCTTGTGTGAGGAGGTGAGCACTGCTCTACCCTGAGGCCTGCCTTGGAGACCTAGGTACATAAGCAATAGCACGGAGAAGCCAGGCTGTAGAATGACCGAACACTAGCTAACAGCCGTGGAGAGAGACCGTGCTGTAGACAGCATCACGGTTCCTGAGGTTGGCAACCCTTTCAGTGTGTCTGCGTGAGGGCCTAGGAAACGATTCCCCTGAATCACAGGGCGAGAGAACCGGCTTCGCGCAGAGGCACCTCTCGCACAAGCTCTAGGGTCACGAAGCTGGCACTCCCCCGGCATGGGTGCGTGGAGCCCTGAGTTCCAGGCACCTCATTCGAAGGCAGAAATCTGGGCAGATACCGTGCCTTAAGCTCCCGCCGGTCACTGGGTTAGAGGACGCGGTATACTGTGTACTGTGGCTGAGAGCTCTGGGAACGACCTCCCTTAAAATCCACCCGAGCGAGCAAGGGGCCGGTGATGAAGACACGCCTCTGGGCTCGGGTCCTGTGTCTGGGCACAGTACGGTTGCCCCGTGTGCGAGTGCAGGCCGCAAAACCACCACCTGACTCGCAGGAACCACACTGGAAAGGATCTCGCTCCAGCCGGGACAGCCGTTGCTGAGCGTGGAAGCATTCTGCTGGGTGCCTGCGGCCGTGAGGTGCCAGCGAGTCCCAAACCATTTTCGGAGTGAGACTCAGGCGGCAGCAGAAGGCAGAACACGGCCCCCACCTTGGTTCGTGAAGCCGGGCCTGCGGCCCCCCTTTGGCATGCAAGTCTCCTTGCTAGCGGACGAACACGGAGCAGAAACAGTGTGGAGAATCCGTGCTGTAGCTACCGCCGACCTCTCGGCGGGAGGAAGCAGTGTACGGTGTCCGGGCGCGAAAGCCTGGGGAGCGGGTTCCATAGGCCAAAGCCAGGCGAGAAACAGGCCCTTGCGGAAGGCACCTCTCGGCTCAGCTCTTGCTCCCCAGAGCTGCTGCCTCTCCTCGGCTCTCCGTGGCTCGGGAACTCTCGCTGCTCCACCCTGACTTGGAAGAAAGCAGCCTGGGTACAAGCACAGCTGTAGCTCCCGTCCCCTCTCCACGGGGCGCGGCCACCGGTTCCACCGTGCTTGTGTGCCCAGCTGGGGAGTGGGTCCCAGCGGAATTCCAAGGGAGAGAGAAGCAGGGGCCCAATGCGCCTCTGGACGCAACACCTCTTTCCTGAAGCTAGGCCGTCTGGCCCTGTGTGCGTTTAGTCCGAACTGCCATCCGCCTAACGCCAAGGAACCAAACGCTAGAAGCCCCGAGCCTCCGCAAAGGACGCCCTTCCTTGAGCGCACACTTCACCTATGGCATGTTTGTGTGAAAGCATGAGCGATGGAACCTAAACGTTACTCTGACCGAGAAACAGACCTGTGAGGAAGGCTGCTCTCTCGACCCCTCTCTTGTGTGAGGAGGTGAGCACTGCTCTACCCTGAGGCCTGCCTTGGAGACCTAGGTACATAAGCAGTAGCACGGAGAAGCCAGGCTGTAGAATGACCGAACACTAGCTAACAGCCGTGGAGAGAGACCGTGCTGTAGACAGCATCACGGTTCCTGAGGTTGGCAACCCTTTCAGTGTGTCTGCGTGAGGGCCTAGGAAACGATTCCCATGAATCACAGGGCGAGAGAACCGGCTTCGTGCAGAGGCAGCTCTCGCACCAGCTCTAGGGTCACGAAGCTGGCACTCCCCCGGCATCGGTGCATGGAGCCCTGAGTTCCAGGCACCACCTTCGAAGGCAGAAATCTGGTCAGATACCGTGCCTTAAGCTCCCGCCGGTCACTGGGTTAGAGGATGCGGTATACTGTGTACTGTGGCTGAGAGCTCTGGGAACGGCCTCCCTTAATGTCCACGCGAGCGCGCAAGGGGCCGGTGCCGAAGACACGCGTCTGGGCTGGGCTCCTATTTCTGGGCCGAGTACGGTTGCCCCGTGTGCGAGTGCAGGCCGCAAAACCACCACCTGACTCGCAGGAACCACACTGGAGAGCATTTTCGCTCCAGCCGGGACAGCCGTTGCTGAGCGTGGAAGCATTCTGCTGTGTGCCTGCGGCCGTGAGCTGCCAGCAAGTCCCAAACCATTTTCGGAGTGAGACTCAGGCGGCGGCAGAAGGCAGAACACGGCCCCCCGCTTGGTTCGAGAAGCCGGGCCTGCGGCCCCGCTTTGGCATGCAAGTCTCCTTGCTAGCGGACAAACGCGGAGCAGAAACAGTGTGGAGAATCCGTGCTGTAGCTACTGCCGACCTCTCGGCGGGAGGAAGCAGTGTACAGTGTCCGGGCGCGAAAGCCTGGGGAGCGGGTTCCATTGCCAAAGCCAGGCAAGAAACAGGCCCTTGCGGAAAGCACCTCTCGGCTCAGCTCTTGCTCCCCAGAGCTGCTGCCTCTCCTCGGCTCTCCGTGGCTCGGGAACTCTCGCTCTCCACCGTGACTTGGAAGAAAGCAGCCTGGGTACAAGCACAGCTGTAGCTCCCGTCCCCTCTCCACGGGGCGCGGCCACCTGTTCAACCGTGCTTGTGTGCCCAGCTGGGGCGTGGGTCCCAGCGGAATTCCAAGGGAGAGAGAAGCAGGGGCCCAATGCGCCTCTGGACGCAACACCTCTTTCCTGAAGCTAGGCCGTCTGGCCCTGTGTGCGTTTTGGCCTTACTGCCATCCGCCTAACACCAAGGAACCAAACGCTAGAAGCCGCGAGCCTCCGCAAAGGACGCCCTTCCCTGAGAGCACACTTCACCTGTGGCGTGTTTGTGTGAAAGCATGAGCGATGGAACCTAAACGTTACTCTGACCGAGAAACAGACCTGTGAGGAAGGCTTCTCTCTCGACCCATCTCTTGTGAGAGGATGTGAGCACTGACGTACCCTGTGGGCCTGCCTTGGAGACCTAGGTACCTAAGCAGTAGCACGGAGAAGCCAGGCAATAGAGTGACCGAACACAGGCTAACAGCCGTAAAGAGGGACCCTGCTGTAGACAGCATCACGGTTCCGGAGTGTGGCAACCCTTTCAGTGTGTCTGCATGAGGGCCTGGGAAACGATTCCCCTGAATCACAGGGCGAGAGAACCGGCTTCGCGCAGAGGCAGCTCTCGTACCAGCTCTAGGGTCACGAAGCTGGCACTCCCCCGGCATCGGTGCGTGGAGCCCTGATTTCCAGGCACCTCCTTCGAAGGCAGAAATCTGGTCAGATACCGTGCCTTAAGCTCCCGCCAGTCACTGGGTTAGAGGATGCGGTATACTGTGTACTGTGGCTGAGAGCTCTGGCAACGGCCTCCCTTAATGTCCACGCGAGCGAGCAAGGGGCCGGTGCCGAAGACACGCGTCTGGGCTGGGCTCCTATTTCTGGGCCGAGTACGGTTGCCCCGTGTGCGAGTGCAGGCCGCAAAAGCACCACCTGACTCGCAGGAACCACACTGGAGAGCATTTTCGCTCCAGCCGGGACAGCCGTTGCTGAGCGTGGAAGCATTCTGCTGTGTGCCTGCGGCCGTGAGCTGCCAGCAAGTCCCAAACCATTTTCGGAGTGAGACTCAGGCGGCGGCAGAAGGCAAAACACGGCCCCCCGCTTGGTTCGAGAAGCCGGGCCTGCGGCCCCGCTTTGGCATGCAAGTCTCCTTGCTGGCGGACGAACGCGAAGCAGAAACAGTGTGGAGAATCCGTGCTGTAGCTACCGCCGACCTTTCCGCGGGAGGAAGCAGTGTAGGGTGTCCGGGCGCCAAAGCCTGGGGAGCGGGTTCCATACGCAAAGGCCAGGTGAGAAACAGGCCATCGCGGAAGGCAACTTTCGGCTCAGCACTTGCTCCCCGGAGCTGCTGCCTCTCCTCGGCTCCCCGTGGCCCGGGAACTCTCGCTGCTCCACCCTGACTTGGAAGAAAGCAGCCTGGGTACAAGCACAGCTGTAGCTCCCGTCCCCTCTCCACGGGGCGCGGCCACCTGTTCCACCGTGCTTGTGTGCCCAGCTGGGGAGTGGGTCCCAGCGGAATTCCAAGGGAGAGAGAAGCAGGGGCCCAATGCGCCTCTGGACACAACACCTCTTTCCTGAAGCTAGGCCGTCTGGCCCTGTGTGCGTTTTGGCCTTACTGCCATCCGCCTAACACCAAGGAACCAAACGCTAGAAGCCCCGAGCCTCCGCAAAGGACGCCCTTCCCTGAGAGCACACTTCACCTGTGGCGTGTTTGTGTGAAAGCATGAGAGATGGAACTGAAACGTTACTCTGACCGAGAAAAATGCCTGTGAGGAATCTGCCCTCTCGACCCCTCTCTTGTGTGAGGAGGTGAGCACTGCTCTACCCTGAGGCCTGCCTTGGAGACCTAGGTACCTAAGCACTAGCACGGAGAAGCCAGGCTGTAGAATGACCGAACACTAGCTAACAGCCGTGGAGAGAGACCGTGCTGTAGACAGCATCAGGTTCGGGAGGTTGGCAACACTTTCAGTGTGTCTGCGAGAGGGCCTAGGAAACGATTCCCCTGAATCACAGGGCGAGAGAACCGGCTTCGCGCAGAGGCACCTCTCGCACCAGCTCTTGGGTCACGAAGTTGGCACTCCCCCGGCATGGGTGCGTGGAGCCCTGAGTTCCAGGCACCTCCTTCGCAGGCAGAAATCTGAGCAGATACCGTGCCTAAAGCTCCCGCCGGTCACTGGATTAGAGGATCCGGTATACTGTGTACTGTACTTGAGATCTCTGGGAACGGCCTCCCTTAAAGTCCACCCGAGCAAGCAAGGGGCCGGTGCCGAGGAAACGCCTCTCGGCTCGTCTCTTCTTTCTGGCCCCAGTAACGTTGCCCCTGTGGGACTGCAGGCCGCAAAACCACCACCTGACTCGCAGGAACCACAGCGGAGAGCATCTTCGCTGCAGCCGGGACAGCCATTGCTGAGCGTGGAAGCATTCTGCTGTGTGCCTGCGGCCGTGCGCTGCCAGCGACTCCCAAACCATTTTCGGAGTGAGACTCAGGCGGCGGCAGAAGGCAGAACACGGCCCCCGCTTGGTTCGTGAAGCCGGGCCTGCGGCCCCGCTTTGGCATGCAAGTCTCCTTGCTAGCGGACGACCGCGAAGCAGAAACAGTGTGAAGAATCCGAGCTGTAGCTACCGCCGACCTCTCGGCGCGAGGAAGCAGTGTACGGTGTCCGGGCGCGAAAGCCTGGGGAGCGGGTTCCATAGGCCAAAGCCAGGCGAGAAACAGGCCTTTGCGGAAGGCACCTCTCGGCTCAGCTCTTGCTCCCCGGAGCTGCTGCCTCTACTCGGCTCCCCGTGGCTCGGGAACTCTCGCTGCTCCACCCTGACTTGGAAGAAAGCAGCCTGGGTACAAGCACAGCTGTAGCTCCCGTCCCCTCTCCACGGGGCGCGGCCACCTGTTCCACCGTGCTTGTGTGCCCAGCTGGGGAGTGGGTCCCAGCGGAATTCCAAGGGAGAGAGAAGCAGGAGCCCAATGCACCTCTGGAAGCAACACCTCTTTCCTGAAGCTAGGCCGTCTGGCCCTGTGTGCGTTTAGTCCGAACTGCCATCCGCCTAACGCCAAGGAACCAAACGCTAGAAGCCCCGAGCCTCCGCAATGGACGCCCTTCCCTGACCTCACACTTGACCTGTGGCGTGTTTGTGTGAAAGCATGAGCGATGGAACCTAAACATTACTCTGACCGAGAAACAGACCTGTGAGGAAGGCTTCTCTCTCGACCCATCTCTTGTGTGAAGATGTGAGCACTGCCGTACCCTGTGGGCCTGCCTTGGAGACCTAGGTACATAAGCAGTAGCACGGAGAAGCCAGGCTGTAGAATGACCGAACACTAGCTAACAGCCGTGGAGAGAGACCGTGGTGTAGACACCATCACGGTTCCTGAGGTTGGCAACCCTTTCAGTGTGTCTGCGTGAGGGCCTAGGAAACGATTCCCCTGAATCACAGGGCGAGAGAACCGGCTTCGCGCAGAGGCAGCTCTCGTACCAGCTCTAGGGTCACGAAGCTGGCACTCCCCCGGCATCGGTGCGTGGAGCCCTGATTTTCAGGCACCTCCTTCGAAGGCAGAAATCTGGTCAGATACCGTGCCTTAAGCTCCCGCCGGTCACTGGGTTAGAGGATGCGGTATACTGTGTACTGTGGCTGAGAGCTCTGGAACGGCCTCTCTTAATGTCCACGCGAGCGATAAAGGGGCCGGTGCCGAAGACACGCGTCTGGGCTGGGCTCCTATTTCTGGGCCGAGTACGGTTGCCCCGTGTGCGAGTGCAGGCCGCAAAACCACCACCTGACTCGCAGGAACCACACTGGAGAGCATTTTCGCTCCAGCCGGGACAGCCGTTGCTGAGCGTGGAAGCATTCTGCTGTGTGCCTGCGGCCGTGAGCTGCCAGCAAGTCCCAAACCATTTTCGGAGTGAGACTCAGGCGGCGGCAGAAGGCAGAACACGGCCCCCCGCTTGGTTCGAGAAGCCGGGCCTGCGGCCCCGCTTTGGCATGCAAGTCTCCTTGCTGGCGGACGAACGCGAAGCAGAAACAGTGTGGAGAATCCGAGCTGTAGCTACCGCCGACCTCTCGGCGCGAGGAAGCAGTGTACGGTGTCCGGGCGCGAAAGCCTGGGGAGCGGGTTCCATAGGCCAAAGCCAGGCGAGAAACAGGCCCTTGCGGAAGGCACCTCTCGGCTCAGCTCTTGCTCCCCAGAGCTGCTGCCTCTCCTCAGCTCTCCGTGGCTCGGGAACTCTCGCTTCTCCACCCTGACTTGGAAGAAAGCAGCCTGGGTACAAGCACAGCTGTAGCTCCCGTCCCCTCTCCACGGGGCGCGGCCACCTGTTCAACCGTGCTTGTGTGCCCAGCTGGGGAGTGGGTCCCAGCGGAATTCCAAGGGAGAGAGAAGCAGGGGCCCAATGCGCCTCTGGACGCAACACCTCTTTCCTGAAGCTAGGCCGTCTGGCCCTGTGTGCGTTTAGTCCGAACTGCCATCCGCCTAACGCCAAGGAACCAAACGCTAGAAGCCCCGAGCCTCCGCAAAGGACGCCCTTCCTTGAGCGCACACTTCACCTGTGGCATGTTTGTGTGAAAGCATGAGCGATGGAACCTAAACGTTACTCTGACCGAGAAACAGACCTGTGAGGAAGGCTGCTCTCTCGACCCCTCTCTTGTGTGAGGAGGTGAGCACTGCTCTACCCTGAGGCCTGCCTTGGAGACCTAGGTACATAAGCAATAGCACGGAGAAGCCAGGCTGTAGAATGACCGAACACTAGCTAACAGCCGTGGAGAGAGACCGTGCTGTAGACAGCATCACGGTTCCTGAGGTTGGCAACCCTTTCAGTGTGTCTGCGTGAGGGCCTAGGAAACGATTCCCCTGAATCACAGGGCGAGAGAACCGGCTTCGCGCAGAGGCACCTCTCGCACAAGCTCTAGGGTCACGAAGCTGGCACTCCCCCGGCATGGGTGCGTGGAGCCCTGAGTTCCAGGCACCTCATTCGAAGGCAGAAATCTGGGCAGATACCGTGCCTTAAGCTCCCGCCGGTCACTGGGTTAGAGGACGCGGTATACTGTGTACTGTGGCTGAGAGCTCTGGGAACGACCTCCCTTAAAATCCACCCGAGCGAGCAAGGGGCCGGTGATGAAGACACGCCTCTGGGCTCGGGTCCTGTGTCTGGGCACAGTACGGTTGCCCCGTGTGCGAGTGCAGGCCGCAAAACCACCACCTGACTCGCAGGAACCACACTGGAAAGGATCTCGCTCCAGCCGGGACAGCCGTTGCTGAGCGTGGAAGCATTCTGCTGGGTGCCTGCGGCCGTGAGGTGCCAGCGAGTCCCAAACCATTTTCGGAGTGAGACTCAGGCGGCAGCAGAAGGCAGAACACGGCCCCCACCTTGGTTCGTGAAGCCGGGCCTGCGGCCCCCCTTTGGCATGCAAGTCTCCTTGCTAGCGGACGAACACGGAGCAGAAACAGTGTGGAGAATCCGTGCTGTAGCTACCGCCGACCTCTCGGCGGGAGGAAGCAGTGTACGGTGTCCGGGCGCGAAAGCCTGGGGAGCGGGTTCCATAGGCCAAAGCCAGGCGAGAAACAGGCCCTTGCGGAAGGCACCTCTCGGCTCAGCTCTTGCTCCCCAGAGCTGCTGCCTCTCCTCGGCTCTCCGTGGCTCGGGAACTCTCGCTGCTCCACCCTGACTTGGAAGAAAGCAGCCTGGGTACAAGCACAGCTGTAGCTCCCGTCCCCTCTCCACGGGGCGCGGCCACCGGTTCCACCGTGCTTGTGTGCCCAGCTGAGGAGTGGGTCCCAGCGGAATTCCAAGGGAGAGAGAAGCAGGGGCCCAATGCGCCTCTGGACGCAACACCTCTTTCCTGAAGCTAGGCCGTCTGGCCCTGTGTGCGTTTAGTCCGAACTGCCATCCGCCTAACGCCAAGGAACCAAACGCTAGAAGCCCCGAGCCTCCGCAAAGGACGCCCTTCCTTGAGCGCACACTTCACCTATGGCATGTTTGTGTGAAAGCATGAGCGATGGAACCTAAACGTTACTCTGACCGAGAAACAGACCTGTGAGGAAGGCTGCTCTCTCGACCCCTCTCTTGTGTGAGGAGGTGAGCACTGCTCTACCCTGAGGCCTGCCTTGGAGACCTAGGTACATAAGCAGTAGCACGGAGAAGCCAGGCTGTAGAATGACCGAACACTAGCTAACAGCCGTGGAGAGAGACCGTGCTGTAGACAGCATCACGGTTCCTGAGGTTGGCAACCCTTTCAGTGTGTCTGCGTGAGGGCCTAGGAAACGATTCCCATGAATCACAGGGCGAGAGAACCGGCTTCGTGCAGAGGCAGCTCTCGCACCAGCTCTAGGGTCACGAAGCTGGCACTCCCCCGGCATCGGTGCATGGAGCCCTGAGTTCCAGGCACCACCTTCGAAGGCAGAAATCTGGTCAGATACCGTGCCTTAAGCTCCCGCCGGTCACTGGGTTAGAGGATGCGGTATACTGTGTACTGTGGCTGAGAGCTCTGGGAACGGCCTCCCTTAATGTCCACGCGAGCGCGCAAGGGGCCGGTGCCGAAGACACGCGTCTGGGCTGGGCTCCTATTTCTGGGCCGAGTACGGTTGCCCCGTGTGCGAGTGCAGGCCGCAAAACCACCACCTGACTCGCAGGAACCACACTGGAGAGCATTTTCGCTCCAGCCGGGACAGCCGTTGCTGAGCGTGGAAGCATTCTGCTGTGTGCCTGCGGCCGTGAGCTGCCAGCAAGTCCCAAACCATTTTCGGAGTGAGACTCAGGCGGTGGCAGAAGGCAGAACACGGCCCCCCGCTTGGTTCGAGAAGCCGGGCCTGCGGCCCCGCTTTGGCATGCAAGTCTCCTTGCTGGCGGACGAACGCGAAGCAGAAACAGTGAGGAGAATCTGTGCTGTAGCTACCGCCGACCTCTCCGCGGGAGGAAGCAGTGTACGGTGTCCGGGCGCGAAAGCCTGGGGAGCGGGTTCCATACGCAAAGGCCAGGTGAGAAACAGGCCATCGCGAAAGGCACCTTTCGGCTCAGCACTTGCTCCCCGGAGCTGCTGCCTCTACTCGGCTCCCCGTGGCTCGGGAACTCTCGCTGCTCCACCCTGACTTGGAAGAAAGCAGCCTGGGTACAAGCACAGCTGTAGCTCCCGTCCCCTCTCCACGGGGCGCGGCCACCTGTTCCACCGTGCTTGTGTGCCCAGCTGGGGCGTGGGTCCCAGCGGAATTCCAAGGGAGAGAGAAGCAGGGGCCCAATGCGCCTCTGGACGCAACACCTCTTTCCTGAAGCTAGGCCGTCTGGCCCTGTGTGCGTTTTGGCCTTACTGCCATCCGCCTAACACCAAGGAACCAAACGCTAGAAGCCCCGAGCCTCCGCAAAGGACGCCCTTCCCTGAGAGCACACTTCACCTGTGGCGTGTTTGTGTGAAAGCATGAGAGATGGTACTTAAACGTTACTCTGACCGAGAAAAATGCCTCTGAGGAATCTGCCCTCTCTACCCCTCTCTTGTGTGAGGAGGTGAGCACTGCTCTACCCTGAGGCCTGCCGTGGAGACCTAGGTACCTAAGCACTAGCACGGAGAAGCCAGGCTGTAGAATGACCGAACACTAGCTAACAGCCGTGGAGAGAGACCGTGCTGTAGACAGCATCAGGTTCGGGAGGTTGGCAACACTTTCAGTGTGTCTGCGAGAGGGCCTAGGAAACGATTCCCCTGAATCACAGGGCGAGAGAACCGGCTTCGCGCAGAGGCACCTCTCGCACCAGCTCTTGGGTCACGAAGTTGGCACTCCCCCGGCATGGGTGCGTGGAGCCCTGAGTTCCAGGCACCTCCTTCGCAGGCAGAAATCTGAACAGATACCGTGCCTAAAGCTCCCGCCGGTCACTGGATTAGAGGATCCGATATACTGTGTACTGTACTTGAGAGCTCTGGGAACGGCCTCCCTTAAAGTCCACCCGAGCAAGCAAGGGGCCGGTGCCGAGGAAACGCCTCTCGGCTCGTCTCTTCTTTCTGGCCCCAGTAACGTTGCCCCTGTGGGACTGCAGGCCGCAAAACCACCACCTGACTCGCAGGAACCACAGCGGAGAGCATCTTCGCTGCAGCCGGGACAGCCATTGCTGAGCGTGGAAGCATTCTGCTGTGTGCCTGCGGCCGTGCGCTGCCAGCGACTCCCAAACCATTTTCGGAGTGAGACTCAGGCGGCGGCAGAAGGCAGAACACGGCCCCCGCTTGGTTCGTGAAGCCGGGCCTGCGGCCCCGCTTTGGCATGCAAGTCTCCTTGCTAGCGGACGACCGCGAAGCAGAAACAGTGTGAAGAATCCGAGCTGTAGCTACCGCCGACCTCTCGGCGCGAGGAAGCAGTGTACGGTGTCCGGGCGCGAAAGCCTGGGGAGCGGGTTCCATAGGCCAAAGCCAGGCGAGAAACAGGCCTTTGCGGAAGGCACCTCTCGGCTCAGCTCTTGCTCCCCGGAGCTGCTGCCTCTACTCGGCTCCCCGTGGCTCGGGAACTCTCGCTGCTCCACCCTGACTTGGAAGAAAGCAGCCTGGGTACAAGCACAGCTGTAGCTCCCGTCCCCTCTCCACGGGGCGCGGCCACCTGTTCCACCGTGCTTGTGTGCCCAGCTGGGGAGTGGGTCCCAGCGGAATTCCAAGGGAGAGAGAAGCAGGAGCCCAATGCACCTCTGGAAGCAACACCTCTTTCCTGAAGCTAGGCCGTCTGGCCCTGTGTGCGTTTAGTCCGAACTGCCATCCGCCTAACGCCAAGGAACCAAACGCTAGAAGCCCCGAGCCTCCGCAATGGACGCCCTTCCCTGACCTCACACTTGACCTGTGGCGTGTTTGTGTGAAAGCATGAGCGATGGAACCTAAACATTACTCTGACCGAGAAACAGACCTGTGAGGAAGGCTTCTCTCTCGACCCATCTCTTGTGTGAAGATGTGAGCACTGCCGTACCCTGTGGGCCTGCCTTGGAGACCTAGGTACATAAGCAGTAGCACGGAGAAGCCAGGCTGTAGAATGACCGAACACTAGCTAACAGCCGTGGAGAGAGACCGTGGTGTAGACACCATCACGGTTCCTGAGGTTGGCAACCCTTTCAGTGTGTCTGCGTGAGGGCCTAGGAAACGATTCCCCTGAATCACAGGGCGAGAGAACCGGCTTCGCGCAGAGGCAGCTCTCGTACCAGCTCTAGGGTCACGAAGCTGGCACTCCCCCGGCATCGGTGCGTGGAGCCCTGATTTTCAGGCACCTCCTTCGAAGGCAGAAATCTGGTCAGATACCGTGCCTTAAGCTCCCGCCGGTCACTGGGTTAGAGGATGCGGTATACTGTGTACTGTGGCTGAGAGCTCTGGAACGGCCTCTCTTAATGTCCACGCGAGCGATAAAGGGGCCGGTGCCGAAGACACGCGTCTGGGCTGGGCTCCTATTTCTGGGCCGAGTACGGTTGCCCCGTGTGCGAGTGCAGGCCGCAAAACCACCACCTGACTCGCAGGAACCACACTGGAGAGCATTTTCGCTCCAGCCGGGACAGCCGTTGCTGAGCGTGGAAGCATTCTGCTGTGTGCCTGCGGCCGTGAGCTGCCAGCAAGTCCCAAACCATTTTCGGAGTGAGACTCAGGCGGCGGCAGAAGGCAGAACACGGCCCCCCGCTTGGTTCGAGAAGCCGGGCCTGCGGCCCCGCTTTGGCATGCAAGTCTCCTTGCTGGCGGACGAACGCGAAGCAGAAACAGTGTGGAGAATCCGAGCTGTAGCTACCGCCGACCTCTCGGCGCGAGGAAGCAGTGTACGGTGTCCGGGCGCGAAAGCCTGGGGAGCGGGTTCCATAGGCCAAAGCCAGGCGAGAAACAGGCCCTTGCGGAAGGCACCTCTCGGCTCAGCTCTTGCTCCCCAGAGCTGCTGCCTCTCCTCAGCTCTCCGTGGCTCGGGAACTCTCGCTTCTCCACCCTGACTTGGAAGAAAGCAGCCTGGGTACAAGCACAGCTGTAGCTCCCGTCCCCTCTCCACGGGGCGCGGCCACCGGTTCCACCGTGCTTGTGTGCCCAGCTGGGGAGTGGGTCCCAGCGGAATTCCAAGGGAGAGAGAAGCAGGGGCCCAATGCGCCTCTGGACGCAACACCTCTTTCCTGAAGCTAGGCCGTCTGGCCCTGTGTGCGTTTAGTCCGAACTGCCATCCGCCTAACGCCAAGGAACCAAACGCTAGAAGCCCCGAGCCTCCGCAAAGGACGCCCTTCCTTGAGCGCACACTTCACCTGTGGCATGTTTGTGTGAAAGCATGAGCGATGGAACCTAAACGTTACTCTGACCGAGAAACAGACCTGTGAGGAAGGCTGCTCTCTCGACCCCTCTCTTGTGTGAGGAGGTGAGCACTGCTCTACCCTGAGGCCTGCCTTGGAGACCTAGGTACATAAGCAATAGCACGGAGAAGCCAGGCTGTAGAATGACCGAACACTAGCTAACAGCCGTGGAGAGAGACCGTGCTGTAGACAGCATCACGGTTCCTGAGGTTGGCAACCCTTTCAGTGTGTCTGCGTGAGGGCCTAGGAAACGATTCCCCTGAATCACAGGGCGAGAGAACCGGCTTCGCGCAGAGGCACCTCTCGCACAAGCTCTAGGGTCACGAAGCTGGCACTCCCCCGGCATGGGTGCGTGGAGCCCTGAGTTCCAGGCACCTCATTCGAAGGCAGAAATCTGGGCAGATACCGTGCCTTAAGCTCCCGCCGGTCACTGGGTTAGAGGACGCGGTATACTGTGTACTGTGGCTGAGAGCTCTGGGAACGACCTCCCTTAAAATCCACCCGAGCGAGCAAGGGGCCGGTGATGAAGACACGCCTCTGGGCTCGGGTCCTGTGTCTGGGCACAGTACGGTTGCCCCGTGTGCGAGTGCAGGCCGCAAAACCACCACCTGACTCGCAGGAACCACACTGGAAAGGATCTCGCTCCAGCCGGGACAGCCGTTGCTGAGCGTGGAAGCATTCTGCTGGGTGCCTGCGGCCGTGAGGTGCCAGCGAGTCCCAAACCATTTTCGGAGTGAGACTCAGGCGGCAGCAGAAGGCAGAACACGGCCCCCACCTTGGTTCGTGAAGCCGGGCCTGCGGCCCCCCTTTGGCATGCAAGTCTCCTTGCTAGCGGACGAACACGGAGCAGAAACAGTGTGGAGAATCCGTGCTGTAGCTACCGCCGACCTCTCGGCGGGAGGAAGCAGTGTACGGTGTCCGGGCGCGAAAGCCTGGGGAGCGGGTTCCATAGGCCAAAGCCAGGCGAGAAACAGGCCCTTGCGGAAGGCACCTCTCGGCTCAGCTCTTGCTCCCCAGAGCTGCTGCCTCTCCTCGGCTCTCCGTGGCTCGGGAACTCTCGCTGCTCCACCCTGACTTGGAAGAAAGCAGCCTGGGTACAAGCACAGCTGTAGCTCCCGTCCCCTCTCCACGGGGCGCGGCCACCGGTTCCACCGTGCTTGTGTGCCCAGCTGAGGAGTGGGTCCCAGCGGAATTCCAAGGGAGAGAGAAGCAGGGGCCCAATGCGCCTCTGGACGCAACACCTCTTTCCTGAAGCTAGGCCGTCTGGCCCTGTGTGCGTTTAGTCCGAACTGCCATCCGCCTAACGCCAAGGAACCAAACGCTAGAAGCCCCGAGCCTCCGCAAAGGACGCCCTTCCTTGAGCGCACACTTCACCTATGGCATGTTTGTGTGAAAGCATGAGCGATGGAACCTAAACGTTACTCTGACCGAGAAACAGACCTGTGAGGAAGGCTGCTCTCTCGACCCCTCTCTTGTGTGAGGAGGTGAGCACTGCTCTACCCTGAGGCCTGCCTTGGAGACCTAGGTACATAAGCAGTAGCACGGAGAAGCCAGGCTGTAGAATGACCGAACACTAGCTAACAGCCGTGGAGAGAGACCGTGCTGTAGACAGCATCACGGTTCCTGAGGTTGGCAACCCTTTCAGTGTGTCTGCGTGAGGGCCTAGGAAACGATTCCCATGAATCACAGGGCGAGAGAACCGGCTTCGTGCAGAGGCAGCTCTCGCACCAGCTCTAGGGTCACGAAGCTGGCACTCCCCCGGCATCGGTGCATGGAGCCCTGAGTTCCAGGCACCACCTTCGAAGGCAGAAATCTGGTCAGATACCGTGCCTTAAGCTCCCGCCGGTCACTGGGTTAGAGGATGCGGTATACTGTGTACTGTGGCTGAGAGCTCTGGGAACGGCCTCCCTTAATGTCCACGCGAGCGCGCAAGGGGCCGGTGCCGAAGACACGCGTCTGGGCTGGGCTCCTATTTCTGGGCCGAGTACGGTTGCCCCGTGTGCGAGTGCAGGCCGCAAAACCACCACCTGACTCGCAGGAACCACACTGGAGAGCATTTTCGCTCCAGCCGGGACAGCCGTTGCTGAGCGTGGAAGCATTCTGCTGTGTGCCTGCGGCCGTGAGCTGCCAGCAAGTCCCAAACCATTTTCGGAGTGAGACTCAGGCGGTGGCAGAAGGCAGAACACGGCCCCCCGCTTGGTTCGAGAAGCCGGGCCTGCGGCCCCGCTTTGGCATGCAAGTCCCCTTGCTGGTGGACGAACGCGAAGCAGAAACAGTGTGGAGAATCTGTGCTGTAGCTACCGCCGATCTCTCCGCGGGACGAAGCAGTGTAGGGTGTCCGGGCGCGAAAGCCTGGGGAGCGGGTTCCATACGCAAAGGCCAGGTGAGAAACAGGCCATCGCGGAAGGCACCTCTCGGCTCAGCACTTGCTCCCCGGAGCTGCTGCCTCTACTCGGCTCCCCGTGGCTCGGGAACTCTCGCTGCTCCACCCTGACTTGGAAGAAAGCAGCCTGGGTACAAGCACAGCTGTAGCTCCCGTCCCCTCTCCACGGGGCGCGGCCACCTGTTCCACCGTGCTTGTGTGCCCAGCTGGGGCGTGGGTCCCAGCGGAATTCCAAGGGAGAGAGAAGCAGGGGCCCAATGCGCCTCTGGACGCAACACCTCTTTCCTGAAGCTAGGCCGTCTGGCCCTGTGTGCGTTTAGTCCGAACTGCCATCCGCCTAACGCCAAGGAACCAAACGCTAGAAGCCCCGAGCCTCCGCAAAGGACGCCCTTCCTTGAGCGCACACTTCACCTGTGGCATGTTTGTGTGAAAGCATGAGCGATGGAACCTAAACGTTACTCTGACCGAGAAACAGACCTGTGAGGAAGGCTGCTCTATCGACCCCTCTCTTGTGTGAGGAGGTGAGCACTGCTCTACCCTGAGGCTTGCCTTGGAGACCTAGGTACATAAGCAGTAGCACGGAGAAGCCAGGCTGTAGAATGACCGAACACTAGCTAACAGCCATGGAGAGAGACCGTGCTGTAGACAGCATCACGGTTCCTGAGGTTGGCAACCCTTTCAGTGTGTCTGCGTGAGGGCCTAGGAAACGATTCCCATGAATCACAGGGCGAGAGAACCGGCTTCGTGCAGAGGCAGCTCTCGCACCAGCTCTAGGGTCACGAAGCTGGCACTCCCCCGGCATCGGTGCGTGGAGCCCTGAGTTCCAGGCACCTCCTTCGAAGGCAGAAATCTGGTCAGATACCGTGCCTTAAGCTCCCGCCGGTCACTGGGTTAGAGGATGCGGTATACTGTGTACTGTGGCTGAGAGCTCTGGGAACGGCCTCCCTTAATGTCCACGCGAGCGAGCAAGGGGCCGGTGCCGAAGACACGCGTCTGGGCTGGGCTCCTATTTCTGGGCCGAGTACGTTGCCCCGTGTGCGAGTGCAGGCCGCAAAACCACCACCTGACTCGCAGGAACCACACTGGAGAGCATTTTCGCTCCAGCCGGGACAGCCGTTGCTGAGCGTGGAAGCATTCTGCTGTGTGCCTGCGGCCGTGAGCTGCCAGCAAGTACCAAACCATTTTCGGAGTGAGACTCAGGCGGTGGCAGAAGGCAGAACACGGCCCCCCGCTTGGTTCGAGAAGCCGGGCCTGCGGCCCCGCTTTGGCATGCAAGTCTCCTTGCTGGCGGACGAACGCGAAGCAGAAACAGTGTGGAGAATCTGTGCTGTAGCTACCGCCGACCTCTCCGCGGGAGGAAGCAGTGTAGGGTGTCCGGGCGCGAAAGCCTGGGGAGCGGGTTCCATACGCAAAGGCCAGGTGAGAAACAGGCCATCGCGGAAGGCACCTCTCGGCTCAGCACTTGCTCCCCGGAGCTGCTGCCTCTACTCGGCTCCCCGTGGCTCGGGAACTCTCGCTGCTCCACCCTGACTTGGAAGAAAGCAGCCTGGGTACAAGCACAGCTGTAGCTCCCGTCCCCTCTCCACGGGGCGCGGCCACCTGTTCCACCGTGCTTGTGTGCCCAGCTGGGGCGTGGGTCCCAGCGGAATTCCAAGGGAGAGAGAAGCAGGGGACCAATGCGCCTCTGGACGCAACACCTCTTTCCTGAAGCTAGGCCGTCTGGCCCTGTGTGCGTTTTGGCCTTACTGCCATCCGCCTAACACCAAGGAACCAAACGCTAGAAGCCCCGAGCCTCCGCAAAGGACGCCCTTCCCTGAGAGCACACTTCACCTGTGGCGTGTTTGTGTGAAAGCATGAGAGATGGTACTTAAACGTTACTCTGACCGAGAAAAATGCCTGTGAGGGATCTGCCCTCTCGACCCCTCTCTTGTGTGAGGAGGTGAGCACTGCTCTACCCTGAGGCCTGCCGTGGAGACCTAGGTACCTAAGCACTAGCACGGAGAAGCCAGGCTGTAGAATGACTGAACACTAGCTAAGAGCCGTGGAGAGAGACCGTGCCGTAGAGAGCATCAGGTTCCGGAGGTTGGCAACACTTTCAGTGTGTCTGCGAGAGGGCCTAGGAAACGATTCCCCTGAATCACAGGGCGAGAGAACAGGCTTCGCGCAGAGGCACCTCTCGCACCAGCTCTAGGGTCACGAAGCTGGCACTCCCCCAGCATGGGTGCGTGGAGCCCTGAGTTCCAGGCACCTCCTTCGCAGGCAGAAATCTGAGCAGATACCGTGCCTTAAGCTCCCGCCGGTCACTGGATTAGAGGATCCGGTATACTGTGTACTGTACTTGAGAGCTCTGGGAACGGCCTCCCTTAAAGTCCACCCGAGCAAGCAAGGGGCCGGTGCCGAGGAAACGCCTCTCGGCTCGTCTCTTGTTTCTGGCCCCAGTAACGTTGCCCCTGTGGGACTGCAGGCCGCAAAACCACCACCTGACTCGCAGGAACCACAGCGGAGTGCATCTTCGTTCCAGCCGGGACAGCCGTTGCTGAGCGTGGAAGCATTCTGCTCTGTGCCTGCGGCCGTGAGCTGCCAGCGAGTCCCAAACCATTTTCGGAGTGAGACTCAGGCGGCGGCAGAAGGCAGAACACGGCCCCCCGCTTGGTTCGTGAAGCTGGGCCTGCGGCCCCCCTTTGGCATGCAAGTCTCCTTGCTAGCGGACAAACGCGGAGCAGAAACAGTGTGGAGAATCCGTGCTGTAGCTACCGCCGACCTCTCGGCGGGAGGAAGCAGTGTACGGTGTCCGGGCGCGAGAGCCTGGGGAGCGGGTTCCATAGGCCAAAGCCAGGCAAGAAACAGGCCCTTGCGGAAAGCACCTCTCGGCTCAGCTCTTGCTCCCCGGAGCTGCTGCCTCTCCTCGGCTCCCCGTGGCCCGGGAACTCTCGCTGCTCCACCCTGACTTGGAAGAAAGCAGCCTGGGTACAAGCACAGCTGTAGCTCCCGTCCCCTCTCCACGGGGCGCGGCCACCTGTTCCACCGTGCTTGTGTGCCCAGCTGGAGAGTGAGTCCCAGCGGAATTCCAAGGGAGAGAGAAGCAGGGGCCCAATTCGCCTCTGGACGAAACACCTCTTTCCTGAAACTAGGCCGTCTGTCCCTGTGTGGGTTTAGTCCTTACTGCCATCCGCCTAACGCCAAGGAACCAAACGCTAGAAGCCCCGAGCCTCCGCAAAGGATGCCCTTCCCTGAGCGCACACTTCACCTTTGGCATGTTTGTGTGAAAGCATGAGCGATGGAACCTAAACGTTACTCTGACCGAGAAACAGGCCTGTGAGGAAGGCTGCTCTCTCGACCCCTCTCTTGTGTGAGGAGGTTAGCACTGCTCTACCCTGAGGCCTGCCTTGGAGACCTAGGTACATAAGCAGTAGCACGGAGAAGCCAGGCTGTAGAATGACCGAACACTAGCTAACAGCCGTGGAGAGAGACCGTGCTGTAGACAGCATCACGGTTCCTGAGGTTGGCAACCCTTTCAGTGTGTCTGCGTGAGGGCCTAGGAAACGATTCCCATGAATCACAGGGCGAGAGAACCGGCTTCGCGCAGAGGCACCTCTCGCACGAGCTCTAGGGTCACGAAGCTGGCACTCCCCCGGCATGGGTGCGTGGAGCCCTGAGTTCCAGGCACCTCCTTCGAAGGCAGAAATCTGGGCAGATACTGTGCCTTAAGCTCCCGCCGGTCACTGGGTTAGAGGACGCGGTATACTGTGTACTGTGGCTGAGAGCTCTGGGAACGACCTCCCTTAAAGTCCACCCGAGCGAGCAAGGGGCCGGTGATGAAGACACGCCTCTGGGCTCGGCTCCTGTTTCTGGGCACAGTACGGTTGCCCCGTGTGAGAGTGCAGGCCGCAAAACCACCACCTGACTCGCAGGAACCACACTGGAAAGGATCTTCGCTCCAGCCGGGACAGCCTTTGCTGAGCGTGGAAGCATTCTGCTCTGTGCCTGCGGCCGTGAGCTGCCAGCGAGTCCCAAACCATTTTCAGAGTGAGACTCAGGCGGCGGCAGAAGGCAGAACACGGCCCCCCCCTTGGTTCGTGAAGCCGGGCCTGCAGCCCCCCTTTGGCATGCAAGTCTCCTTGCTAGCGGACGAAGGCGGAGCAGAAACAGTGTGGAGAATCCGTGCTGTAGCTACCGCCGACCTCTCGGCGCGAGGAAGCAGTGCACGGTGTCCGGGCGCGAAAGCCTCTGGAGCGGGTTCCATAGGCCAAAGCCAGGTGAGAAACAGGCCTTTGCGGAAGGCACCTCTCGGCTCAGCTCTTGCTCCCCGGAGCTGCTGCCTCTACTCGGCTCCCCGTGGCTCCGGAACTCTCGCTGCTCCACCCTGACTTGGTAGAAAGCAGCCTGGTTACAAGCACAGCTGTAGCTCCCGTCCCCTCTCCACGGGGCGCGGCCACCTGTTCCACCGTGCTTGTGTGCCCAGCTGGGGAGTGGGTCCCAGCGGAATTCCAAGGGAGAGAGAAGCAGGAGCCCAATGCGCCTCTGGACGCAACACCTCTTTCCTGAAGCTAGGCCGTCTGGCCCTGTGTGCGTTTAGTCCGAACTGCCATCCGCCTAACGCCAAGGAACCAAAAGCTAGAAGCCCCGAGCCTCCGCAATGGACGCCCTTCCCTGAGAGCACACTTCACCTGTGGCGTGTTTGTGTGAAAGCATGAGCGATGGAACTTAAACGTTACTCTGACCGAGAAACAGACCTGTGAGGAAGGCTTCTCTCTCGACCCATCTCTTGTGTGAGGATGTGAGCCCTGCCGTACCCTGTGGGCCTGCCTTGGAGACCTAGGTACCTAAGCAGTAGCACGGAGAAGCCAGGCAATAGAGTGACCGAACACAGGCTAACAGCCGTAGAGAGGGACCCTGCTGTAGACAGCATCACGGTTCCGGAGGGTGGCAACACTTTCAGTGTGTCTGCGTGAGGGCCTGGGAAACGATTCCCCTGAATCACAGGGCGAGAGAACCGGCTTCGCGCAGAGGCAGCTCTCGTACCAGCTCTAGGGTCACGAAGCTGGCACTCCCCCGGCATCGGTGCGTGGAGCCCTGAGTTCCAGGCACCTCCTTCGAAGGCAGAAATCTGGTCAGATACCGTGCCTTAAGCTCCCGCCGGTCACTGGGTTAGAGGATGCGGTATACTGTGTACTGTGGCTGAGAGCTCTGGGAACGGCCTCCCTTAATGTCCACGCGAGCGAGCAAGGGGCCGGTGCCGAAGACACGCGTCTGGGCTGGGCTCCTTTTTGTGGGCCGAGTACGGTTGCCCCGTGTGCGAGTGCAGGCCGCAAAACCACCACCTGACTCGCAGGAACCACACTGGAGAGCATTTTCGCTGCAGCCAGGACAGCCGTTTCTGAGCGTGGAAGCATTCTGCTGTGTGCCTGCGGCCGTGAGCTGCCAGCAAGTCCCAAACCATTTTCGGAGTGAGACTCAGGCGGCGGCAGAAGGCAGAACACGGCCCCCCGCTTGGTTCGAGAAGCCGGGCCTGCGGCCCCGCTTTGGCATGCAAGTCTCCTTGCTGGCGGACGAACGCGAAGCAGAAACAGTGTGGAGAATCCGTGCTGTAGCTACCGCCGACCTCTCCGCGGGAGGAAGCAGTGTAGGGTGTCCGGGCGCGAAAGCCTGGGGAGCGGGTTCCATACGCAAAGGCCAGGTGAGAAACAGGCCATCGCGAAAGGCACCTTTCGGCTCAGCACTTGCTCCCCGGAGCTGCTGCCTCTCCTAGGCTCCCCGTGGCCCGGGAACTCTCGCTGCTCCACCCTGACTTGGAAGAAAGCAGCCTGGGTACAAGCACAGCTGTAGCTCCCGTCCCCTCTCCACGGGGCGCGGCCACCTGTTCCACCGTGCTTGTGTGCCCAGCTGGAGAGTGAGTCCCAGCGGAATTCCAAGGGAGAGAGAAGCAGGGGCCCAATGCGCCTCTGGACGAAACACCTCTTTCCTGAAACTAGGCTGTCTGGCCCTGTGTGGGTTTAGTCCTTACTGCCATCCGCCTAACACCAAGGAACCAAACGCTAGAAGCCCCGAGCCTCCGCAAAGGATGCCCTTCCCTGAGCGCACTCTTCACCTGTGGCGTGTTTGTGTGAAAGCATGAGCGATGGAACCTAAACGTTACTCTGACCGAGAAACAGACCTGTGAGGAAGGCTGCTCTCTCGACCCCTCTCTTGTGTGAGGAGGTGAGCACTGCTCTACCCTGAGGCCTGCCTTGGAGACCTAGGTACATAAGCAGTAGCACGGAGAAGCCAGGCTGTAGAATGACCGAACACTAGCTAACAGCCGTGGAGAGAGACCGTGCTGTAGACACCATCACGGTTCCTGAGGTTGGCAACCCTTTCAGTGTGTCTGCGTGAGGGCCTAGGAAACGATTCCCCTGAATCACAGGGCGAGAGAACCGGCTTCGCGCAGAGGCACCTCTCGCACGAGCTCTAGGGTCACGAAGCTGGCACTCCCCCGGCATGGGTGCGTGGAGCCCTGAGTTCCAGGCACCTCCTTCGAAGGCAGAAATCTGGGCAGATACCGTGCCTTAAGCTCCCGCCGGTCACTGGGTTAGAGGACGCGGTATACTGTGTACTGTGGCTGAGAGCTCTGGGAACGACCTCCCTTAAAGTCCACCCAAGCGAGCAAGGGGCCGGTGATGAAGACACGCCTCTGGGCTCGGCTCCTGTTTCTGGGCACAGTACGGTTGCCCCGTGTGCGAGTGCAGGCCGCAAAACCACCACCTGACTCGCAGGAACCACACTGGAAAGGATCTTCGCTCCAGCCGGGACATCCGTTGCTGAGCGTGGAAGCATTCTGCTGTGTGCCTGCGGCCGTCAGCTGCCAGCAAGTCCCAAACCATTTTCGGAGTGAGACTCAGGCGGCGGCAGAAGGCAGAACACGGCCCCCCGCTTGGTTCGAGAAGCCGGGCCTGCGTCCCCGCTTTCGCATGCAAGTCTCCTTGCTGGCGGACGAACGCGAAGCAGAAACAGTGTGGAGAATCTGTGCTGTAGCTACCGCCGACCTCTCCGCGGGAGGAAGCAGTGTAGGGTGTCCGGGCGCGAAAGCCTGGGGAGCGGGTTCCATACGCAAAGGCCAGGTGAGAAACAGGCCATCGCGGAAGGCACCTCTCGGCTCAGCACTTGCTCCCCGGAGCTGCTGCCTCTACTCGGCTCCCCGTGGCTCGGGAACTCTCGCTGCTCCACCCTGACTTGGAAGAAAGCAGCCTGGGTACAAGCACAGCTGTAGCTCCCGTCCCCTCTCCACGGGGCGCGGCCACCTGTTCCACCGTGCTTGTGTGCCCAGCTGGGGCGTGGGTCCCAGCGGAATTCCAAGGGAGAGAGAAGCAGGGGCCCAATGCGCCTCTGGACGCAACACCTCTTTCCTGAAGCTAGGCCGTCTGGCCCTGTGTGCGTTTTGGCCTTACTGCCATCCGCCTAACACCAAGGAACCAAACGCTAGAAGCCCCGAGCCTCCGCAAAGGACGCCCTTCCCTGAGAGCACACTTCACCTGTGGCGTGTTTGTGTGAAAGCATGAGAGATGGAACTGAAACGTTACTCTGACCGAGAAAAATGCCTGTGAGGAATCTGCCCTCTCGACCCCTCTCTTGTGTGAGGAGGTGAGCACTGCTCTACCCTGAGGCCTGCCTTGGAGACCTAGGTACCTAAGCACTAGCACGGAGAAGCCAGGCTGTAGAATGACCGAACACTAGCTAAGAGCCGTGGAGAGAGACCGTGCTGTAGACAGCATCAGGTTCCGGAGGTTGGCAACACTTTCAGTGTGTCTGCGAGAGGGCCTAGGAAACGATTCCCCTGAATCACAGGGCGAGAGAACAGGCTTCGCGCAGAGGCACCTCTCGCACCAGCTCTAGGGTCACGAAGCTGGCACTCCCCCGGCATGGGTGCGTGGAGCCCTGAGTTCCAGGCACCTCCTTCGCAGGCAGAAATCTGAGCAGATACCGTGCCTTAAGCTCCCGCCGGTCACTGGATTAGAGGATCCGGTATACTGTGTACTGTACTTGAGAGCTCTGGGAACGGCCTCCCTTAAAGTCCACCCGAGCAAGCAAGGGGCCGGTGCCGAGGAAACGCCTCTCGGCTCGTCTCTTGTTTCTGGCCCCAGTAACGTTGCCCCTGTGGGACTGCAGGCCGCAAAACCACCACCTGACTCGCAGGAACCACAGCGGAGAGCATCTTCGCTCCAGCCGGGACAGCCGTTGCTGAGCGTGGAAGCATTCTGCTGTGTGCCTGCCGCCGTGCGCTGCCAGCGACTCCCAAACCATTTTCGGAGTGAGACTCAGGCGGCGGCAGAAGGCAGAACACGGCCCCCGCTTGGTTCGTGAAGCCGGGCCTGCGGCCCCGCTTTGGCATGCAAGTCTCCTTGCTAGCGGACGACCGCGAAGCAGAGACAGTGTGGAGAATCCGAGCTGTAGCTACCGCCGACCTCTCGGCGCGAGGAAGCAGTGTACGGTGTCCGGGCGCGAAAGCCTGGGGAGCGGGTTCCATAGGCCAAAGCCAGGTGAGAAACAGGCCTTTGCGGAAGGCACCTCTCGGCTCAGCTCTTGCTCCCCAGAGCTGCTGCCTCTCCTCGGCTCTCCGTGGCTCGGGAACTCTCGCTGCTCCACCCTGACTTGGAAGAAAGCAGCCTGGGTACAAGCACAGCTGTAGCTCCCGTCCCCTCTCCACGGGGCGCGGCCACCTGTTCAACCGTGCTTGTGTGCCCAGCTGGGGAGTTGGTCCCAGCGGAATTCCAAGGGAGAGAAAAGCAGGGGCCCAATGCTCCTCTGGACGCAACACCTCTTTCCTGAAGCTAGGCCGTCTGGCCCTGTGTGCGTTTAGTCCGAACTGCCATCCGCCTAACACCAAGGAACCAAACGCTAGAAGCCCCGTCCTCCGCAAAGGACGCCCTTCCCTGACCGCACACTTCACCTGTGGCGTGTTTGTGTGAAAGCATGAGCGATGGAACCTAAACGTTACTCTGACCGAGAAACAGGCCTGTGAGGAAGGCTGCTCTCTCGACCCCTCTCTTGTGTGAGGAGGTGAGCACTGCTCTACCCTGAGGCCTGCCTTGGAGACCTAGGTACGTAAGCAGTAGCATGGAGAAGCCAGGCTGTAGAATGACCGAACACTAGCTAACAGCCGTGGAGAGAGACCGTGCTGTAGACAGTATAACGGTTCCGGAGGTTGGCAACACTTTCAGTGTGTCTGCGTGAGGGCCTAGGAAATGATTCCCCTGAATCACAGGGCGAGAGAACCGGCTTCGCGCAGAGGCACCTCTCGCACGAGCTTTAGGGTCACGAAGCGGGCACTCCCCCGGCATGGGTGCGTGGAGCCCTGAGTTCCAGGCACCTCCTTCGAAGGCAGAAATCTGGGCAGATACCGTGCCTTAAGCTCCCGCCGGTCACTGGCTTAGAGGACGCGGTATACTGTGTACTGTGGCTGAGAGCTTCGGGAGCGGCCTCCCTTAATGTCCACCCGAGCGAGCAAGGGGCCGGTGCCGAAGACAGGCCTCTGGGCTCGGCTCCTGTTTCTGGGCCCAGTACGGTTGCCCCGTGTGCGAGTGCAGTCCACAAAACCACCACCTGACTCGCAGGAACCACACTGGAGAGCATCTTCGCTCCAGCCGGGACAGGCTTTGCTGAGTGTGGAAGCATTCTGCTGTGTGCCTGCGGCGGTGCACTTCCAGGGAGTCCCAAACCATTTTCGGAGTGTCTCAGGTGGCGGTAGAAGGCAAAACACTGCCCCCGCTTGGTTCGTGAAGCCGGGCTTGCCGCCCCGCTTTGGCATGCAAGTCTCCTTGCTAGCGGACGAACGCGAAGCAGAAAAAGTGTGTAGAATCCGTGCTGTAGCTACCGCCGACCCCTCTCGGCGGGAGGAATCAGTGTATGGTGTCCGGGCGCGAAAGCCTGGGAAGCGTGTTCCATACGCCAAAGCCAGCTGAGAAAGAGGCCGTTGCAGAAGGCACCTCTCGGCTCATCTCTTGCTCCCCGGAGCTGCTGCCTCTACCCGGCTCCCCGTGGCTCTTGAACTCTTGCTGCTGTCATCTTTGGAAATATTTACATTTCCTTTTCAATCTGCTAGAGATCTTTACATTTTTTTCTACTTGCACTTTCTAGAACCATTAGTACTGTGTTAAATAGAAGGGTCAGGAGCAAACATCCCTGTCTTTTTGCTGGTCTTTGGAGAAAAGCCTTCAGTCTTTCGACATAAGTATGTCAGCTATAGGTTTTCACAGACGCCCATTATCAGGTTGAAGAAATTCCCCTGTATTGCAATTGTGTCTTCTGTCAGCTAGCATATTCTTTAAAGCCCTCTATTGAATAGTTCACTTTGGTTAAAACTTTTCTAACCTAGATTTTATTTTTTTAAAATATATGTTGTGTTTTGTAATTTTGGTATCCTTCTTTAGAATATCTATTTGTTGACTTTTTGTTGTCATATTTTCCTTAAGTCTTTAAACATGGTTTTCTATAGTTTTTTTTTTTTGAACACATTTGTAATGGTTGCTTTGAGTTCTTTGCTAAAGAAAATATCTGGACACACTCAAGGACTGTTTGTATTGAGTTGTGGGGGATTTCCCCCTAATAATACTTGCACTTTTCTGATTCTTTGCCTGTCTTATTATTTATTTTATTGAAAACTATTTTGTTGAAAATATATTTTAGCAACTCTAGATTGTGATTTTTCCCCAAAAGGTTGTTTTCATTGCCGTTGTATGCTGAGAAAATAGTTTGGACTAAATCTGTGATGTTATATCCCTGCACTATGTGGCTGCTCATGACTCTTGTGTTTTCTTCTAATTATTTTATTTTTCAGGCTTGCTTCCTCAGGATCACCTATGTCTACATAGCTTAGTGGTAGCCAGGATTACTTCAGGATTGTGCTCAAGCAAGTTGGTTAAGACGTTAATCCTCTGCCAAAGGGTTTTATTGCATGTGTGAGTAGCACATTTTAGACAACTAGCACATACACTGTATGTGCTAAAGTATAAGTCTTTCCAGCTTATATTTTCTGAGTCTTTTCATGGCTTCTCCGCATATGCCGATCATCTCAAAGTCCGCCAGGAATGTGTAGCTGGCTTGGACTCTTTTGAGTGTCTGCTAAGCATGCACACAGCTTCAGCCAAGCACATGCTTGCTGCAGCCATGACCCAAAACGCAGACAAGCAGAGCCCCTGGCTTTCCTGCTTGCATACCACACAGCTTGTCAGTTCACCTTCACATCACTCCCCACCCCCAATTAACTCAGCTCCTCACACTGTGTAACTCTGCTGCCAGTCCTGATGGCCTGTCCTATCTTAGAAGAACCTTCATCTGCATGGAGTAGGGTGTTGGGAGGTGGGGGGATAATGTGAGCCCCTCTAGACAAGGACACCACTCTTGTTCCCTGATCTGCAACTTTTCAAGTGTAAATACTTCTCAGATTGTTGCATGAATTTGGACATTTCTCAACAACTGAAATGTCAGTTTTGTTGATCTAGTGTAGTTTTATGGTTGGTTTTCCAGGAGAAGATTTGTTCACCATACCTAGAAGGCTTTGCTAACTTTCACTTTTAAATTATGCAAAGCATACATATTATCATGTTTAATTAAATGTTTGGCTTTATTTAGGACTCCCAAATAATTCCAAGACATGTCAGCTCCTTGTGGCTCAATGACATTAGCTTGACAGGTGGAAAGTAAGGCCAAAAACAGGAAGGCATGGTATGACCACCTTCCTCAGACTCATTTCCAAGTGATAAGGCATTTAATCTGCCCCAGTGCCTACAGCAGTTTAATAGGTTGGAACGTGAAGCATTCCAACAGCGATGCCTTTATCTATATATGCTACCACAGACTTCACCTGAACTGTGACATTTATAATGTTTGGATGTGGATCATGAAATTTTCTTAATATTCTCTGCTATTCATTCTTCTGTAGCAGATTCTTTCTTGGCTCTACTGCAGGCAGATATTCTCAGAAGGAAAAAGTGTCCTATATGAGGTGTATTATCTGAAAGAGGAAAGCAACCGTGAGGCAGCCTCCTTCCTTTGTGTGTGAGTAGGCTCTATCCCTCACCTGCTACATTGTCTTTCCATTGCTCCTTTTTTATGTCCCTTCCCTGATTGTGACAGTAAGAGATGCTTTTTGTAAAAATGTACATAACAAAAATCACAGAACCTGTCCTTCAAACTCTGCGACCACATCATGTTGACAATTTCATTTGTCTCCTGCTCATTTTGTATTTGTAATTTCACATTTTTGTGGCTTCACTGCCTATATTATTTATACCCTGTATAAATTATAATTTAAAATTATAAAGTCAGTTTTTTGTAGAAATGTTGGAGTATCCAGAAATGAAGTCACCTGGTTTTATTTTTTCCATCTTTCTGATATGCACATATGTATTTAGGTTTTTGTTTTTATAAATATGATCCTATGGGATATATATTTTTTCATCATATATTTGCTTTTGCTTTATAGCATATACATTTTACCATGCTGCTATAAAATATATAAATATAATTTTAAGTGGAAGCAAAATGTTTCATGGGAATATAATAGTTATTAAACTTTTTTCTGTTCTGAGACATTTAAAGTTTTTTCTGATTTTAGAGGGAAAAATGTACATAATGGAAAACAAGTATTATTTCATCAGAGATTTTCCTGAAGAAATAACTACAAAATGTAATCATAGAGTCAAATGTACATTTGTGCACGTCAGATCAGCTCCATCTGTGCTCTTCTGAGAATAGACCAAATAGAGAAGTGCCACCAGGAGGGTGGTGGGAGGCTAAGGCTTAACCAGAAAGAGTTTCTTATGGTGGAGAAAGGTGTGAGGAGAGTCTGCAAATTCTGGCCTTGGTACCAAAATCTCAAGAACTCAGTGGTGTGGTCATAGTTAGAATATCCTGTGTCAGGAGGGGAGTCACATATACACCAGGTGCACAGATGATGCCTAAACTGGATTTGAGTATATAATTTACCCTAAGAAAGGGCTTTCCCCCACATATCCTGGGCTGAATCTGTAGCATGGGACCATGCTCACGGAAGCCAAGTTTCCCCCGGAAGTTGGACCTCAAGCACAGCCCAGGAGGAGTGAAGTCTATGTTAAGAATGTGCTGTGAGGTCAGACTGTGAAAACCTTGGGTGGTGATCTCAGCATCAGGCATTGGGAAGATCTGGTCCTTGACTGGGTACCTTCGCTGTACCTTACTTGGGTGGGGTGAGGGCGGGGACACTTACTCTTTGTGCTCACAGTACTGAACAACCCACCTCTCCTAGACCCCCAGCACACTTCTCTGATGTGCATGTCTTCTATTGAGACTTGCTCAGCCTGACCCTACAGTCACTTGTCCCTTTAGAGTTACTGAGATGACTCAGTCTATGACATTCAATGACACAGTTGAACTCTGGACCTCCATATGTCTGTGTTCTTGTGAGGGAAGAAGTTGTGATGTCTACAGTCTACTTGTGCTAATAGCTTCATGGGCACGGGTCTCGTGTCACCCTGTCCACACTGACAAAATGAGATGGCAAGTCCAAGCCTCAGTAAATCACCTGCCATGGAAAAGCAAAGATCCTGGTGGAATGTCGGGGATCACCTAGTGCTACAAGAAGTCTGTGTGCTGTCTCCCTCAGAACAGTGTCATCAGAGTGGACTGAGGGAGCAGCGTCTCAACAGTCTTTGTCATACAATCCCAACTCACGCAGCAGGTACTGGAATGAACTTGGTATAAAATAGGGGGACCCCCTCACCCACAGCCTGAGAGTACATTTGACAGCAGGAGCATGAGTGTGCAGGTGGATATGTTCTTTCCACTAGCTGCGGCCCTCTGGAATTGAGCAAAGTCAGCTGTGGTTTAACTGTCCTTATTTCATCTCACAACACCGGAGCCACCGCTTGCACAGCCCCAACCAGGAAGGGCTGGTTTGACTTCAAGCATTTTCCACGAATCAACCACATTGACAGAGCACATCGACAAAACAAGCCTGAGAGTATAGAACACCATCACCGCACCTGCGCCCTCCTGCCACCCACACTGTCTCCTGCACCACCACCCTCCCCCTCTCTGCACCTCCCAGTCCAGGGCAGCCCAGGTCCAGTTGGGGAAGGAAGGTGCTAAGGAGTTAGACACCACAGGAGACGCTGCCTAGGAGCCCCAGCAGTGACATCAACCCACACAGATTTCGGTCATTTGCTGGTTTCCCTCTGTGCGTCTGTGCTTTCCACGTGCAGTAACAGGTCCAGATCTCTAAGTAGAGATCCAGACATTTATCCTAAAGAGATCTGATCAAATTCCTGAAAATCAAGGAATAGATCAAAATTAAATTTCCTCTTTATTGTAGCTGGTGGGTCTTATGTTGTTTCCACCAGGGAACCTGTTTCATTGAAACTGAGGCTGATTGTAAATAAACCAAAAATCCTTCCCAAATTTAAAAGAGACATTATTTAAATTCTAATATAAAAGTTATTACTTCAAATGCATTCATTAGCAAAAAAGAAAAAATATACAATCATTTCATCTTTTACCCACTTACCACACACCGAATATTTTGTTTTACATCTATATTTGTAGAAATACACACACATGTTACTGAGTATCATGTTTGGTAGTGTGTGTGTGTGTGTGTGTGTGTGTGTGTATTTTTATTATTTCTAAAGTAGAGCTGCCAAAAGTAGATGCTAATGCTGTTGAGGACTGCACGTACCGACATAATTTTTTTTAAAATTTTTTATTGTTATGTTAATCACCATATATGACATCATTAGTTTTTGATGCAGTGTTCCATGATTCATTGTTTGTTCATAACACCCAGTGCTCCATGCAGAACGTGCCCTCCTCAACACCCATCACCAGGCTAACCCATCCCCCTACCCCCTCCCCTCTAGAACCCTCAGTTTGTTTTTCAGAGTCCATCATCTCTCATGGTTCGTCTCCCCCTCTGACATACTCCCCTTTTCTTCCTCTCCTGTTATCTTCTTCTTTTTCTTTTTTCTTAAAATATGTTGCGTTATTTGTTTCAGAAGTACAGAACTGTGATTCAACAGTCTTGCACAATTCACAGCGCTCACCGTAGCACATACCCTCCCCAATGTCTATCACCCAGCCACCCCATCCCTCCCACCCCCAACCACTCCAGTAACACTCAGTTTCTTTCCTGAGATTAAGAATTCCTCATATCAGTGAGGTCATGTGATACATGTCTTTCTCTGATTGACTTATTTCACTCAGCATAACACCCTCCAGTTCCATCCACGTCGTTGCAAATGGCAAGATCTCATTCCTTTTGATGGCTGCATAATATTCCATTGTGTATATATACCACTTCTTCTTTATCCATTCATCTGTCGATGGGCATCTTGGCTCTTTCCACAGTTTGGCTATTGTGGACATTGCTGCTATAAACATTGGGGTGCCCGTACCCCTTCTGGTCCCTACCTTTGTATCTTTGGGGTAAATACCCAGTAGTGCAATTGCTGGATCGAATGGTACCTCTAATTTCAACTGTTTGAGGAACCTCCATACTGTTTTCCAGGGGGTTTGCACCAGCTTGCATTCCCACCAACAGTGTAGGAGGGTTCCCCTTTCTCCACATCCCCGCCAACATCTGTCGTTCCCTGACTTGTTAATTTTAGCCATTCTGACGGGTGTGAGGTGGTATATCATGGAGGTTTTGATTTGGATTTCCCTGATGCCGAGCGATGTTGAGCACTTTTTCATGGGCCTGTTGGCCATTTGGATGTCTTCTTTGGAGAAATGTCTGTTCATGTCTTCTGCCCATTTCTTGATTGGATTATTTGTTCTTTGGGTGTTGAGTTTGATAAGTTCTTTATAGATTTTGGAGAATAGCCCTTTATCTGATATGTCATTTGCAAATATTTTCTCCCATTCTGTCGGTTGTCTTTTGGTTTTGTGGACTCTTTTGCTGGGCAAAAGCTTCTTATCTTGATGAAATCCCAATAGTTCACTTTTGCCCTGGCTTCCCGTGCCTTTGGCGATGTTTCTAGGAAGAAGTTGCTGCGGCTAAGGTCGAAAAGGTTGCTACCTGTGTTCTCCTTTAGGATTTGGATGGACTCCTGTCTCACGTTTAGGTCTTTCAACCATTTGGAGTCTATTTTTGTGTGTGGTGTAAGGAAATGGTCCAGTTTCATTCTTCTGCATGTGGCTGTCCAATTTTCCCAACACCATTTGTTGAAGAGACTGTCTCTTTTCCATTGGACATTCTTTCCTGCTTTGTCAAAGATAAGTTGACCATAGAGTTGAGGGTCCATTTCTGGGCTCTCGATTCTGTTCCATTGATCGATGTGTCTGTTTTTGTGCCAGTACCATACTGTCTTGATGATGACAGCTTTGTAATAGAGCTGGAAGTCCGGAATTGTGATGCCGCCACCTTTTCTTTTCTTTTTCAGTATTCCTCTGGCTATTCGGGGTCTCTTCTGGTTCCATACAAATTTTAGGATTATTTGTTCCATGCCTTTGAAAAAAGTGGATGGTATTTTGATGGGGATTGCATTGAATGTGTAGATTGCTCTAGGTAGCATTGACATCTTCACAATGTTGATTCTCCCAATCCATGAGCATGGAACGTTTTTCCATTTCTTTGTGTCTTCTTCAATTTCTTTCCTAAGTATTTTATAGTTTTCTGAGTACAGATCCTTTGCCTCTTTGGTTAAATTTTTCCTAGGTATCTAATGGTTTTGGGTGCAATTGTGAATGGGATCGACTCCTTGATTTGTCTCTCTTCTGCCTTGTTGTTGGTGTATAGGAATGCCACTAATTTCTGTGCATTGATTTTATAGCCTGCTACTTGACTGAATTCCTGTATGAGTTCTAGCAGTTTTGGGGTGGAGTCTTTTGGGTTTTCCACATACAGTATCATATCATCTGCAAAGAGTGAGAGTTTGACTTCCTCTTTGCCGATTTGGATGCCTTTGATTTCTCTTTGTTGTCTAATTGCTGTGGCTAGGACTTCTAATACTATGTTGAATAGCATTGGTGAGAGTGGACATCCCTGCCGCGTTCCTGACCTTAGGGGAAAAGCTCTCAGCCTTTCTCCATTGAGAATGATATTCGCTGTAGGTTTTTCATAGATGGCTTTTATGATATTGAGGTATGTACCCTCTATCCCTATACTCTGAAGAGTTTTGATCAAGAAAGGATGCTGTACTTTGTCAAATGCTTTTTCTGGATCTATTGAGAGGATCATATGATTCTTGTTCTTTCTTTTGTTAATGTATTGTATCACGTTGATTGATTTGCGGATGTTGAACCAGCCTTGCAGCCCAGGGATAAATCCCACCTGGTCGTGGTGAATAATCCTTTTAATGTACTGTTGGATCCTATTGGCTAGTATTTTGGTGAGAATTTTTGCATCCATGTTCATCAAGGATATTGGTCTGTACTTCTCCTTTTGGATGGGGTCTTTGTCTGGTTTGGGGATCAAAGTAATGCTGGCCTCATAAAATGAGTTTGGAAGTTTCCATTCCATTTCTATTTTTTGGAACATTTTCAGGAGAATAGGTATTAATTCTTCCTGAAATGTCTCATAGAATTCCCCTGGGAAGCCATCTGGCCCTGGGCTTTTGTTTGTTGGGAGATTTTTGAAGACTGCTTCAATTTCCTTAGTGGTTATAGGTCTGTTCAGCTTTTCTATTTCTTCCTGGTTCAGTTTTGGTAGTTGATACATCTCTAGGAATGCACCCATTTCTCCCAGGTTATCTAATTTGCTGGCATAGAGTTGCTCATAATATGTTCTGATAATTGTTTGTATTTCTTTGGTGTTGGTTGTGATCTCTCCTCTTTCATTCATGATTTTGTTGATTTGGGTCATTTCTCTTTTCTTTTTGATCAGTCTGACCAGGGGTTTATCAATGTTGTTAATTCTTTCAAAGAACCAGCTCCTAGTTTCGTTGATCTGTTCTACTGTTCTTTTGGTTTCTAGTTCATTGATTTCTGCTCTGATCTTTATGATTTCCCTTCTCCTGCTGGGTTTAGGCTTTATTTGCTGTTCTTTCTCCAGCTCCTTTAGGTGTAGGGTTAGGTTGTGTATTTGAGACCTTTCTTGTTTCTTGAGAAAGGCTTGTATTGCTATATACTTTCCTCTCAGGACTGCCTTTGCTGTATCCCAAAGATTTTGGACAGTTGTGTTTTCATTTTCATTGGTTTCCATGAATTTTTTTAATTCTTCTTTAATTTCTTGGTTGACCCATTCATTCTTTAGTAGGAGGCTCTTTAGCCTCCATGTATTTGAGTTCTTTCCGACTTTCCTCTTGTGGTTGAGTTCTAGTTTCCAAGCACTGTGGTCTGAAAATATGCAGGGAATGATCCCAATCTTTTGGTACCGATTGAGACCTGATTTGTGACCTAGGATGTGATCAATTCTGGAGAATGTTCCATGGGCACTAGAGAAGAATGTGTATTCCTTTGCTTTGGGATGGAATGTTCTGAATATGTCTGTGAAGTCCATTTGGTCCAGTGTGTCATTTAAAGTCTTTATTTCCTTGTTGATCTTTTGCTTAGATGATCTGTCCATTTCAGTCAGGGGGGTGTTAAAGTCCCCCACTATTATTGTATTGTTGTCAATGTGTTTCTTTGCTTTGTTATTAATTGCCTTATATAATGGGCTGCTCCCATGTTCGGGGCATAGATATTTACAATTGTTAGATCTTCTTGTTGGATAGACCCTTTAAGTAGGATATAGTGTCCTTCCTCATCTCTTACTACAGTCTTTGTTTTAAAATCTAGTTTGTCTGATATAAGGATTGCCACCCCAGCTTTCTTTTGGTGTCCATTAGCATGGTAAATGGTTTTCCACCCCCTCACTTTCAATCTGGGGGTGTCTTTGGGTCTAAAATGAGTCTCTTGCAGACATCATATGGATGGGTCTTGTTTTTTAATCCAATCTGATAGCCTGTGTCTTTTGATTGGGGCATTGAGCTCATTTCCATTCAGGGTAACTATTGAAAGGTATGAATTTAGTGCCATTGCATTACCTGTAAGGTGACTGTTAACTGTCTGTTGTCTGTGTTCCTTTCTGATCTTTGCTGCTTTTACGTTCTCTCTTTGCTTAGAGGACCCCTCTCAATATTTCTTGGAGGGCTGGTTTCGTGTTTGCAAATTCCTTTAGTTTTTGTTTGTTCTGGAAGCTTTTTATCTCTCCTTCTATTTTCAATGACAGCCTCGCTGGATATAGTATTCTCGGCTGCATATTTTTCTCGTTTAGTGCTCTGAAGGTATCTTGCCAGTCCTTTCTGGCCTGCCAGGTCTCTGTGGATAGGTCTGTTGCCAATCTAATGTTTCTACCATTGTAGGTTACATATCTCTTCTCCCGAGCTGCTTTCAGGATTTTCTCTTTGTCTCTGAGACTCGTAAGTTTTACTATTAGATGTCGGGGTGTTGACCTATTATTATTGATTTTGAGAGGGGTTCTCTGTGCCTCCTGGATTTTAATGCCTGTTTCCTTCCTCACATTAGGGAAGTTCTCTGCCATAATTTGCTCCAATATACCTTCTGCCCCTCTCTCTCTCTCTTCTTCTTCTGGGATCCCAATTATTCTAATGTTGTTTCGTCTTATCGTATCACTTATATCTCGAATTCTGCCCTCGTGATCCTGCAGTTGTTTCTCTCTCTTTTTCTCAGCCTCTTTATTTTCCGTCATTTGGTCTTCTATATCGCTGATTCTCTCTTCTGCCTCATTTATCCTAGCATTTAGTGCCCCCATTTTTGATTGCACCTCATCAATAGCCTTTTTGATTTCGATTTGGTTAGATTGTAGTTCTTTTATTTCTCCAGAAAGGGTTTCTCTAATAACTTCCACGCTTTTTTCAAGCCCATCTAGTATCTTTATGCACGTACCAACATAATTAACTCATCTAATCCACACAACTCCAGGAGACAGGACACACTGTAACTCCATTTGACAAAGGAGAAAATTATGGTACAGAGAGTTGAAATAGCTATAGAACCAAGACTTAAAACCAGGCCCTTGGGGTTCAGACTCCAAACACTTAATCCTTCCAACACCCTACCTTTCCAGTGTTAGTAGGGCTCTTATGAGGTTCTTCTGAAATCAGGAAACATGATATCCGTGACACACTGGGATAGGTCTGAGCACACCATGTCGCATGATGCCAGTCATGCGACATGTTGTACTGTTACCACCAGAATGTCTTCAACCAAATGAGTGAATCTGCTGAACTTTGAAGGAGAAATAACCTGGGCACTTCACTGGCTGTGGCTTCCCTGGGGCTGGTGCCCCAAAGAAGGCATCATAAGGACTTTCTTAGGGAATGAAGTAGAATTGTGGAATTGACCAATATTACAACCAATGCTGAATTGGAAGGCTCAGTTGTCATGCTGTCCCTTACCTTGGACTCTCAGATTGCACCAAATGAAAGTACACAGAAGCCAAAGTAGAGCTTTAATTGTTTTCTTGTGTGTGCCTAATATGAAAAACAGTACAAAATTCAGGTGGGACGGATGGCAGCTTCCAGATGTGTAAATTAAAAAGCTTCCAGGCAGTTATCTGATTAAAGGTCCCTGGGGGACATGACTAGAAGCTGCATGCTGTCTGTACTCAGAGGCATGGGGACTGGGTGGCTCTGAGGAGCTGGTGGACATTAAGGAGTGAGTGGTGCTGAGGCCCCTGTGGCCCCCTGGCCCCGCCCCTGAATCATGGCAGAATTTGTTATTGCTGCAGAGTGAAAGTTTCAGTTTGCCCAATGGTTTGTAAACCTGTTCTGCAATAATGACACAATAAAAAGCGACATGTGTGGACTGAAATAACCCAAACCCAAATCCGACTAGATGCTCAGCAGACACTTTTAGCAACAATAGCCAATGGGGAAAAGTGGACCCTTGGTGCAACCATGTGTTAGGAACTCTTCCGATTGTCACAGAGTGCTGGTCTCCCAAGCAGATTGAAGGTGATGATGCCGGAGTAGATCAAGCTCTTGAGGAGGAGGTAGGTGTAATAAGCAGAGGTGTTCATGAGCTGCAGCTGCAGGGTGTCTAAAAGAAGTCATTTATTAGTTTCACCTGTTCTTTTGAAAGGCTAGGATTTATTAATGGGAGAGGGGTCACATTAGACATTTCTGAGGACCTAGGTTGAAGTGACACTCCCCCACCAACACAACCCAACAGTAAGCATCTACACCACCATCACCACCATCATCCCCACCACCACCACCACCACCACCACCACTAAGAATCCAGTTTGCTGGTCAAGTCAATCAGCAACCTCTGTGAAATTCACTTAGAACATTCCAAAGTATTCAAAAGTAAGGTTGGGTTTATACTGAATGAATCTAATGGAGGAAAAAACCATTGGTGATAAATAGCTTTAAGCATTTCTCTATTCCCACCATGTCCCTAAATATGAATAATAGGCAATATCCATTACCTCAATTAAAATGTCACTTATTTGGGGGGGAATTTTGCAGCCAAGCTTTAATCTTATTGATGTTTCAATAATCTATAAAATCATTATTTTCATTCCCATTTTATTTTCCCAAATAAGCTGAGGACACAGAGAGAAGCAATTTACCTGGTTTCGTGTGACTAGTAAGTACCAGAAACCAGATTTCAGTCCCAGCATCCTGACATTTAAGAATACATTCTCAGGACTAACTTAGTGGGGGGTGGAGCAAGGTGGCAGAGGAGTAGGAGACCTGGATTTCATCTGGTCCCAGGAATTCAGCTGGATAGGGATCAAACCATTCTGAACACCTACAAACGCAACAGGAGATCGAAGAAAAGAATAGCAACAACTCTCAACAGAAAAGCGACCACTTTCTGGAGGGTAGGATGTGCAGAGAAGTGAATCCGAGGCGATATTCGGGAGGATAGATGGCGGGGGAGGGGGCCTCTGTCGGCCGCTTCTGGCAAGTGATAGAGCCTCAGAGCACAAAATCGGAACTTTTAGAAGTCGGCTGTGCTGAGGGACATCGCTCCAGTGGCTAAGTGGGGGTGGAACCCTCACGGGACAGTGTGGTGTCAGGACCCTCGGTGTCACAGAAAGACCAGGGCTGCCTGATGCGGCAGAGTTCCCAGGTATCGGAGCAGGGAAGCTGGCTGCAGAGACAGAGCCAAGGAGTGGGCTCTCAGCTCAGGGTTGCCATAAACTGTGATCGGCGACACAGTCGGGCCACTGCTCTTCCAGTAGGGACCCAACAAGCAGCAGATACGGGGAGACTCCGCTTCCTCCCCTGGGAGGAGCGGCACAGGAGCGCACCTCAGGGATCTGCTGGGTGGAGACTCCACACCGGATTGGGTGCCAGAGATAGAAATGCTCGGTCACAGGCCGGGTGAGCACGGAGTGCGGCCAGAGACCGGGAAGATGGGAGTGATTGACTGCTTTTCTCTGGGGTTCACTAAGGAGCGGGGCCCCGAGTTCTCGGCTCCTCCAGGGCGGAGATTGGGAGGCCGCCATTTTCACTCTCGTCCTCCGAAGCTGGACAGAAAGCTAGCAAGGAACAAAAGCCCCTGAGAGCAAACCTGAGCAGATTATTTCGCCCGGACGTGACAAGGGCGGGGCAATTCCACCTCCTGCAAAGACATTTGGGAACCATGGCAACAGACCCCTCCCCCAGACGATCAGCAAGAACAGCCAGCCAAGAGCAAGTTTACCCATCAATGAGAACAGCAGAACTCCAACGCTAGGGGAATACTGCACATAGAATTCATGGCTTTTTACCATGATTCTTTAGTCTTTCAAAGTTAATTTTTTTAACTGTCTTTTTTTTTTTTGAATTTTTCTTTTTCCCTTTTTCAACCAACATCTTATCAATCTCTTATTTATTTATTTATTTATTTTAATTTTATTATGTTATGTTAGTCACCATACAATACATCATAATTTTCGATGTGGTGATCCACGATCCGTGTTTTCATATAACACCCAGTGCTCCATGCAGTACGTGCCTACCTTAATACCCAATCCCCCCTCCCCCCTGCCCTCTAAAACCCTGTTTGTTTCTCAGAGTCCATAGTCTCTCACGTTTCATCTCTCACTCCAAATCCCCCCCCTCATTTTTCCCTTCCTTCTCCTAGTGTCCTCCATGTTATTCCTTATGTTCCACAAATAAGTGAAACCATATGATAATTGATTTTCTCTGCTTGACTTATTTCACTTAGCATAATCTTCTCCAGTCCCATCCATGTTGATGTAAAAGTTGGGTATTCATCCTTTCTGATGGCTGAGTAATATTCCATTGTATATATGGACCACATCTTCTTTATCCATTCATCTGTTGAAGGGCATCTCAGCTCTTTCCACAGCTTGGCTATTGCGGGCACTGCTTCTATGAACATTGGGGTGCATATGGCCCTTCTTTTCACTACATCTGTGTCTTTGGGGTAAATACCTAGGAGTGCAATTGCTGGGTCATAGTGTAGCTCTATTTTTCAATTTTTGAGGATCGGCCACACTGTTTTCCAAGGTGGCTGTACCAATTTGCATTTCCACCAACAGTGTAAGAGGGTTCCCCTTTTTCCACAACCTCTCCAACATTTGTTGTTTCTTTCCTTGTCCATTTTTGCCATTCTCACTCGTGTAAGGTGGTATCTCAATGTGGTTTTGAATCAAATTTCCCTGATGGCTAATGATGATGAACATTTTTTCATGTGTCTGTTAGCCATTTGTATGTCTTCTTTGGAGAAGTGTCTTTTCATAACTTCTGTCCACTTTTTGACTTGATTGTTTGTTTTTTGGGTGTTGAGTTTGAGAAGTTCTTTATAGATCTTGGATACCAGCCCTTTACCTGTAGTGTCATTTGCAAATATCTTCTCCCATTCTGTGGGTTGCTGCTTTGTTTTGTTGACTGTTTCCTTTGCTGTGTAAAGGCTTTTTATATTGATGAAGACCCCAAAGTTCATTTTTTGCTTTTGTTTCACTAGATTTTGGAGATGTATCTTGAAAGAAGTTGCTGTGGATGATGTCAAACAGGTTACTGCCTATGTTCTGCTCTAGGATTTTGATGGATTTCTTTCTCACATTGAGGTCTTTCATCCACTTTGAGTTTATCTTTGGGAATGGTGTCAGAGAATGGTTGAGTTTAATTCTTCTGCATGTGGCTGTCCAATTTTCCCAGCACCATTTATTGAAGAGACTGTCTTTTTTCCATTGCATATTTTTTCCTGCTTTGTCAAAGATTATTTGACCACAGAGTTGAGGGTTCATATCTGGGCTCTCTATTCTGTTCCATTGGTCTATACGTCTGTTTCTGTGCCGGTACCATGCTGCCTTCGTGATCACAGCTTTGTAATATAGCTTGAAATCGGGCAACGTGATTCCCCCAGCTTTGTTTCTCTTTGTCAACATTTCCTTGGCGATTCGGGGTCTTTTTTGATTCCATACAAATTTTAGGATTGTTTGTTCCGGCACTTTGAAAAATGTCATTGGAATTTTGATCGGGATGGCATTGAAGGGATAGATTGCACTGGGTAGCATAGACATTTTAACAATGTTTATTCTTCCAATCCATGAGCATGGAATATTTTTCCATCTTTTTGTGTCTTCTTCAATTGCTTTCATGAGTGTTCTGTAGTTCCTAGAGTATAGATCCTTTACCTTTTTGGTTAGGTTTATTACGAGGTATCTTATGGTTTTTGGTGCTATTGTAAATGGAATCGTTTCTCTAATTTCTCTTGCTACAGTTGCATTGTTAGTGTATAAGAAAGCAACTGATTTCTGTGCATTGATTTTGTATCCCGCTACATTACTGAATTGCTATATGAGGTCTAGTAACTTGGGGATGGAGTCTTTGGGTTTTCCACATAAAGTATCATGTCGTCTGCAAAAAGAGAGAGTTTGACTTCTTCTTTGCCAAGTTGAACAGTAGTGGTGAAAGTGGGCATCCTTGATGTGTTCCTGATCTTAAGGGAAATGCTCTCAGCTTTTCCCCATTGAGGATCATATTCGCTGTGGGTTTTTCATAGATGGATTTTATGAACTTGAGGAATGTTCCCTCTATCCTTATACTCTGAAGAGTTTTAATCAGGAAAGGGTGTGGTATTTTGTCAAATGCTTTTTCTGCATCAATTGAGAGGACCATATGGTTCTTCTCCCTCCTCTTATTAATGTGTTCTATCACATTGATTGATTTGCAAATATCGAACCACCCTTGCATCCCGGGGATAAATCCCACTTGGTCGTGGAGGATGATCCTTTTAATGTATTGTTGGATCCTATTAGCTAGGATTTTGTTGAGGATTTTGGAATCCATATTCATCAGGATATCGGTCTGAAATTGTCCTTTTTGATGGCGTCTTTGCCTGGTTTGGGGATTAAGGTAATGCTAGCCTCATAGAATGAGTTTGGAAGTTTTCCTTCTGTTTCTATTTTTTGAAAGAGCTTCAGTCAAATAGGTATGATTTTTATTTGAATGTTTGGTAGAATTCCCCAGGGAATCCATCAGGCCCTGGACTCTTGTTTTTTGGGAGGTTTTTGATCACTGCTTCCATCTCATTACTGGTTATTGGCCTATAAATGTTGTCAATTTCTTCCTGTTTCAGGCTTGGCAGGTTATAGGTTTCCAGGAAGGCCTCCATTTCTTTTTTTTTAAATTTTTTATTGTTATGTTAATCACCATATATTACATAATTTCTTTTGGTGTACTGTTCCATGATTCATTTTTTTGTTCATAACACCCAGTGCTCCATGCAGAACGTGCCCTCTTTAATACCCATCACCAGGCTAACCCATCCCCCTGCCCCCCTCCCCTCTAGAACCCTCAGTTTGTTTTTCAGAGTCCATCATCTCTCATGGTTCGTCTCCCCCTCTGACATACTCCCCTTTTCTTCCTCTCCTGTTATCTTCTTCTTTTTCTTTTTTCTTAAAATATGTTGCGTTATTTGTTTCAGAAGTACAGATCTGTGATTCAACAGTCTTGCACAATTCACAGCGCTCACCGTAGCACATACCCTCCCCAATGTCTATCACCCAGCCACCCCATCCCTCCCACCCCCAACCACTCCAGTAACACTCAGTTTGTTCCCTGAGATTAAGAATTCCTCATATCAGTGAGGTCATGTGATACATGTCTTTCTCTGATTGACTTATTTCACTCAGCATAACACCCTCCAGTTCCATCCACGTCGTTGCAAATGGCAAGATCTCATTCCTTTTGATGGCTGCATAATATTCCATTGTGTATATATACCACTTCTTCTTTATCCATTCATCTGTCGATGGGCATCTTGGCTCTTTCCACAGTTTGGCTATTGTGGACATTGCTGCTATAAACATTGGGGTGCCCGTACCCCTTCGGGTCCTTACATTTGTATCTTTGGGGTAAATACCCAGTAGTGCAATTGCTGGATCGAACGGTAGCTCTAATTTCAACTGTTTGAGGAACCTCCATACTGTTTTCCAGAGGGGTTGCACCAGCTTGCAATCCCACCAAGAGTGTAGGAGGGTTCCCCTTTCTCCACATCCCCGCCAACATCTGTCGTTCCCTGACTTGTTAATTTTAGCCATTCTGACTGGTGTGAGGTGGTATCTCATGGAGGTTTTGATTTGGATTTCCCTGATGCCGAGCGATGTTGAGCACTTTTTCATGGGCCTGTTGGCCATTTGGATGTCTTCTTTGGAGAAATGTCTGTTCATGTCTTCTGCCCATTTCTTGATTGGATTATTTGTTCTCTGGGTGTTGAGTTTGATAAGTTCTTTATAGATTTTGGATAGCAGCCCTTTATCTGATATGTCATTTGCAAATATTTTCTCCCATTCTGTCGGTTGTCTTTTGGTTTTGTGGACTGTTTCTTTTGCTGTGCCAAAGCTTTTTATCTTGATGAAATCCCAATAGTTCATTTTTGCCCTGGCTTCCCGTGCCTTTGGCGATGTTTCTAGGAAGAAGTCGCTGCGGCTAAGGTCGAAAAGGTTGCTACCTGTGTCCTCCTTTAGGATTTGGATGGACTCCTGTCTCACGTTTAGGTCTTTCAACCATTTGGAGTCTATTTTTGTGTGTGGTGTAAGCAAATGGTCCAGTTTCATTCTTCTGCATGTGGCTGTCCAATTTTCCCAACACCATTTGTTGAAGAGACTGTCTCTTTTCCATTGGACATTCTTTCCTGCTTTGTCAAAGATAAGTTGACCATAGAGTTGAGGGTCCATTTCTGGGCTCTCGATTCTGTTCCATTGATCGATGTGTCTGTTTTTGTGCCAGTACCATACTGTCTTGATGATGACAGCTTTGTAATAGAGCTGGAAGTCCGGAATTGTGATGCCGCCACCTTTGCTTTTCTTTTTCAGTATTCCTCTGGCTATTCGGGGTCTCTTCTGGTTCCATACAAATTTTAGGATTATTTGTTCCATGTCTTTGAAAAAAGTGGATGGTATTTTGATGGGGATTGCATTGAATGTGTAGATTGCTCTAGGTAGCATTGACATCTTCACAATGTTGATTCTCCCAATCCATGAGCATGGAACGTTTTTCCATTTCTTTGTGTCTTCTTCAATTCCTTTCCTGAGTATTTTATAGTTTTCTGAGTACAGATCCTTTGCCTCTTTGGTTAGATTTATTCCTAGGTATCTAATGGTTTTGGGTGCAATTGTAAATGGGATAGACTCCTTGATTTGTCTCTCTTCGGTCTTGTTGTTGGTGTATAGGAATGCCACTGATTTCTGTGCATTTATTTTATATCCTGCTACTTGACTGAATTCCTGTATGAGTTCTAGCAGTTTTGGGGTGGAGTCTTTTGGGTTTTCCACATACAGTATCATATCATCTGCAAAGAGTGAGAGTTTGACTTCCTCTTTGCCGATTTGAATGCCTTTGATTTCTTTTTGTTGTCTGATTGCTGTGGCTAGGACTTCTAATACTATGTTGATTAGCAGTGGTGAGAGTGGACATCCCTGCCGCGTTCCTGACCTTAGGAGAAAAGCTCTCAGCCTTTCTCCATTGAGAATGATATTCGCTGTAGGTTTTTCATAGATGTCTTTTATGATATTGAGGTATGTACCCTCTATCCCTATACTCTGAAGAGTTTTGATCAAGAAAGGATGTTGTACTTTGTCAAATGCTTTTTCTGCATCTACTGAGAGGATCATATGATTCTTGTTCTTTCTTTTGTTAATGTATTGTATCACGTTGATTGATTTGCGGATGTTGAACCAGCCTTGCAGCCCAGGGATAAATCCCACCTGGTCGTGGTGAATAATCCTTTTAATGTACTGTTGGATCCTATTGGCTAGTATTTTGGTGAGAATTTTTGCATCCATGTTCATCAAGGATATTGGTCTGTAATTCTCTTTTTTGATGGGGTCTTTGTCTGGTTTGGGGATCAAGGTAATGCTGGCCTCATAAAATGAGTTTGGAAGTTTCCCTTCCATTTCTATTTTTTTGGAACAGTTTCAGGAGAATAGGTATTAATTCTTCTTGAAATGTCTGATAGAATTCCCCTGGGAAGCCATCTGGCCCTGGGCTTTTGTTTGTTGGGAGATTTTTGAAGACTGCTTCAATTTCCTTAGTGGTTATAGGTCTGTTCAGCTTTTCTATTTCTTCCTGGTTCAGTTTTGGTAGTTGATACATCTCTAGGAATGCACCCATTTCTCCCAGGTTATCTAATTTGCTGGCATAGAGTTGCTCATAATATGTTCTGATAATTGTTTGTATTTCTTTGGTGTTGGTTGTGATCTCTCCTCTTTCATTCATGATTTTGTTGATTTGGGTCATTTCTCTTTTCTTTTTGATCAGTCTGACCAGGGGTTTATCAATGTTGTTAATTCTTTCAAAGAACCAGCTCCTAGTTTCGTTGATCTGTTCTACTGTTCTTTTGGTTTCTAGTTCATTGATTTCTGCTCTGATCTTTATGATTTCCCTTCTCCTGCTGGGTTTAGGCTTTATTTGCTGTTCTTTCTCCAGCTCCTTTAGGTGTAGGGTTAGGTTGTGTATTTGAGACCTTTCTTGTTTCTTGAGAAAGGCTTGTATTGCTATATACTTTCCTCTCAGGACTGCCTTTGCTGTATCCCAAAGATTTTGGACAGTTGTGTTTTCATTTTCATTGGTTTCCATGAATTTTTTTAATTCTTCTTTAATTTCTTGGTTGACCCATTCATTCTTTAGTAGGAGGCTCTTTAGCCTCCATGTATTTGAGTTCTTTCCGACTTTCCTCTTGTGGTTGAGTTCTAGTTTCCAAGCATTGTGGTCTGAAAATATGCAGGGAATGATCCCAATCTTTTGGTACCGATTGAGACCTGATTTGTGACCTAGGATGTGATCAATTCTGGAGAATGTTCCATGGGCACTAGAGAAGAATGTGTATTCCTTTGCTTTGGGATGGAATGTTCTGAATATGTCTGTGAAGTCCATTTGGTCCAGTGTGTCATTTAAAGTCTTTATTTCCTTGTTGATCTTTTGCTTAGATGATCTGTCCATTTCAGTCAGGGGGGTGTTAAAGTCCCCCACTATTATTGTATTGTTGTCAATGTGTTTCTTTGCTTTGTTATTAATTGCCTTATATAATGGGCTGCTCCCATGTTCGGGGCATAGATATTTACAATTGTTAGATCTTCTTGTTGGATAGACCCTTTAAGTAGGATATAGTGTCCTTCCTCATCTCTTACTACAGTCTTTGTTTTAAAATCTAGTTTGTCTGATATAAGGATTGCCACCCCAGCTTTCTTTTGGTGTCCATTAGCATGGTAAATGGTTTTCCACCCCCTCACTTTCAATCTGGGGGTGTCTTTGGGTCTAAAATGAGTCTCTTGCAGACATCATATGGATGGGTCTTGTTTTTTAATCCAATCTGATAGCCTGTGTCTTTTGATTGGGGCATTGAGCTCATTTCCATTCAGGGTAACTATTGAAAGGTATGAATTTAGTGCCATTGCATTACCTGTAAGGTGACTGTTAACTGTCTGTTGTCTGTGTTCCTTTCTGATCTTTGCTGCTTTTACGTTCTCTCTTTGCTTAGAGGACCCCTCTCAATATTTCTTGGAGGGCTGGTTTCGTGTTTGCAAATTCCTTTAGTTTTTGTTTGTTCTGGAAGCTTTTTATCTCTCCTTCTATTTTCAATGACAGCCTCGCTGGATATAGTATTCTCGGCTGCATATTTTTCTCGTTTAGTGCTCTGAAGGTATCTTGCCAGTCCTTTCTGGCCTGCCAGGTCTCTGTGGATAGGTCTGTTGCCAATCTAATGTTTCTACCATTGTAGGTTACATATCTCTTCTCCCGAGCTGCTTTCAGGATTTTCTCTTTGTCTCTGAGACTCGTAAGTTTTACTATTAGATGTCGGGGTGTTGACCTATTATTATTGATTTTGAGAGGGGTTCTCTGTGCCTCCTGGATTTTAATGCCTGTTTCCTTCCTCACATTAGGGAAGTTCTCTGCCATAATTTGCTCCAATATACCTTCTGCCCCTCTCTCTCTCTCTTCTTCTTCTGGGATCCCAATTATTCTAATGTTGTTTCGTCTTATCGTATCACTTATATCTCGAATTCTGCCCTCGTGATCCTGCAGTTGTTTCTCTCTCTTTTTCTCAGCCTCTTTATTTTCCGTCATTTGGTCTTCTATATCGCTGATTCTCTCTTCTGCCTCATTTATCCTAGCATTTAGTGCCCCCATTTTTGATTGCACCTCATCAATAGCCTTTTTGATTTCGATTTGGTTAGATTGTAGTTCTTTTATTTCTCCAGAAAGGGTTTCTCTAATAACTTCCACGCTTTTTTCAAGCCCATCTAGTATCTTTATGCACGTACCAACATAATTAACTCATCTAATCCACACAACTCCAGGAGACAGGACACACCGTAACTCCATTTGACAAAGGAGAAAATTATGGTACAGAGAGTTGAAATAGCTATAGAACCAAGACTTAAAACCAGGCCCTTGGGGTTCAGACTCCAAACACTTAATCCTTCCAACACCCTACCTTTCCAGTGTTAGTAAGGCTCTTATGAGGTTCTTCTGAAATCAGGAAACATGATATCCGTGACACACTGGGATAGGTCTGAGCACACCATGTCGCATGATGCCAGTCATGCGACATGTTGTACTGTTACCACCAGAATGTCTTCAACCAAATGAGTGAATCTGCTGAACTTTGAAGGAGAAATAACCTGGGCACTTCACTGGCTGTGGCTTCCCTGGGGCTGGTGCCCCAAAGAAGGCATCATAAGGACTTTCTTAGGGAATGAAGTAGAGATGTGGAATTGACCAATATTACAACCAATGCTGAATTGGAAGGCTCAGTTGTCATGCTGTCCCTTACCTTGGACTCTCAGATTGCACCAAATGAAAGTACACAGAAGCCAAAGTAGCGCTTTAGTTGTTTTCTTGTGTGTGCCTAATATGAAAAACAGTACAAAATTCAGGTGGGACGGATGGCAGCTTCCAGATGTGTAAATTAAAAAGCTTCCAGGCAGTTATCTGATTAAAGGTCCCTGGGGGACATGACTAGAAGCTGCATGCTGTCTGTACTCAGAGGCATGGGGACTGGGTGGCTCTGAGGAGCTGGTGGACATTAAGGAGTGAGTGGTGCTGAGGCCCCTGTGGCCCCCTGGCCCCGCCCCTGAATCATGGCAGAATTTGTTATTGCTGCAGAGTGAAAGTTTCAGTTTGCCCAATGGTTTGTAAACCTGTTCTGCAATAATGACACAATAAAAAGCGACATGTGTGGACTGAAATAACCCAAACCCAAATCCGACTAGATGCTCAGCAGACACTTTTAGCAACAATAGCCAATGGGGAAAAGTGGACCCTTGGTGCAACCATGTGTTAGGAACTCTTCCGATTGTCACAGAGTGCTGGTCTCCCAAGCAGATTGAAGGTGATGATGCCGGAGTAGATCAAGCTCTTGAGGAGGAGGTAGGTGTAATAAGCAGAGGTGTTCATGAGCTGCAGCTGCAGGGTGTCTAAAAGAAGTCATTTATTAGTTTCACCTGTTCTTTTGAAAGGCTAGGATTTATTAATGGGAGAGGGGTCACATTAGACATTTCTGAGGACCTAGGTTGAAGTGACACTCCCCCACCAACACAACCCAACAGTAAGCATCTACACCACCATCACCACCATCATCCCCACCACCACCACCACCACCACCACCACTAAGAATCCAGTTTGCTGGTCAAGTCAATCAGCAACCTCTGTGAAATTCACTTAGAACATTCCAAAGTATTAAAAAGTAAGGTTGGGTTTATACTGAATGAATCTAATGGAGGAAAAAACCATTGGTGATAAATAGCTTTAAGCATTTCTCTATTCCCACCATGTCCCTAAATATGAATAATAGGCAATATCCATTACCTCAATTAAAATGTCACTTATTTGGGGGGGAATTTTGCAGCCAAGCTTTAATCTTATTGATGTTTCAATAATCTATAAAATCATTATTTTCATTCCCATTTTATTTTCCCAAATAAGCTGAGGACACAGAGAGAAGCAATTTACCTGGTTTCGTGTGACTAGTAAGTACCAGAAACCAGATTTCAGTCCCAGCATCCTGACATTTAAGAATACATTCTCAGGACTAACTTAGTGGGGGGTGGAGCAAGGTGGCAGAGGAGTAGGAGACCTGGATTTCATCTGGTCCCAGGAATTCAGCTGGATAGGGATCAAACCATTCTGAACACCTACAAACGCAACAGGAGATCGAAGAAAAGAATAGCAACAACTCTCAACAGAAAAGCGACCACTTTCTGGAGGGTAGGATGTGCAGAGAAGTGAATCCGAGGCGATATTCGGGAGGATAGATGGCGGGGGAGGGGGCCTCTGTCGGCCGCTTCTGGCAAGTGATAGAGCCTCAGAGCACAAAATCGGAACTTTTAGAAGTCGGCTGTGCTGAGGGACATCGCTCCAGTGGCTAAGTGGGGGTGGAACCCTCACGGGACAGTGTGGTGTCAGGACCCTCGGTGTCACAGAAAGACCAGGGCTGCCTGATGCGGCAGAGTTCCCAGGTATCGGAGCAGGGAAGCTGGCTGCAGAGACAGAGCCAAGGAGTGGGCTCTCAGCTCAGGGTTGCCATAAACTGTGATCGGCGACACAGTCGGGCCACTGCTCTTCCAGTAGGGACCCAACAAGCAGCAGATACGGGGAGACTCCGCTTCCTCCCCTGGGAGGAGCGGCACAGGAGCGCACCTCAGGGATCTGCTGGGTGGAGACTCCACACCGGATTGGGTGCCAGAGATAGAAATGCTCGGTCACAGGCCGGGTGAGCACGGAGTGCGGCCAGAGACCGGGAAGATGGGAGTGATTGACTGCTTTTCTCTGGGGTTCACTAAGGAGCGGGGCCCCGAGTTCTCGGCTCCTCCAGGGCGGAGATTGGGAGGCCGCCATTTTCACTCTCGTCCTCCGAAGCTGGACAGAAAGCTAGCAAGGAACAAAAGCCCCTGAGAGCAAACCTGAGCAGATTATTTCGCCCGGACGTGACAAGGGCGGGGCAATTCCACCTCCTGCAAAGACATTTGGGAACCATGGCAACAGACCCCTCCCCCAGACGATCAGCAAGAACAGCCAGCCAAGAGCAAGTTTACCCATCAATGAGAACAGCAGAACTCCAACGCTAGGGGAATACTGCACATAGAATTCATGGCTTTTTACCATGATTCTTTAGTCTTTCAAAGTTAATTTTTTTAACTGTCTTTTTTTTTTTTTGAATTTTTCTTTTTCCCTTTTTCAACCAACATCTTATCAATCTCTTATTTATTTATTTATTTATTTTAATTTTATTATGTTATGTTAGTCACCATACAATACATCATAATTTTCGATGTGGTGATCCACGATCCGTGTTTTCATATAACACCCAGTGCTCCATGCAGTACGTGCCTACCTTAATACCCAATCCCCCCTCCCCCCTCCCCTCTAAAACCCTGTTTGTTTCTCAGAGTCCATAGTCTCTCACGTTTCATCTCTCACTCCAAATCCCCCCCCTCATTTTTCCCTTCCTTCTCCTAGTGTCCTCCATGTTATTCCTTATGTTCCACAAATAAGTGAAACCATATGATAATTGATTTTCTCTGCTTGACTTATTTCACTTAGCATAATCTTCTCCAGTCCCATCCATGTTGATGTAAAAGTTGGGTATTCATCCTTTCTGATGGCTGAGTAATATTCCATTGTATATATGGACCACATCTTCTTTATCCATTCATCTGTTGAAGGGCATCTCAGCTCTTTCCACAGCTTGGCTATTGCGGGCACTGCTTCTATGAACATTGGGGTGCATATGGCCCTTCTTTTCACTACATCTGTGTCTTTGGGGTAAATACCTAGGAGTGCAATTGCTGGGTCATAGTGTAGCTCTATTTTTCAATTTTTGAGGATCGGCCACACTGTTTTCCAAGGTGGCTGTACCAATTTGCATTTCCACCAACAGTGTAAGAGGGTTCCCCTTTTTCCACAACCTCTCCAACATTTGTTGTTTCTTTCCTTGTCCATTTTTGCCATTCTAACTCGTGTAAGGTGGTATCTCAATGTGGTTTTGAATCAAATTTCCCTGATGGCTAATGATGATGAACATTTTTTCATGTGTCTGTTAGCCATTTGTATGTCTTCTTTGGAGAAGTGTCTTTTCATAACTTCTGTCCACTTTTTGACTTGATTGTTTGTTTTTTGGGTGTTGAGTTTGAGAAGTTCTTTATAGATCTTGGATACCAGCCCTTTACCTGTAGTGTCATTTGCAAATATCTTCTCCCATTCTGTGGGTTGCTGCTTTGTTTTGTTGACTGTTTCCTTTGCTGTGTAAAGGCTTTTTATATTGATGAAGACCCCAAAGTTCATTTTTTGCTTTTGTTTCACTAGATTTTGGAGATGTATCTTGAAAGAAGTTGCTGTGGATGATGTCAAACAGGTTACTGCCTATGTTCTGCTCTAGGATTTTGATGGATTTCTTTCTCACATTGAGGTCTTTCATCCACTTTGAGTTTATCTTTGGGAATGGTGTCAGAGAATGGTTGAGTTTAATTCTTCTGCATGTGGCTGTCCAATTTTCCCAGCACCATTTATTGAAGAGACTGTCTTTTTTCCATTGCATATTTTTTCCTGCTTTGTCAAAGATTATTTGACCACAGAGTTGAGGGTTCATATCTGGGCTCTCTATTCTGTTCCATTGGTCTATACGTCTGTTTCTGTGCCGGTACCATGCTGCCTTCGTGATCACAGCTTTGTAATATAGCTTGAAATCGGGCAACGTGATTCCCCCAGCTTTGTTTCTCTTTGTCAACATTTCCTTGGCGATTCGGGGTCTTTTTTGATTCCATACAAATTTTAGGATTGTTTGTTCCGGCACTTTGAAAAATGTCATTGGAATTTTGATCGGGATGGCATTGAAGGGATAGATTGCACTGGGTAGCATAGACATTTTAACAATGTTTATTCTTCCAATCCATGAGCATGGAATATTTTTCCATCTTTTTGTGTCTTCTTCAATTGCTTTCATGAGTGTTCTGTAGTTCCTAGAGTATAGATCCTTTACCTTTTTGGTTAGGTTTATTACGAGGTATCTTATGGTTTTTGGTGCTATTGTAAATGGAATCGTTTCTCTAATTTCTCTTGCTACAGTTGCATTGTTAGTGTATAAGAAAGCAACTGATTTCTGTGCATTGATTTTGTATCCCGCTACATTACTGAATTGCTATATGAGGTCTAGTAACTTGGGGATGGAGTCTTTGGGTTTTCCACATAAAGTATCATGTCGTCTGCAAAAAGAGAGAGTTTGACTTCTTCTTTGCCAAGTTGAACAGTAGTGGTGAAAGTGGGCATCCTTGATGTGTTCCTGATCTTAAGGGAAATGCTCTCAGCTTTTCCCCATTGAGGATCATATTCGCTGTGGGTTTTTCATAGATGGATTTTATGAACTTGAGGAATGTTCCCTCTATCCTTATACTCTGAAGAGTTTTAATCAGGAAAGGGTGTGGTATTTTGTCAAATGCTTTTTCTGCATCAATTGAGAGGACCATATGGTTCTTCTCCCTCCTCTTATTAATGTGTTCTATCACATTGATTGATTTGCAAATATCGAACCACCCTTGCATCCCGGGGATAAATCCCACTTGGTCGTGGAGGATGATCCTTTTAATGTATTGTTGGATCCTATTAGCTAGGATTTTGTTGAGGATTTTGGAATCCATATTCATCAGGATATCGGTCTGAAATTGTCCTTTTTGATGGCGTCTTTGCCTGGTTTGGGGATTAAGGTAATGCTAGCCTCATAGAATGAGTTTGGAAGTTTTCCTTCTGTTTCTATTTTTTGAAAGAGCTTCAGTCAAATAGGTATGATTTTTATTTGAATGTTTGGTAGAATTCCCCAGGGAATCCATCAGGCCCTGGACTCTTGTTTTTTGGGAGGTTTTTGATCACTGCTTCCATCTCATTACTGGTTATTGGCCTATAAATGTTGTCAATTTCTTCCTGTTTCAGGCTTGGCAGGTTATAGGTTTCCAGGAAGGCCTCCATTTCTTTTTTTTTAAATTTTTTATTGTTATGTTAATCACCATATATTACATAATTTCTTTTGGTGTACTGTTCCATGATTCATTTTTTTGTTCATAACACCCAGTGCTCCATGCAGAACGTGCCCTCTTTAATACCCATCACCAGGCTAACCCATCCCCCTGCCCCCCTCCCCTCTAGAACCCTCAGTTTGTTTTTCAGAGTCCATCATCTCTCATGGTTCGTCTCCCCCTCTGACATACTCCCCTTTTCTTCCTCTCCTGTTATCTTCTTCTTTTTCTTTTTTCTTAAAATATGTTGCGTTATTTGTTTCAGAAGTACAGATCTGTGATTCAACAGTCTTGCACAATTCACAGCGCTCACCGTAGCACATACCCTCCCCAATGTCTATCACCCAGCCACCCCATCCCTCCCACCCCCAACCACTCCAGTAACACTCAGTTTGTTCCCTGAGATTAAGAATTCCTCATATCAGTGAGGTCATGTGATACATGTCTTTCTCTGATTGACTTATTTCACTCAGCATAACACCCTCCAGTTCCATCCACGTCGTTGCAAATGGCAAGATCTCATTCCTTTTGATGGCTGCATAATATTCCATTGTGTATATATACCACTTCTTCTTTATCCATTCATCTGTCGATGGGCATCTTGGCTCTTTCCACAGTTTGGCTATTGTGGACATTGCTGCTATAAACATTGGGGTGCCCGTACCCCTTCGGGTCCTTACATTTGTATCTTTGGGGTAAATACCCAGTAGTGCAATTGCTGGATCGAACGGTAGCTCTAATTTCAACTGTTTGAGGAACCTCCATACTGTTTTCCAGAGGGGTTGCACCAGCTTGCAATCCCACCAAGAGTGTAGGAGGGTTCCCCTTTCTCCACATCCCCGCCAACATCTGTCGTTCCCTGACTTGTTAATTTTAGCCATTCTGACTGGTGTGAGGTGGTATCTCATGGAGGTTTTGATTTGGATTTCCCTGATGCCGAGCGATGTTGAGCACTTTTTCATGGGCCTGTTGGCCATTTGGATGTCTTCTTTGGAGAAATGTCTGTTCATGTCTTCTGCCCATTTCTTGATTGGATTATTTGTTCTCTGGGTGTTGAGTTTGATAAGTTCTTTATAGATTTTGGATAGCAGCCCTTTATCTGATATGTCATTTGCAAATATTTTCTCCCATTCTGTCGGTTGTCTTTTGGTTTTGTGGACTGTTTCTTTTGCTGTGCCAAAGCTTTTTATCTTGATGAAATCCCAATAGTTCATTTTTGCCCTGGCTTCCCGTGCCTTTGGCGATGTTTCTAGGAAGAAGTCGCTGCGGCTAAGGTCGAAAAGGTTGCTACCTGTGTCCTCCTTTAGGATTTGGATGGACTCCTGTCTCACGTTTAGGTCTTTCAACCATTTGGAGTCTATTTTTGTGTGTGGTGTAAGCAAATGGTCCAGTTTCATTCTTCTGCATGTGGCTGTCCAATTTTCCCAACACCATTTGTTGAAGAGACTGTCTCTTTTCCATTGGACATTCTTTCCTGCTTTGTCAAAGATAAGTTGACCATAGAGTTGAGGGTCCATTTCTGGGCTCTCGATTCTGTTCCATTGATCGATGTGTCTGTTTTTGTGCCAGTACCATACTGTCTTGATGATGACAGCTTTGTAATAGAGCTGGAAGTCCGGAATTGTGATGCCGCCACCTTTGCTTTTCTTTTTCAGTATTCCTCTGGCTATTCGGGGTCTCTTCTGGTTCCATACAAATTTTAGGATTATTTGTTCCATGTCTTTGAAAAAAGTGGATGGTATTTTGATGGGGATTGCATTGAATGTGTAGATTGCTCTAGGTAGCATTGACATCTTCACAATGTTGATTCTCCCAATCCATGAGCATGGAACGTTTTTCCATTTCTTTGTGTCTTCTTCAATTCCTTTCCTGAGTATTTTATAGTTTTCTGAGTACAGATCCTTTGCCTCTTTGGTTAGATTTATTCCTAGGTATCTAATGGTTTTGGGTGCAATTGTAAATGGGATAGACTCCTTGATTTGTCTCTCTTCGGTCTTGTTGTTGGTGTATAGGAATGCCACTGATTTCTGTGCATTTATTTTATATCCTGCTACTTGACTGAATTCCTGTATGAGTTCTAGCAGTTTTGGGGTGGAGTCTTTTGGGTTTTCCACATACAGTATCATATCATCTGCAAAGAGTGAGAGTTTGACTTCCTCTTTGCCGATTTGAATGCCTTTGATTTCTTTTTGTTGTCTGATTGCTGTGGCTAGGACTTCTAATACTATGTTGATTAGCAGTGGTGAGAGTGGACATCCCTGCCGCGTTCCTGACCTTAGGAGAAAAGCTCTCAGCCTTTCTCCATTGAGAATGATATTCGCTGTAGGTTTTTCATAGATGTCTTTTATGATATTGAGGTATGTACCCTCTATCCCTATACTCTGAAGAGTTTTGATCAAGAAAGGATGTTGTACTTTGTCAAATGCTTTTTCTGCATCTACTGAGAGGATCATATGATTCTTGTTCTTTCTTTTGTTAATGTATTGTATCACGTTGATTGATTTGCGGATGTTGAACCAGCCTTGCAGCCCAGGGATAAATCCCACCTGGTCGTGGTGAATAATCCTTTTAATGTACTGTTGGATCCTATTGGCTAGTATTTTGGTGAGAATTTTTGCATCCATGTTCATCAAGGATATTGGTCTGTAATTCCCTTTTTTGATGGGGTCTTTGTCTGGTTTGGGGATCAAGGTAATGCTGGCCTCATAAAATGAGTTTGGAAGTTTCCCTTCCATTTCTATTTTTTTGGAACAGTTTCAGGAGAATAGGTATTAATTCTTCTTGAAATGTCTGATAGAATTCCCCTGGGAAGCCATCTGGCCCTGGGCTTTTGTTTGTTGGGAGATTTTTGAAGACTGCTTCAATTTCCTTAGTGGTTATAGGTCTGTTCAGCTTTTCTATTTCTTCCTGGTTCAGTTTTGGTAGTTGATACATCTCTAGGAATGCACCCATTTCTCCCAGGTTATCTAATTTGCTGGCATAGAGTTGCTCATAATATGTTCTGATAATTGTTTGTATTTCTTTGGTGTTGGTTGTGATCTCTCCTCTTTCATTCATGATTTTGTTGATTTGGGTCATTTCTCTTTTCTTTTTGATCAGTCTGACCAGGGGTTTATCAATGTTGTTAATTCTTTCAAAGAACCAGCTCCTAGTTTCGTTGATCTGTTCTACTGTTCTTTTGGTTTCTAGTTCATTGATTTCTGCTCTGATCTTTATGATTTCCCTTCTCCTGCTGGGTTTAGGCTTTATTTGCTGTTCTTTCTCCAGCTCCTTTAGGTGTAGGGTTAGGTTGTGTATTTGAGACCTTTCTTGTTTCTTGAGAAAGGCTTGTATTGCTATATACTTTCCTCTCAGGACTGCCTTTGCTGTATCCCAAAGATTTTGGACAGTTGTGTTTTCATTTTCATTGGTTTCCATGAATTTTTTTAATTCTTCTTTAATTTCTTGGTTGACCCATTCATTCTTTAGTAGGAGGCTCTTTAGCCTCCATGTATTTGAGTTCTTTCCGACTTTCCTCTTGTGGTTGAGTTCTAGTTTCCAAGCATTGTGGTCTGAAAATATGCAGGGAATGATCCCAATCTTTTGGTACCGATTGAGACCTGATTTGTGACCTAGGATGTGATCAATTCTGGAGAATGTTCCATGGGCACTAGAGAAGAATGTGTATTCCTTTGCTTTGGGATGGAATGTTCTGAATATGTCTGTGAAGTCCATTTGGTCCAGTGTGTCATTTAAAGTCTTTATTTCCTTGTTGATCTTTTGCTTAGATGATCTGTCCATTTCAGTCAGGGGGGTGTTAAAGTCCCCCACTATTATTGTATTGTTGTCAATGTGTTTCTTTGCTTTGTTATTAATTGCCTTATATAATGGGCTGCTCCCATGTTCGGGGCATAGATATTTACAATTGTTAGATCTTCTTGTTGGATAGACCCTTTAAGTAGGATATAGTGTCCTTCCTCATCTCTTACTACAGTCTTTGTTTTAAAATCTAGTTTGTCTGATATAAGGATTGCCACCCCAGCTTTCTTTTGGTGTCCATTAGCATGGTAAATGGTTTTCCACCCCCTCCCTTTCAATCTGGGGGTGTCTTTGGGTCTAAAATGAGTCTCTTGCAGACATCATATGGATGGGTCTTGTTTTTTAATCCAATCTGATAGCCTGTGTCTTTTGATTGGGGCATTGAGCTCATTTCCATTCAGGGTAACTATTGAAAGGTATGAATTTAGTGCCATTGCATTACCTGTAAGGTGACTGTTAACTGTCTGTTGTCTGTGTTCCTTTCTGATCTTTGCTGCTTTTACGTTCTCTCTTTGCTTAGAGGACCCCTCTCAATATTTCTTGGAGGGCTGGTTTCGTGTTTGCAAATTCCTTTAGTTTTTGTTTGTTCTGGAAGCTTTTTATCTCTCCTTCTATTTTCAATGACAGCCTCGCTGGATATAGTATTCTCGGCTGCATATTTTTCTCGTTTAGTGCTCTGAAGGTATCTTGCCAGTCCTTTCTGGCCTGCCAGGTCTCTGTGGATAGGTCTGTTGCCAATCTAATGTTTCTACCATTGTAGGTTACATATCTCTTCTCCCGAGCTGCTTTCAGGATTTTCTCTTTGTCTCTGAGACTCGTAAGTTTTACTATTAGATGTCGGGGTGTTGACCTATTATTATTGATTTTGAGAGGGGTTCTCTGTGCCTCCTGGATTTTAATGCCTGTTTCCTTCCTCACATTAGGGAAGTTCTCTGCCATAATTTGCTCCAATATACCTTCTGCCCCTCTCTCTCTCTCTTCTTCTTCTGGGATCCCAATTATTCTAATGTTGTTTCGTCTTATCGTATCACTTATATCTCGAATTCTGCCCTCGTGATCCTGCAGTTGTTTCTCTCTCTTTTTCTCAGCCTCTTTATTTTCCGTCATTTGGTCTTCTATATCGCTGATTCTCTCTTCTGCCTCATTTATCCTAGCATTTAGTGCCCCCATTTTTGATTGCACCTCATCAATAGCCTTTTTGATTTCGATTTGGTTAGATTGTAGTTCTTTTATTTCTCCAGAAAGGGTTTCTCTAATAACTTCCACGCTTTTTTCAAGCCCATCTAGTATCTTTATGCACGTACCAACATAATTAACTCATCTAATCCACACAACTCCAGGAGACAGGACACACCGTAACTCCATTTGACAAAGGAGAAAATTATGGTACAGAGAGTTGAAATAGCTATAGAACCAAGACTTAAAACCAGGCCCTTGGGGTTCAGACTCCAAACACTTAATCCTTCCAACACCCTACCTTTCCAGTGTTAGTAAGGCTCTTATGAGGTTCTTCTGAAATCAGGAAACATGATATCCGTGACACACTGGGATAGGTCTGAGCACACCATGTCGCATGATGCCAGTCATGCGACATGTTGTACTGTTACCACCAGAATGTCTTCAACCAAATGAGTGAATCTGCTGAACTTTGAAGGAGAAATAACCTGGGCACTTCACTGGCTGTGGCTTCCCTGGGGCTGGTGCCCCAAAGAAGGCATCATAAGGACTTTCTTAGGGAATGAAGTAGAGATGTGGAATTGACCAATATTACAACCAATGCTGAATTGGAAGGCTCAGTTGTCATGCTGTCCCTTACCTTGGACTCTCAGATTGCACCAAATGAAAGTACACAGAAGCCAAAGTAGCGCTTTAGTTGTTTTCTTGTGTGTGCCTAATATGAAAAACAGTACAAAATTCAGGTGGGACGGATGGCAGCTTCCAGATGTGTAAATTAAAAAGCTTCCAGGCAGTTATCTGATTAAAGGTCCCTGGGGGACATGACTAGAAGCTGCATGCTGTCTGTACTCAGAGGCATGGGGACTGGGTGGCTCTGAGGAGCTGGTGGACATTAAGGAGTGAGTGGTGCTGAGGTCCCTGTGGCCCCCTGGCCCCGCCCCTGAATCATGGCAGAATTTGTTATTGCTGCAGAGTGAAAGTTTCAGTTTGCCCAATGGTTTGTAAACCTGTTCTGCAATAATGACACAATAAAAAGCGACATGTGTGGACTGAAATAACCCAAACCCAAATCCGACTAGATGCTCAGCAGACACTTTTAGCAACAATAGCCAATGGGGAAAAGTGGACCCTTGGTGCAACCATGTGTTAGGAACTCTTCCGATTGTCACAGAGTGCTGGTCTCCCAAGCAGATTGAAGGTGATGATGCCGGAGTAGATCAAGCTCTTGAGGAGGAGGTAGGTGTAATAAGCAGAGGTGTTCATGAGCTGCAGCTGCAGGGTGTCTAAAAGAAGTCATTTATTAGTTTCACCTGTTCTTTTGAAAGGCTAGGATTTATTAATGGGAGAGGGGTCACATTAGACATTTCTGAGGACCTAGGTTGAAGTGACACTCCCCCACCAACACAACCCAACAGTAAGCATCTACACCACCATCACCACCATCATCCCCACCACCACCACCACCACCACCACCACTAAGAATCCAGTTTGCTGGTCAAGTCAATCAGCAACCTCTGTGAAATTCACTTAGAACATTCCAAAGTATTAAAAAGTAAGGTTGGGTTTATACTGAATGAATCTAATGGAGGAAAAAACCATTGGTGATAAATAGCTTTAAGCATTTCTCTATTCCCACCATGTCCCTAAATATGAATAATAGGCAATATCCATTACCTCAATTAAAATGTCACTTATTTGGGGGGGAATTTTGCAGCCAAGCTTTAATCTTATTGATGTTTCAATAATCTATAAAATCATTATTTTCATTCCCATTTTATTTTCCCAAATAAGCTGAGGACACAGAGAGAAGCAATTTACCTGGTTTCGTGTGACTAGTAAGTACCAGAAACCAGATTTCAGTCCCAGCATCCTGACATTTAAGAATACATTCTCAGGACTAACTTAGTGGGGGGTGGAGCAAGGTGGCAGAGGAGTAGGAGACCTGGATTTCATCTGGTCCCAGGAATTCAGCTGGATAGGGATCAAACCATTCTGAACACCTACAAACGCAACAGGAGATCGAAGAAAAGAATAGCAACAACTCTCAACAGAAAAGCGACCACTTTCTGGAGGGTAGGATGTGCAGAGAAGTGAATCCGAGGCGATATTCGGGAGGATAGATGGCGGGGGAGGGGGCCTCTGTCGGCCGCTTCTGGCAAGTGATAGAGCCTCAGAGCACAAAATCGGAACTTTTAGAAGTCGGCTGTGCTGAGGGACATCGCTCCAGTGGCTAAGTGGGGGTGGAACCCTCACGGGACAGTGTGGTGTCAGGACCCTCGGTGTCACAGAAAGACCAGGGCTGCCTGATGCGGCAGAGTTCCCAGGTATCGGAGCAGGGAAGCTGGCTGCAGAGACAGAGCCAAGGAGTGGGCTCTCAGCTCAGGGTTGCCATAAACTGTGATCGGCGACACAGTCGGGCCACTGCTCTTCCAGTAGGGACCCAACAAGCAGCAGATACGGGGAGACTCCGCTTCCTCCCCTGGGAGGAGCGGCACAGGAGCGCACCTCAGGGATCTGCTGGGTGGAGACTCCACACCGGATTGGGTGCCAGAGATAGAAATGCTCGGTCACAGGCCGGGTGAGCACGGAGTGCGGCCAGAGACCGGGAAGATGGGAGTGATTGACTGCTTTTCTCTGGGGTTCACTAAGGAGCGGGGCCCCGAGTTCTCGGCTCCTCCAGGGCGGAGATTGGGAGGCCGCCATTTTCACTCTCGTCCTCCGAAGCTGGACAGAAAGCTAGCAAGGAACAAAAGCCCCTGAGAGCAAACCTGAGCAGATTATTTCGCCCGGACGTGACAAGGGCGGGGCAATTCCACCTCCTGCAAAGACATTTGGGAACCATGGCAACAGACCCCTCCCCCAGACGATCAGCAAGAACAGCCAGCCAAGAGCAAGTTTACCCATCAATGAGAACAGCAGAACTCCAACGCTAGGGGAATACTGCACATAGAATTCATGGCTTTTTACCATGATTCTTTAGTCTTTCAAAGTTAATTTTTTTAACTGTCTTTTTTTTTTTTTGAATTTTTCTTTTTCCCTTTTTCAACCAACATCTTATCAATCTCTTATTTATTTATTTATTTATTTTAATTTTATTATGTTATGTTAGTCACCATACAATACATCATAATTTTCGATGTGGTGATCCACGATCCGTGTTTTCATATAACACCCAGTGCTCCATGCAGTACGTGCCTACCTTAATACCCAATCCCCCCTCCCCCCTCCCCTCTAAAACCCTGTTTGTTTCTCAGAGTCCATAGTCTCTCACGTTTCATCTCTCACTCCAAATCCCCCCCCTCATTTTTCCCTTCCTTCTCCTAGTGTCCTCCATGTTATTCCTTATGTTCCACAAATAAGTGAAACCATATGATAATTGATTTTCTCTGCTTGACTTATTTCACTTAGCATAATCTTCTCCAGTCCCATCCATGTTGATGTAAAAGTTGGGTATTCATCCTTTCTGATGGCTGAGTAATATTCCATTGTATATATGGACCACATCTTCTTTATCCATTCATCTGTTGAAGGGCATCTCAGCTCTTTCCACAGCTTGGCTATTGCGGGCACTGCTTCTATGAACATTGGGGTGCATATGGCCCTTCTTTTCACTACATCTGTGTCTTTGGGGTAAATACCTAGGAGTGCAATTGCTGGGTCATAGTGTAGCTCTATTTTTCAATTTTTGAGGATCGGCCACACTGTTTTCCAAGGTGGCTGTACCAATTTGCATTTCCACCAACAGTGTAAGAGGGTTCCCCTTTTTCCACAACCTCTCCAACATTTGTTGTTTCTTTCCTTGTCCATTTTTGCCATTCTAACTCGTGTAAGGTGGTATCTCAATGTGGTTTTGAATCAAATTTCCCTGATGGCTAATGATGATGAACATTTTTTCATGTGTCTGTTAGCCATTTGTATGTCTTCTTTGGAGAAGTGTCTTTTCATAACTTCTGTCCACTTTTTGACTTGATTGTTTGTTTTTTGGGTGTTGAGTTTGAGAAGTTCTTTATAGATCTTGGATACCAGCCCTTTACCTGTAGTGTCATTTGCAAATATCTTCTCCCATTCTGTGGGTTGCTGCTTTGTTTTGTTGACTGTTTCCTTTGCTGTGTAAAGGCTTTTTATATTGATGAAGACCCCAAAGTTCATTTTTTGCTTTTGTTTCACTAGATTTTGGAGATGTATCTTGAAAGAAGTTGCTGTGGATGATGTCAAACAGGTTACTGCCTATGTTCTGCTCTAGGATTTTGATGGATTTCTTTCTCACATTGAGGTCTTTCATCCACTTTGAGTTTATCTTTGGGAATGGTGTCAGAGAATGGTTGAGTTTAATTCTTCTGCATGTGGCTGTCCAATTTTCCCAGCACCATTTATTGAAGAGACTGTCTTTTTTCCATTGCATATTTTTTCCTGCTTTGTCAAAGATTATTTGACCACAGAGTTGAGGGTTCATATCTGGGCTCTCTATTCTGTTCCATTGGTCTATACGTCTGTTTCTGTGCCGGTACCATGCTGCCTTCGTGATCACAGCTTTGTAATATAGCTTGAAATCGGGCAACGTGATTCCCCCAGCTTTGTTTCTCTTTGTCAACATTTCCTTGGCGATTCGGGGTCTTTTTTGATTCCATACAAATTTTAGGATTGTTTGTTCCGGCACTTTGAAAAATGTCATTGGAATTTTGATCGGGATGGCATTGAAGGGATAGATTGCACTGGGTAGCATAGACATTTTAACAATGTTTATTCTTCCAATCCATGAGCATGGAATATTTTTCCATCTTTTTGTGTCTTCTTCAATTGCTTTCATGAGTGTTCTGTAGTTCCTAGAGTATAGATCCTTTACCTTTTTGGTTAGGTTTATTACGAGGTATCTTATGGTTTTTGGTGCTATTGTAAATGGAATCGTTTCTCTAATTTCTCTTGCTACAGTTGCATTGTTAGTGTATAAGAAAGCAACTGATTTCTGTGCATTGATTTTGTATCCCGCTACATTACTGAATTGCTATATGAGGTCTAGTAACTTGGGGATGGAGTCTTTGGGTTTTCCACATAAAGTATCATGTCGTCTGCAAAAAGAGAGAGTTTGACTTCTTCTTTGCCAAGTTGAACAGTAGTGGTGAAAGTGGGCATCCTTGATGTGTTCCTGATCTTAAGGGAAATGCTCTCAGCTTTTCCCCATTGAGGATCATATTCGCTGTGGGTTTTTCATAGATGGATTTTATGAACTTGAGGAATGTTCCCTCTATCCTTATACTCTGAAGAGTTTTAATCAGGAAAGGGTGTGGTATTTTGTCAAATGCTTTTTCTGCATCAATTGAGAGGACCATATGGTTCTTCTCCCTCCTCTTATTAATGTGTTCTATCACATTGATTGATTTGCAAATATCGAACCACCCTTGCATCCCGGGGATAAATCCCACTTGGTCGTGGAGGATGATCCTTTTAATGTATTGTTGGATCCTATTAGCTAGGATTTTGTTGAGGATTTTGGAATCCATATTCATCAGGATATCGGTCTGAAATTGTCCTTTTTGATGGCGTCTTTGCCTGGTTTGGGGATTAAGGTAATGCTAGCCTCATAGAATGAGTTTGGAAGTTTTCCTTCTGTTTCTATTTTTTGAAAGAGCTTCAGTCAAATAGGTATGATTTTTATTTGAATGTTTGGTAGAATTCCCCAGGGAATCCATCAGGCCCTGGACTCTTGTTTTTTGGGAGGTTTTTGATCACTGCTTCCATCTCATTACTGGTTATTGGCCTATAAATGTTGTCAATTTCTTCCTGTTTCAGGCTTGGCAGGTTATAGGTTTCCAGGAAGGCCTCCATTTCTTTTTTTTTTAATTTTTTATTGTTATGTTAATCACCATATATTACATAATTTCTTTTGGTGTACTGTTCCATGATTCATTTTTTTGTTCATAACACCCAGTGCTCCATGCAGAACGTGCCCTCTTTAATACCCATCACCAGGCTAACCCATCCCCCTGCCCCCCTCCCCTCTAGAACCCTCAGTTTGTTTTTCAGAGTCCATCATCTCTCATGGTTCGTCTCCCCCTCTGACATACTCCCCTTTTCTTCCTCTCCTGTTATCTTCTTCTTTTTCTTTTTTCTTAAAATATGTTGCGTTATTTGTTTCAGAAGTACAGATCTGTGATTCAACAGTCTTGCACAATTCACAGCGCTCACCGTAGCACATACCCTCCCCAATGTCTATCACCCAGCCACCCCATCCCTCCCACCCCCAACCACTCCAGTAACACTCAGTTTGTTCCCTGAGATTAAGAATTCCTCATATCAGTGAGGTCATGTGATACATGTCTTTCTCTGATTGACTTATTTCACTCAGCATAACACCCTCCAGTTCCATCCACGTCGTTGCAAATGGCAAGATCTCATTCCTTTTGATGGCTGCATAATATTCCATTGTGTATATATACCACTTCTTCTTTATCCATTCATCTGTCGATGGGCATCTTGGCTCTTTCCACAGTTTGGCTATTGTGGACATTGCTGCTATAAACATTGGGGTGCCCGTACCCCTTCGGGTCCTTACATTTGTATCTTTGGGGTAAATACCCAGTAGTGCAATTGCTGGATCGAACGGTAGCTCTAATTTCAACTGTTTGAGGAACCTCCATACTGTTTTCCAGAGGGGTTGCACCAGCTTGCAATCCCACCAAGAGTGTAGGAGGGTTCCCCTTTCTCCACATCCCCGCCAACATCTGTCGTTCCCTGACTTGTTAATTTTAGCCATTCTGACTGGTGTGAGGTGGTATCTCATGGAGGTTTTGATTTGGATTTCCCTGATGCCGAGCGATGTTGAGCACTTTTTCATGGGCCTGTTGGCCATTTGGATGTCTTCTTTGGAGAAATGTCTGTTCATGTCTTCTGCCCATTTCTTGATTGGATTATTTGTTCTCTGGGTGTTGAGTTTGATAAGTTCTTTATAGATTTTGGATAGCAGCCCTTTATCTGATATGTCATTTGCAAATATTTTCTCCCATTCTGTCGGTTGTCTTTTGGTTTTGTGGACTGTTTCTTTTGCTGTGCCAAAGCTTTTTATCTTGATGAAATCCCAATAGTTCATTTTTGCCCTGGCTTCCCGTGCCTTTGGCGATGTTTCTAGGAAGAAGTCGCTGCGGCTAAGGTCGAAAAGGTTGCTACCTGTGTCCTCCTTTAGGATTTGGATGGACTCCTGTCTCACGTTTAGGTCTTTCAACCATTTGGAGTCTATTTTTGTGTGTGGTGTAAGCAAATGGTCCAGTTTCATTCTTCTGCATGTGGCTGTCCAATTTTCCCAACACCATTTGTTGAAGAGACTGTCTCTTTTCCATTGGACATTCTTTCCTGCTTTGTCAAAGATAAGTTGACCATAGAGTTGAGGGTCCATTTCTGGGCTCTCGATTCTGTTCCATTGATCGATGTGTCTGTTTTTGTGCCAGTACCATACTGTCTTGATGATGACAGCTTTGTAATAGAGCTGGAAGTCCGGAATTGTGATGCCGCCACCTTTGCTTTTCTTTTTCAGTATTCCTCTGGCTATTCGGGGTCTCTTCTGGTTCCATACAAATTTTAGGATTATTTGTTCCATGTCTTTGAAAAAAGTGGATGGTATTTTGATGGGGATTGCATTGAATGTGTAGATTGCTCTAGGTAGCATTGACATCTTCACAATGTTGATTCTCCCAATCCATGAGCATGGAACGTTTTTCCATTTCTTTGTGTCTTCTTCAATTCCTTTCCTGAGTATTTTATAGTTTTCTGAGTACAGATCCTTTGCCTCTTTGGTTAGATTTATTCCTAGGTATCTAATGGTTTTGGGTGCAATTGTAAATGGGATAGACTCCTTGATTTGTCTCTCTTCGGTCTTGTTGTTGGTGTATAGGAATGCCACTGATTTCTGTGCATTTATTTTATATCCTGCTACTTGACTGAATTCCTGTATGAGTTCTAGCAGTTTTGGGGTGGAGTCTTTTGGGTTTTCCACATACAGTATCATATCATCTGCAAAGAGTGAGAGTTTGACTTCCTCTTTGCCGATTTGAATGCCTTTGATTTCTTTTTGTTGTCTGATTGCTGTGGCTAGGACTTCTAATACTATGTTGATTAGCAGTGGTGAGAGTGGACATCCCTGCTGCGTTCCTGACCTTAGGAGAAAAGCTCTCAGCCTTTCTCCATTGAGAATGATATTCGCTGTAGGTTTTTCATAGATGTCTTTTATGATATTGAGGTATGTACCCTCTATCCCTATACTCTGAAGAGTTTTGATCAAGAAAGGATGTTGTACTTTGTCAAATGCTTTTTCTGCATCTACTGAGAGGATCATATGATTCTTGTTCTTTCTTTTGTTAATGTATTGTATCACGTTGATTGATTTGCGGATGTTGAACCAGCCTTGCAGCCCAGGGATAAATCCCACCTGGTCGTGGTGAATAATCCTTTTAATGTACTGTTGGATCCTATTGGCTAGTATTTTGGTGAGAATTTTTGCATCCATGTTCATCAAGGATATTGGTCTGTAATTCCCTTTTTTGATGGGGTCTTTGTCTGGTTTGGGGATCAAGGTAATGCTGGCCTCATAAAATGAGTTTGGAAGTTTCCCTTCCATTTCTATTTTTTTGGAACAGTTTCAGGAGAATAGGTATTAATTCTTCTTGAAATGTCTGATAGAATTCCCCTGGGAAGCCATCTGGCCCTGGGCTTTTGTTTGTTGGGAGATTTTTGAAGACTGCTTCAATTTCCTTAGTGGTTATAGGTCTGTTCAGCTTTTCTATTTCTTCCTGGTTCAGTTTTGGTAGTTGATACATCTCTAGGAATGCACCCATTTCTCCCAGGTTATCTAATTTGCTGGCATAGAGTTGCTCATAATATGTTCTGATAATTGTTTGTATTTCTTTGGTGTTGGTTGTGATCTCTCCTCTTTCATTCATGATTTTGTTGATTTGGGTCATTTCTCTTTTCTTTTTGATCAGTCTGACCAGGGGTTTATCAATGTTGTTAATTCTTTCAAAGAACCAGCTCCTAGTTTCGTTGATCTGTTCTACTGTTCTTTTGGTTTCTAGTTCATTGATTTCTGCTCTGATCTTTATGATTTCCCTTCTCCTGCTGGGTTTAGGCTTTATTTGCTGTTCTTTCTCCAGCTCCTTTAGGTGTAGGGTTAGGTTGTGTATTTGAGACCTTTCTTGTTTCTTGAGAAAGGCTTGTATTGCTATATACTTTCCTCTCAGGACTGCCTTTGCTGTATCCCAAAGATTTTGGACAGTTGTGTTTTCATTTTCATTGGTTTCCATGAATTTTTTTAATTCTTCTTTAATTTCTTGGTTGACCCATGCATTCTTTAGTAGGAGGCTCTTTAGCCTCCATGTATTTGAGTTCTTTCCGACTTTCCTCTTGTGGTTGAGTTCTAGTTTCCAAGCATTGTGGTCTGAAAATATGCAGGGAATGATCCCAATCTTTTGGTACCGATTGAGACCTGATTTGTGACCTAGGATGTGATCAATTCTGGAGAATGTTCCATGGGCACTAGAGAAGAATGTGTATTCCTTTGCTTTGGGATGGAATGTTCTGAATATGTCTGTGAAGTCCATTTGGTCCAGTGTGTCATTTAAAGTCTTTATTTCCTTGTTGATCTTTTGCTTAGATGATCTGTCCATTTCAGTCAGGGGGGTGTTAAAGTCCCCCACTATTATTGTATTGTTGTCAATGTGTTTCTTTGCTTTGTTATTAATTGCCTTATATAATGGGCTGCTCCCATGTTCGGGGCATAGATATTTACAATTGTTAGATCTTCTTGTTGGATAGACCCTTTAAGTAGGATATAGTGTCCTTCCTCATCTCTTACTACAGTCTTTGTTTTAAAATCTAGTTTGTCTGATATAAGGATTGCCACCCCAGCTTTCTTTTGGTGTCCATTAGCATGGTAAATGGTTTTCCACCCCCTCACTTTCAATCTGGGGGTGTCTTTGGGTCTAAAATGAGTCTCTTGCAGACATCATATGGATGGGTCTTGTTTTTTAATCCAATCTGATAGCCTGTGTCTTTTGATTGGGGCATTGAGCTCATTTCCATTCAGGGTAACTATTGAAAGGTATGAATTTAGTGCCATTGCATTACCTGTAAGGTGACTGTTAACTGTCTGTTGTCTGTGTTCCTTTCTGATCTTTGCTGCTTTTACGTTCTCTCTTTGCTTAGAGGACCCCTCTCAATATTTCTTGGAGGGCTGGTTTCGTGTTTGCAAATTCCTTTAGTTTTTGTTTGTTCTGGAAGCTTTTTATCTCTCCTTCTATTTTCAATGACAGCCTCGCTGGATATAGTATTCTCGGCTGCATATTTTTCTCGTTTAGTGCTCTGAAGGTATCTTGCCAGTCCTTTCTGGCCTGCCAGGTCTCTGTGGATAGGTCTGTTGCCAATCTAATGTTTCTACCATTGTAGGTTACATATCTCTTCTCCCGAGCTGCTTTCAGGATTTTCTCTTTGTCTCTGAGACTCGTAAGTTTTACTATTAGATGTCGGGGTGTTGACCTATTATTATTGATTTTGAGAGGGGTTCTCTGTGCCTCCTGGATTTTAATGCCTGTTTCCTTCCTCACATTAGGGAAGTTCTCTGCCATAATTTGCTCCAATATACCTTCTGCCCCTCTCTCTCTCTCTTCTTCTTCTGGGATCCCAATTATTCTAATGTTGTTTCGTCTTATCGTATCACTTATATCTCGAATTCTGCCCTCGTGATCCTGCAGTTGTTTCTCTCTCTTTTTCTCAGCCTCTTTATTTTCCGTCATTTGGTCTTCTATATCGCTGATTCTCTCTTCTGCCTCATTTATCCTAGCATTTAGTGCCCCCATTTTTGATTGCACCTCATCAATAGCCTTTTTGATTTCGATTTGGTTAGATTGTAGTTCTTTTATTTCTCCAGAAAGGGTTTCTCTAATAACTTCCACGCTTTTTTCAAGCCCATCTAGTATCTTTATGCACGTACCAACATAAATAACTCATCTAATCCACACAACTCCAGGAGACAGGACACACCGTAACTCCATTTGACAAAGGAGAAAATTATGGTACAGAGAGTTGAAATAGCTATAGAACCAAGACTTAAAACCAGGCCCTTGGGGTTCAGACTCCAAACACTTAATCCTTCCAACACCCTACCTTTCCAGTGTTAGTAAGGCTCTTATGAGGTTCTTCTGAAATCAGGAAACATGATATCCGTGACACACTGGGATAGGTCTGAGCACACCATGTCGCATGATGCCAGTCATGCGACATGTTGTACTGTTACCACCAGAATGTCTTCAACCAAATGAGTGTATCTGCTGAACTTTGAAGGAGAAATAACCTGGGCACTTCACTGGCTGTGGCTTCCCTGGGGCTGGTGCCCCAAAGAAGGCATCATAAGGACTTTCTTAGGGAATGAAGTAGAAATGTGGAATTGACCAATATTACAACCAATGCTGAATTGGAAGGCTCAGTTGTCATGCTGTCCCTTACCTTGGACTCTCAGATTGCACCAAATGAAAGTACACAGAAGCCAAAGTAGCGCTTTAGTTGTTTTCTTGTGTGTGCCTAATATGAAAAACAGTACAAAATTCAGGTGGGACGGATGGCAGCTTCCAGATGTGTAAATTAAAAAGCTTCCAGGCAGTTATCTGATTAAAGGTCCCTGGGGGACATGACTAGAAGCTGCATGCTGTCTGTACTCAGAGGCATGGGGACTGGGTGGCTCTGAGGAGCTGGTGGACATTAAGGAGTGAGTGGTGCTGAGGTCCCTGTGGCCCCCTGGCCCCGCCCCTGAATCATGGCAGAATTTGTTATTGCTGCAGAGTGAAAGTTTCAGTTTGCCCAATGGTTTGTAAACCTGTTCTGCAATAATGACACAATAAAAAGCGACATGTGTGGACTGAAATAACCCAAACCCAAATCCGACTAGATGCTCAGCAGACACTTTTAGCAACAATAGCCAATGGGGAAAAGTGGACCCTTGGTGCAACCATGTGTTAGGAACTCTTCCGATTGTCACAGAGTGCTGGTCTCCCAAGCAGATTGAAGGTGATGATGCCGGAGTAGATCAAGCTCTTGAGGAGGAGGTAGGTGTAATAAGCAGAGGTGTTCATGAGCTGCAGCTGCAGGGTGTCTAAAAGAAGTCATTTATTAGTTTCACCTGTTCTTTTGAAAGGCTAGGATTTATTAATGGGAGAGGGGTCACATTAGACATTTCTGAGGACCTAGGTTGAAGTGACACTCCCCCACCAACACAACCCAACAGTAAGCATCTACACCACCATCACCACCATCATCCCCACCACCACCACCACCACCACCACCACTAAGAATCCAGTTTGCTGGTCAAGTCAATCAGCAACCTCTGTGAAATTCACTTAGAACATTCCAAAGTATTAAAAAGTAAGGTTGGGTTTATACTGAATGAATCTAATGGAGGAAAAAACCATTGGTGATAAATAGCTTTAAGCATTTCTCTATTCCCACCATGTCCCTAAATATGAATAATAGGCAATATCCATTACCTCAATTAAAATGTCACTTATTTGGGGGGGAATTTTGCAGCCAAGCTTTAATCTTATTGATGTTTCAATAATCTATAAAATCATTATTTTCATTCCCATTTTATTTTCCCAAATAAGCTGAGGACACAGAGAGAAGCAATTTACCTGGTTTCGTGTGACTAGTAAGTACCAGAAACCAGATTTCAGTCCCAGCATCCTGACATTTAAGAATACATTCTCAGGACTAACTTAGTGGGGGGTGGAGCAAGGTGGCAGAGGAGTAGGAGACCTGGATTTCATCTGGTCCCAGGAATTCAGCTGGATAGGGATCAAACCATTCTGAACACCTACAAACGCAACAGGAGATCGAAGAAAAGAATAGCAACAACTCTCAACAGAAAAGCGACCACTTTCTGGAGGGTAGGATGTGCAGAGAAGTGAATCCGAGGCGATATTCGGGAGGATAGATGGCGGGGGAGGGGGCCTCTGTCGGCCGCTTCTGGCAAGTGATAGAGCCTCAGAGCACAAAATCGGAACTTTTAGAAGTCGGCTGTGCTGAGGGACATCGCTCCAGTGGCTAAGTGGGGGTGGAACCCTCACGGGACAGTGTGGTGTCAGGACCCTCGGTGTCACAGAAAGACCAGGGCTGCCTGATGCGGCAGAGTTCCCAGGTATCGGAGCAGGGAAGCTGGCTGCAGAGACAGAGCCAAGGAGTGGGCTCTCAGCTCAGGGTTGCCATAAACTGTGATCGGCGACACAGTCGGGCCACTGCTCTTCCAGTAGGGACCCAACAAGCAGCAGATACGGGGAGACTCCGCTTCCTCCCCTGGGAGGAGCGGCACAGGAGCGCACCTCAGGGATCTGCTGGGTGGAGACTCCACACCGGATTGGGTGCCAGAGATAGAAATGCTCGGTCACAGGCCGGGTGAGCACGGAGTGCGGCCAGAGACCGGGAAGATGGGAGTGATTGACTGCTTTTCTCTGGGGTTCACTAAGGAGCGGGGCCCCGAGTTCTCGGCTCCTCCAGGGCGGAGATTGGGAGGCCGCCATTTTCACTCTCGTCCTCCGAAGCTGGACAGAAAGCTAGCAAGGAACAAAAGCCCCTGAGAGCAAACCTGAGCAGATTATTTCGCCCGGACGTGACAAGGGCGGGGCAATTCCACCTCCTGCAAAGACATTTGGGAACCATGGCAACAGACCCCTCCCCCAGACGATCAGCAAGAACAGCCAGCCAAGAGCAAGTTTACCCATCAATGAGAACAGCAGAACTCCAACGCTAGGGGAATACTGCACATAGAATTCATGGCTTTTTACCATGATTCTTTAGTCTTTCAAAGTTAATTTTTTTAACTGTCTTTTTTTTTTTTTGAATTTTTCTTTTTCCCTTTTTCAACCAACATCTTATCAATCTCTTATTTATTTATTTATTTATTTTAATTTTATTATGTTATGTTAGTCACCATACAATACATCATAATTTTCGATGTGGTGATCCACGATCCGTGTTTTCATATAACACCCAGTGCTCCATGCAGTACGTGCCTACCTTAATACCCAATCCCCCCTCCCCCCTCCCCTCTAAAACCCTGTTTGTTTCTCAGAGTCCATAGTCTCTCACGTTTCATCTCTCACTCCAAATCCCCCCCCTCATTTTTCCCTTCCTTCTCCTAGTGTCCTCCATGTTATTCCTTATGTTCCACAAATAAGTGAAACCATATGATAATTGATTTTCTCTGCTTGACTTATTTCACTTAGCATAATCTTCTCCAGTCCCATCCATGTTGATGTAAAAGTTGGGTATTCATCCTTTCTGATGGCTGAGTAATATTCCATTGTATATATGGACCACATCTTCTTTATCCATTCATCTGTTGAAGGGCATCTCAGCTCTTTCCACAGCTTGGCTATTGCGGGCACTGCTTCTATGAACATTGGGGTGCATATGGCCCTTCTTTTCACTACATCTGTGTCTTTGGGGTAAATACCTAGGAGTGCAATTGCTGGGTCATAGTGTAGCTCTATTTTTCAATTTTTGAGGATCCGCCACACTGTTTTCCAAGGTGGCTGTACCAATTTGCATTTCCACCAACAGTGTAAGAGGGTTCCCCTTTTTCCACAACCTCTCCAACATTTGTTGTTTCTTTCCTTGTCCATTTTTGCCATTCTAACTCGTGTAAGGTGGTATCTCAATGTGGTTTTGAATCAAATTTCCCTGATGGCTAATGATGATGAACATTTTTTCATGTGTCTGTTAGCCATTTGTATGTCTTCTTTGGAGAAGTGTCTTTTCATAACTTCTGTCCACTTTTTGACTTGATTGTTTGTTTTTTGGGTGTTGAGTTTGAGAAGTTCTTTATAGATCTTGGATACCAGCCCTTTACCTGTAGTGTCATTTGCAAATATCTTCTCCCATTCTGTGGGTTGCTGCTTTGTTTTGTTGACTGTTTCCTTTGCTGTGTAAAGGCTTTTTATATTGATGAAGACCCCAAAGTTCATTTTTTGCTTTTGTTTCACTAGATTTTGGAGATGTATCTTGAAAGAAGTTGCTGTGGATGATGTCAAACAGGTTACTGCCTATGTTCTGCTCTAGGATTTTGATGGATTTCTTTCTCACATTGAGGTCTTTCATCCACTTTGAGTTTATCTTTGGGAATGGTGTCAGAGAATGGTTGAGTTTAATTCTTCTGCATGTGGCTGTCCAATTTTCCCAGCACCATTTATTGAAGAGACTGTCTTTTTTCCATTGCATATTTTTTCCTGCTTTGTCAAAGATTATTTGACCACAGAGTTGAGGGTTCATATCTGGGCTCTCTATTCTGTTCCATTGGTCTATACGTCTGTTTCTGTGCCGGTACCATGCTGCCTTCGTGATCACAGCTTTGTAATATAGCTTGAAATCGGGCAACGTGATTCCCCCAGCTTTGTTTCTCTTTGTCAACATTTCCTTGGCGATTCGGGGTCTTTTTTGATTCCATACAAATTTTAGGATTGTTTGTTCCGGCACTTTGAAAAATGTCATTGGAATTTTGATCGGGATGGCATTGAAGGGATAGATTGCACTGGGTAGCATAGACATTTTAACAATGTTTATTCTTCCAATCCATGAGCATGGAATATTTTTCCATCTTTTTGTGTCTTCTTCAATTGCTTTCATGAGTGTTCTGTAGTTCCTAGAGTATAGATCCTTTACCTTTTTGGTTAGGTTTATTACGAGGTATCTTATGGTTTTTGGTGCTATTGTAAATGGAATCGTTTCTCTAATTTCTCTTGCTACAGTTGCATTGTTAGTGTATAAGAAAGCAACTGATTTCTGTGCATTGATTTTGTATCCCGCTACATTACTGAATTGCTATATGAGGTCTAGTAACTTGGGGATGGAGTCTTTGGGTTTTCCACATAAAGTATCATGTCGTCTGCAAAAAGAGAGAGTTTGACTTCTTCTTTGCCAAGTTGAACAGTAGTGGTGAAAGTGGGCATCCTTGATGTGTTCCTGATCTTAAGGGAAATGCTCTCAGCTTTTCCCCATTGAGGATCATATTCGCTGTGGGTTTTTCATAGATGGATTTTATGAACTTGAGGAATGTTCCCTCTATCCTTATACTCTGAAGAGTTTTAATCAGGAAAGGGTGTGGTATTTTGTCAAATGCTTTTTCTGCATCAATTGAGAGGACCATATGGTTCTTCTCCCTCCTCTTATTAATGTGTTCTATCACATTGATTGATTTGCAAATATCGAACCACCCTTGCATCCCGGGGATAAATCCCACTTGGTCGTGGAGGATGATCCTTTTAATGTATTGTTGGATCCTATTAGCTAGGATTTTGTTGAGGATTTTGGAATCCATATTCATCAGGATATCGGTCTGAAATTGTCCTTTTTGATGGCGTCTTTGCCTGGTTTGGGGATTAAGGTAATGCTAGCCTCATAGAATGAGTTTGGAAGTTTTCCTTCTGTTTCTATTTTTTGAAAGAGCTTCAGTCAAATAGGTATGATTTTTATTTGAATGTTTGGTAGAATTCCCCAGGGAATCCATCAGGCCCTGGACTCTTGTTTTTTGGGAGGTTTTTGATCACTGCTTCCATCTCATTACTGGTTATTGGCCTATAAATGTTGTCAATTTCTTCCTGTTTCAGGCTTGGCAGGTTATAGGTTTCCAGGAAGGCCTCCATTTCTTTTTTTTTTAATTTTTTATTGTTATGTTAATCACCATATATTACATAATTTCTTTTGGTGTACTGTTCCATGATTCATTTTTTTGTTCATAACACCCAGTGCTCCATGCAGAACGTGCCCTCTTTAATACCCATCACCAGGCTAACCCATCCCCCTGCCCCCCTCCCCTCTAGAACCCTCAGTTTGTTTTTCAGAGTCCATCATCTCTCATGGTTCGTCTCCCCCTCTGACATACTCCCCTTTTCTTCCTCTCCTGTTATCTTCTTCTTTTTCTTTTTTCTTAAAATATGTTGCGTTATTTGTTTCAGAAGTACAGATCTGTGATTCAACAGTCTTGCACAATTCACAGCGCTCACCGTAGCACATACCCTCCCCAATGTCTATCACCCAGCCACCCCATCCCTCCCACCCCCAACCACTCCAGTAACACTCAGTTTGTTCCCTGAGATTAAGAATTCCTCATATCAGTGAGGTCATGTGATACATGTCTTTCTCTGATTGACTTATTTCACTCAGCATAACACCCTCCAGTTCCATCCACGTCGTTGCAAATGGCAAGATCTCATTCCTTTTGATGGCTGCATAATATTCCATTGTGTATATATACCACTTCTTCTTTATCCATTCATCTGTCGATGGGCATCTTGGCTCTTTCCACAGTTTGGCTATTGTGGACATTGCTGCTATAAACATTGGGGTGCCCGTACCCCTTCGGGTCCTTACATTTGTATCTTTGGGGTAAATACCCAGTAGTGCAATTGCTGGATCGAACGGTAGCTCTAATTTCAACTGTTTGAGGAACCTCCATACTGTTTTCCAGAGGGGTTGCACCAGCTTGCAATCCCACCAAGAGTGTAGGAGGGTTCCCCTTTCTCCACATCCCCGCCAACATCTGTCGTTCCCTGACTTGTTAATTTTAGCCATTCTGACTGGTGTGAGGTGGTATCTCATGGAGGTTTTGATTTGGATTTCCCTGATGCCGAGCGATGTTGAGCACTTTTTCATGGGCCTGTTGGCCATTTGGATGTCTTCTTTGGAGAAATGTCTGTTCATGTCTTCTGCCCATTTCTTGATTGGATTATTTGTTCTCTGGGTGTTGAGTTTGATAAGTTCTTTATAGATTTTGGATAGCAGCCCTTTATCTGATATGTCATTTGCAAATATTTTCTCCCATTCTGTCGGTTGTCTTTTGGTTTTGTGGACTGTTTCTTTTGCTGTGCCAAAGCTTTTTATCTTGATGAAATCCCAATAGTTCATTTTTGCCCTGGCTTCCCGTGCCTTTGGCGATGTTTCTAGGAAGAAGTCGCTGCGGCTAAGGTCGAAAAGGTTGCTACCTGTGTCCTCCTTTAGGATTTGGATGGACTCCTGTCTCACGTTTAGGTCTTTCAACCATTTGGAGTCTATTTTTGTGTGTGGTGTAAGCAAATGGTCCAGTTTCATTCTTCTGCATGTGGCTGTCCAATTTTCCCAACACCATTTGTTGAAGAGACTGTCTCTTTTCCATTGGACATTCTTTCCTGCTTTGTCAAAGATAAGTTGACCATAGAGTTGAGGGTCCATTTCTGGGCTCTCGATTCTGTTCCATTGATCGATGTGTCTGTTTTTGTGCCAGTACCATACTGTCTTGATGATGACAGCTTTGTAATAGAGCTGGAAGTCCGGAATTGTGATGCCGCCACCTTTGCTTTTCTTTTTCAGTATTCCTCTGGCTATTCGGGGTCTCTTCTGGTTCCATACAAATTTTAGGATTATTTGTTCCATGTCTTTGAAAAAAGTGGATGGTATTTTGATGGGGATTGCATTGAATGTGTAGATTGCTCTAGGTAGCATTGACATCTTCACAATGTTGATTCTCCCAATCCATGAGCATGGAACGTTTTTCCATTTCTTTGTGTCTTCTTCAATTCCTTTCCTGAGTATTTTATAGTTTTCTGAGTACAGATCCTTTGCCTCTTTGGTTAGATTTATTCCTAGGTATCTAATGGTTTTGGGTGCAATTGTAAATGGGATAGACTCCTTGATTTGTCTCTCTTCGGTCTTGTTGTTGGTGTATAGGAATGCCACTGATTTCTGTGCATTTATTTTATATCCTGCTACTTGACTGAATTCCTGTATGAGTTCTAGCAGTTTTGGGGTGGAGTCTTTTGGGTTTTCCACATACAGTATCATATCATCTGCAAAGAGTGAGAGTTTGACTTCCTCTTTGCCGATTTGAATGCCTTTGATTTCTTTTTGTTGTCTGATTGCTGTGGCTAGGACTTCTAATACTATGTTGATTAGCAGTGGTGAGAGTGGACATCCCTGCCGCGTTCCTGACCTTAGGAGAAAAGCTCTCAGCCTTTCTCCATTGAGAATGATATTCGCTGTAGGTTTTTCATAGATGTCTTTTATGATATTGAGGTATGTACCCTCTATCCCTATACTCTGAAGAGTTTTGATCAAGAAAGGATGTTGTACTTTGTCAAATGCTTTTTCTGCATCTACTGAGAGGATCATATGATTCTTGTTCTTTCTTTTGTTAATGTATTGTATCACGTTGATTGATTTGCGGATGTTGAACCAGCCTTGCAGCCCAGGGATAAATCCCACCTGGTCGTGGTGAATAATCCTTTTAATGTACTGTTGGATCCTATTGGCTAGTATTTTGGTGAGAATTTTTGCATCCATGTTCATCAAGGATATTGGTCTGTAATTCCCTTTTTTGATGGGGTCTTTGTCTGGTTTGGGGATCAAGGTAATGCTGGCCTCATAAAATGAGTTTGGAAGTTTCCCTTCCATTTCTATTTTTTTGGAACAGTTTCAGGAGAATAGGTATTAATTCTTCTTGAAATGTCTGATAGAATTCCCCTGGGAAGCCATCTGGCCCTGGGCTTTTGTTTGTTGGGAGATTTTTGAAGACTGCTTCAATTTCCTTAGTGGTTATAGGTCTGTTCAGCTTTTCTATTTCTTCCTGGTTCAGTTTTGGTAGTTGATACATCTCTAGGAATGCACCCATTTCTCCCAGGTTATCTAATTTGCTGGCATAGAGTTGCTCATAATATGTTCTGATAATTGTTTGTATTTCTTTGGTGTTGGTTGTGATCTCTCCTCTTTCATTCATGATTTTGTTGATTTGGGTCATTTCTCTTTTCTTTTTGATCAGTCTGACCAGGGGTTTATCAATGTTGTTAATTCTTTCAAAGAACCAGCTCCTAGTTTCGTTGATCTGTTCTACTGTTCTTTTGGTTTCTAGTTCATTGATTTCTGCTCTGATCTTTATGATTTCCCTTCTCCTGCTGGGTTTAGGCTTTATTTGCTGTTCTTTCTCCAGCTCCTTTAGGTGTAGGGTTAGGTTGTGTATTTGAGACCTTTCTTGTTTCTTGAGAAAGGCTTGTATTGCTATATACTTTCCTCTCAGGACTGCCTTTGCTGTATCCCAAAGATTTTGGACAGTTGTGTTTTCATTTTCATTGGTTTCCATGAATTTTTTTAATTCTTCTTTAATTTCTTGGTTGACCCATCCATTCTTTAGTAGGAGGCTCTTTAGCCTCCATGTATTTGAGTTCTTTCCGACTTTCCTCTTGTGGTTGAGTTCTAGTTTCCAAGCATTGTGGTCTGAAAATATGCAGGGAATGATCCCAATCTTTTGGTACCGATTGAGACCTGATTTGTGACCTAGGATGTGATCAATTCTGGAGAATGTTCCATGGGCACTAGAGAAGAATGTGTATTCCTTTGCTTTGGGATGGAATGTTCTGAATATGTCTGTGAAGTCCATTTGGTCCAGTGTGTCATTTAAAGTCTTTATTTCCTTGTTGATCTTTTGCTTAGATGATCTGTCCATTTCAGTCAGGGGGGTGTTAAAGTCCCCCACTATTATTGTATTGTTGTCAATGTGTTTCTTTGCTTTGTTATTAATTGCCTTATATAATGGGCTGCTCCCATGTTCGGGGCATAGATATTTACAATTGTTAGATCTTCTTGTTGGATAGACCCTTTAAGTAGGATATAGTGTCCTTCCTCATCTCTTACTACAGTCTTTGTTTTAAAATCTAGTTTGTCTGATATAAGGATTGCCACCCCAGCTTTCTTTTGGTGTCCATTAGCATGGTAAATGGTTTTCCACCCCCTCACTTTCAATCTGGGGGTGTCTTTGGGTCTAAAATGAGTCTCTTGCAGACATCATATGGATGGGTCTTGTTTTTTAATCCAATCTGATAGCCTGTGTCTTTTGATTGGGGCATTGAGCTCATTTCCATTCAGGGTAACTATTGAAAGGTATGAATTTAGTGCCATTGCATTACCTGTAAGGTGACTGTTAACTGTCTGTTGTCTGTGTTCCTTTCTGATCTTTGCTGCTTTTACGTTCTCTCTTTGCTTAGAGGACCCCTCTCAATATTTCTTGGAGGGCTGGTTTCGTGTTTGCAAATTCCTTTAGTTTTTGTTTGTTCTGGAAGCTTTTTATCTCTCCTTCTATTTTCAATGACAGCCTCGCTGGATATAGTATTCTCGGCTGCATATTTTTCTCGTTTAGTGCTCTGAAGGTATCTTGCCAGTCCTTTCTGGCCTGCCAGGTCTCTGTGGATAGGTCTGTTGCCAATCTAATGTTTCTACCATTGTAGGTTACATATCTCTTCTCCCGAGCTGCTTTCAGTATTTTCTCTTTGTCTCTGAGACTCGTAAGTTTTACTATTAGATGTCGGGGTGTTGACCTATTATTATTGATTTTGAGAGGGGTTCTCTGTGCCTCCTGGATTTTAATGCCTGTTTCCTTCCTCACATTAGGGAAGTTCTCTGCCATAATTTGCTCCAATATACCTTCTGCCCCTCTCTCTCTCTCTTCTTCTTCTGGGATCCCAATTATTCTAATGTTGTTTCGTCTTATCGTATCACTTATATCTCGAATTCTGCCCTCGTGATCCTGCAGTTGTTTCTCTCTCTTTTTCTCAGCCTCTTTATTTTCCGTCATTTGGTCTTCTATATCGCTGATTCTCTCTTCTGCCTCATTTATCCTAGCATTTAGTGCCCCCATTTTTGATTGCACCTCATCAATAGCCTTTTTGATTTCGATTTGGTTAGATTGTAGTTCTTTTATTTCTCCAGAAAGGGTTTCTCTAATAACTTCCACGCTTTTTTCAAGCCCATCTAGTATCTTTATGCACGTACCAACATAATTAACTCATCTAATCCACACAACTCCAGGAGACAGGACACACCGTAACTCCATTTGACAAAGGAGAAAATTATGGTACAGAGAGTTGAAATAGCTATAGAACCAAGACTTAAAACCAGGCCCTTGGGGTTCAGACTCCAAACACTTAATCCTTCCAACACCCTACCTTTCCAGTGTTAGTAAGGCTCTTATGAGGTTCTTCTGAAATCAGGAAACATGATATCCGTGACACACTGGGATAGGTCTGAGCACACCATGTCGCATGATGCCAGTCATGCGACATGTTGTACTGTTACCACCAGAATGTCTTCAACCAAATGAGTGAATCTGCTGAACTTTGAAGGAGAAATAACCTGGGCACTTCACTGGCTGTGGCTTCCCTGGGGCTGGTGCCCCAAAGAAGGCATCATAAGGACTTTCTTAGGGAATGAAGTAGAAATGTGGAATTGACCAATATTACAACCAATGCTGAATTGGAAGGCTCAGTTGTCATGCTGTCCCTTACCTTGGACTCTCAGATTGCACCAAATGAAAGTACACAGAAGCCAAAGTAGCGCTTTAGTTGTTTTCTTGTGTGTGCCTAATATGAAAAACAGTACAAAATTCAGGTGGGACGGATGGCAGCTTCCAGATGTGTAAATTAAAAAGCTTCCAGGCAGTTATCTGATTAAAGGTCCCTGGGGGACATGACTAGAAGCTGCATGCTGTCTGTACTCAGAGGCATGGGGACTGGGTGGCTCTGAGGAGCTGGTGGACATTAAGGAGTGAGTGGTGCTGAGGCCCCTGTGGCCCCCTGGCCCCGCCCCTGAATCATGGCAGAATTTGTTATTGCTGCAGAGTGAAAGTTTCAGTTTGCCCAATGGTTTGTAAACCTGTTCTGCAATAATGACACAATAAAAAGCGACATGTGTGGACTGAAATAACCCAAACCCAAATCCGACTAGATGCTCAGCAGACACTTTTAGCAACAATAGCCAATGGGGAAAAGTGGACCCTTGGTGCAACCATGTGTTAGGAACTCTTCCGATTGTCACAGAGTGCTGGTCTCCCAAGCAGATTGAAGGTGATGATGCCGGAGTAGATCAAGCTCTTGAGGAGGAGGTAGGTGTAATAAGCAGAGGTGTTCATGAGCTGCAGCTGCAGGGTGTCTAAAAGAAGTCATTTATTAGTTTCACCTGTTCTTTTGAAAGGCTAGGATTTATTAATGGGAGAGGGGTCACATTAGACATTTCTGAGGACCTAGGTTGAAGTGACACTCCCCCACCAACACAACCCAACAGTAAGCATCTACACCACCATCACCACCATCATCCCCACCACCACCACCACCACCACCACCACTAAGAATCCAGTTTGCTGGTCAAGTCAATCAGCAACCTCTGTGAAATTCACTTAGAACATTCCAAAGTATTAAAAAGTAAGGTTGGGTTTATACTGAATGAATCTAATGGAGGAAAAAACCATTGGTGATAAATAGCTTTAAGCATTTCTCTATTCCCACCATGTCCCTAAATATGAATAATAGGCAATATCCATTACCTCAATTAAAATGTCACTTATTTGGGGGGGAATTTTGCAGCCAAGCTTTAATCTTATTGATGTTTCAATAATCTATAAAATCATTATTTTCATTCCCATTTTATTTTCCCAAATAAGCTGAGGACACAGAGAGAAGCAATTTACCTGGTTTCGTGTGACTAGTAAGTACCAGAAACCAGATTTCAGTCCCAGCATCCTGACATTTAAGAATACATTCTCAGGACTAACTTAGTGGGGGGTGGAGCAAGGTGGCAGAGGAGTAGGAGACCTGGATTTCATCTGGTCCCAGGAATTCAGCTGGATAGGGATCAAACCATTCTGAACACCTACAAACGCAACAGGAGATCGAAGAAAAGAATAGCAACAACTCTCAACAGAAAAGCGACCACTTTCTGGAGGGTAGGATGTGCAGAGAAGTGAATCCGAGGCGATATTCGGGAGGATAGATGGCGGGGGAGGGGGCCTCTGTCGGCCGCTTCTGGCAAGTGATAGAGCCTCAGAGCACAAAATCGGAACTTTTAGAAGTCGGCTGTGCTGAGGGACATCGCTCCAGTGGCTAAGTGGGGGTGGAACCCTCACGGGACAGTGTGGTGTCAGGACCCTCGGTGTCACAGAAAGACCAGGGCTGCCTGATGCGGCAGAGTTCCCAGGTATCGGAGCAGGGAAGCTGGCTGCAGAGACAGAGCCAAGGAGTGGGCTCTCAGCTCAGGGTTGCCATAAACTGTGATCGGCGACACAGTCGGGCCACTGCTCTTCCAGTAGGGACCCAACAAGCAGCAGATACGGGGAGACTCCGCTTCCTCCCCTGGGAGGAGCGGCACAGGAGCGCACCTCAGGGATCTGCTGGGTGGAGACTCCACACCGGATTGGGTGCCAGAGATAGAAATGCTCGGTCACAGGCCGGGTGAGCACGGAGTGCGGCCAGAGACCGGGAAGATGGGAGTGATTGACTGCTTTTCTCTGGGGTTCACTAAGGAGCGGGGCCCCGAGTTCTCGGCTCCTCCAGGGCGGAGATTGGGAGGCCGCCATTTTCACTCTCGTCCTCCGAAGCTGGACAGAAAGCTAGCAAGGAACAAAAGCCCCTGAGAGCAAACCTGAGCAGATTATTTCGCCCGGACGTGACAAGGGCGGGGCAATTCCACCTCCTGCAAAGACATTTGGGAACCATGGCAACAGACCCCTCCCCCAGACGATCAGCAAGAACAGCCAGCCAAGAGCAAGTTTACCCATCAATGAGAACAGCAGAACTCCAACGCTAGGGGAATACTGCACATAGAATTCATGGCTTTTTACCATGATTCTTTAGTCTTTCAAAGTTAATTTTTTTAACTGTCTTTTTTTTTTTTTGAATTTTTCTTTTTCCCTTTTTCAACCAACATCTTATCAATCTCTTATTTATTTATTTATTTATTTTAATTTTATTATGTTATGTTAGTCACCATACAATACATCATAATTTTCGATGTGGTGATCCACGATCCGTGTTTTCATATAACACCCAGTGCTCCATGCAGTACGTGCCTACCTTAATACCCAATCCCCCCTCCCCCCTCCCCTCTAAAACCCTGTTTGTTTCTCAGAGTCCATAGTCTCTCACGTTTCATCTCTCACTCCAAATCCCCCCCCTCATTTTTCCCTTCCTTCTCCTAGTGTCCTCCATGTTATTCCTTATGTTCCACAAATAAGTGAAACCATATGATAATTGATTTTCTCTGCTTGACTTATTTCACTTAGCATAATCTTCTCCAGTCCCATCCATGTTGATGTAAAAGTTGGGTATTCATCCTTTCTGATGGCTGAGTAATATTCCATTGTATATATGGACCACATCTTCTTTATCCATTCATCTGTTGAAGGGCATCTCAGCTCTTTCCACAGCTTGGCTATTGCGGGCACTGCTTCTATGAACATTGGGGTGCATATGGCCCTTCTTTTCACTACATCTGTGTCTTTGGGGTAAATACCTAGGAGTGCAATTGCTGGGTCATAGTGTAGCTCTATTTTTCAATTTTTGAGGATCGGCCACACTGTTTTCCAAGGTGGCTGTACCAATTTGCATTTCCACCAACAGTGTAAGAGGGTTCCCCTTTTTCCACAACCTCTCCAACATTTGTTGTTTCTTTCCTTGTCCATTTTTGCCATTCTCACTCGTGTAAGGTGGTATCTCAATGTGGTTTTGAATCAAATTTCCCTGATGGCTAATGATGATGAACATTTTTTCATGTGTCTGTTAGCCATTTGTATGTCTTCTTTGGAGAAGTGTCTTTTCATAACTTCTGTCCACTTTTTGACTTGATTGTTTGTTTTTTGGGTGTTGAGTTTGAGAAGTTCTTTATAGATCTTGGATACCAGCCCTTTACCTGTAGTGTCATTTGCAAATATCTTCTCCCATTCTGTGGGTTGCTGCTTTGTTTTGTTGACTGTTTCCTTTGCTGTGTAAAGGCTTTTTATATTGATGAAGACCCCAAAGTTCATTTTTTGCTTTTGTTTCACTAGATTTTGGAGATGTATCTTGAAAGAAGTTGCTGTGGATGATGTCAAACAGGTTACTGCCTATGTTCTGCTCTAGGATTTTGATGGATTTCTTTCTCACATTGAGGTCTTTCATCCACTTTGAGTTTATCTTTGGGAATGGTGTCAGAGAATGGTTGAGTTTAATTCTTCTGCATGTGGCTGTCCAATTTTCCCAGCACCATTTATTGAAGAGACTGTCTTTTTTCCATTGCATATTTTTTCCTGCTTTGTCAAAGATTATTTGACCACAGAGTTGAGGGTTCATATCTGGGCTCTCTATTCTGTTCCATTGGTCTATACGTCTGTTTCTGTGCCGGTACCATGCTGCCTTCGTGATCACAGCTTTGTAATATAGCTTGAAATCGGGCAACGTGATTCCCCCAGCTTTGTTTCTCTTTGTCAACATTTCCTTGGCGATTCGGGGTCTTTTTTGATTCCATACAAATTTTAGGATTGTTTGTTCCGGCACTTTGAAAAATGTCATTGGAATTTTGATCGGGATGGCATTGAAGGGATAGATTGCACTGGGTAGCATAGACATTTTAACAATGTTTATTCTTCCAATCCATGAGCATGGAATATTTTTCCATCTTTTTGTGTCTTCTTCAATTGCTTTCATGAGTGTTCTGTAGTTCCTAGAGTATAGATCCTTTACCTTTTTGGTTAGGTTTATTACGAGGTATCTTATGGTTTTTGGTGCTATTGTAAATGGAATCGTTTCTCTAATTTCTCTTGCTACAGTTGCATTGTTAGTGTATAAGAAAGCAACTGATTTCTGTGCATTGATTTTGTATCCCGCTACATTACTGAATTGCTATATGAGGTCTAGTAACTTGGGGATGGAGTCTTTGGGTTTTCCACATAAAGTATCATGTCGTCTGCAAAAAGAGAGAGTTTGACTTCTTCTTTGCCAAGTTGAACAGTAGTGGTGAAAGTGGGCATCCTTGATGTGTTCCTGATCTTAAGGGAAATGCTCTCAGCTTTTCCCCATTGAGGATCATATTCGCTGTGGGTTTTTCATAGATGGATTTTATGAACTTGAGGAATGTTCCCTCTATCCTTATACTCTGAAGAGTTTTAATCAGGAAAGGGTGTGGTATTTTGTCAAATGCTTTTTCTGCATCAATTGAGAGGACCATATGGTTCTTCTCCCTCCTCTTATTAATGTGTTCTATCACATTGATTGATTTGCAAATATCGAACCACCCTTGCATCCCGGGGATAAATCCCACTTGGTCGTGGAGGATGATCCTTTTAATGTATTGTTGGATCCTATTAGCTAGGATTTTGTTGAGGATTTTGGAATCCATATTCATCAGGATATCGGTCTGAAATTGTCCTTTTTGATGGCGTCTTTGCCTGGTTTGGGGATTAAGGTAATGCTAGCCTCATAGAATGAGTTTGGAAGTTTTCCTTCTGTTTCTATTTTTTGAAAGAGCTTCAGTCAAATAGGTATGATTTTTATTTGAATGTTTGGTAGAATTCCCCAGGGAATCCATCAGGCCCTGGACTCTTGTTTTTTGGGAGGTTTTTGATCACTGCTTCCATCTCATTACTGGTTATTGGCCTATAAATGTTGTCAATTTCTTCCTGTTTCAGGCTTGGCAGGTTATAGGTTTCCAGGAAGGCCTCCATTTCTTTTTTTTTTAATTTTTTATTGTTATGTTAATCACCATATATTACATAATTTCTTTTGGTGTACTGTTCCATGATTCATTTTTTTGTTCATAACACCCAGTGCTCCATGCAGAACGTGCCCTCTTTAATACCCATCACCAGGCTAACCCATCCCCCTGCCCCCCTCCCCTCTAGAACCCTCAGTTTGTTTTTCAGAGTCCATCATCTCTCATGGTTCGTCTCCCCCTCTGACATACTCCCCTTTTCTTCCTCTCCTGTTATCTTCTTCTTTTTCTTTTTTCTTAAAATATGTTGCGTTATTTGTTTCAGAAGTACAGATCTGTGATTCAACAGTCTTGCGCAATTCACAGCGCTCACCGTAGCACATACCCTCCCCAATGTCTATCACCCAGCCACCCCATCCCTCCCACCCCCAACCACTCCAGTAACACTCAGTTTGTTCCCTGAGATTAAGAATTCCTCATATCAGTGAGGTCATGTGATACATGTCTTTCTCTGATTGACTTATTTCACTCAGCATAACACCCTCCAGTTCCATCCACGTCGTTGCAAATGGCAAGATCTCATTCCTTTTGATGGCTGCATAATATTCCATTGTGTATATATACCACTTCTTCTTTATCCATTCATCTGTCGATGGGCATCTTGGCTCTTTCCACAGTTTGGCTATTGTGGACATTGCTGCTATAAACATTGGGGTGCCCGTACCCCTTCGGGTCCTTACATTTGTATCTTTGGGGTAAATACCCAGTAGTGCAATTGCTGGATCGAACGGTAGCTCTAATTTCAACTGTTTGAGGAACCTCCATACTGTTTTCCAGAGGGGTTGCACCAGCTTGCAATCCCACCAAGAGTGTAGGAGGGTTCCCCTTTCTCCACATCCCCGCCAACATCTGTCGTTCCCTGACTTGTTAATTTTAGCCATTCTGACTGGTGTGAGGTGGTATCTCATGGAGGTTTTGATTTGGATTTCCCTGATGCCGAGCGATGTTGAGCACTTTTTCATGGGCCTGTTGGCCATTTGGATGTCTTCTTTGGAGAAATGTCTGTTCATGTCTTCTGCCCATTTCTTGATTGGATTATTTGTTCTCTGGGTGTTGAGTTTGATAAGTTCTTTATAGATTTTGGATAGCAGCCCTTTATCTGATATGTCATTTGCAAATATTTTCTCCCATTCTGTCGGTTGTCTTTTGGTTTTGTGGACTGTTTCTTTTGCTGTGCCAAAGCTTTTTATCTTGATGAAATCCCAATAGTTCATTTTTGCCCTGGCTTCCCGTGCCTTTGGCGATGTTTCTAGGAAGAAGTCGCTGCGGCTAAGGTCGAAAAGGTTGCTACCTGTGTCCTCCTTTAGGATTTGGATGGACTCCTGTCTCATGTTTAGGTCTTTCAACCATTTGGAGTCTATTTTTGTGTGTGGTGTAAGCAAATGGTCCAGTTTCATTCTTCTGCATGTGGCTGTCCAATTTTCCCAACACCATTTGTTGAAGAGACTGTCTCTTTTCCATTGGACATTCTTTCCTGCTTTGTCAAAGATAAGTTGACCATAGAGTTGAGGGTCCATTTCTGGGCTCTCGATTCTGTTCCATTGATCGATGTGTCTGTTTTTGTGCCAGTACCATACTGTCTTGATGATGACAGCTTTGTAATAGAGCTGGAAGTCCGGAATTGTGATGCCGCCACCTTTGCTTTTCTTTTTCAGTATTCCTCTGGCTATTCGGGGTCTCTTCTGGTTCCATACAAATTTTAGGATTATTTGTTCCATGTCTTTGAAAAAAGTGGATGGTATTTTGATGGGGATTGCATTGAATGTGTAGATTGCTCTAGGTAGCATTGACATCTTCACAATGTTGATTCTCCCAATCCATGAGCATGGAACGTTTTTCCATTTCTTTGTGTCTTCTTCAATTCCTTTCCTGAGTATTTTATAGTTTTCTGAGTACAGATCCTTTGCCTCTTTGGTTAGATTTATTCCTAGGTATCTAATGGTTTTGGGTGCAATTGTAAATGGGATAGACTCCTTGATTTGTCTCTCTTCGGTCTTGTTGTTGGTGTATAGGAATGCCACTGATTTCTGTGCATTTATTTTATATCCTGCTACTTGACTGAATTCCTGTATGAGTTCTAGCAGTTTTGGGGTGGAGTCTTTTGGGTTTTCCACATACAGTATCATATCATCTGCAAAGAGTGAGAGTTTGACTTCCTCTTTGCCGATTTGAATGCCTTTGATTTCTTTTTGTTGTCTGATTGCTGTGGCTAGGACTTCTAATACTATGTTGATTAGCAGTGGTGAGAGTGGACATCCCTGCCGCGTTCCTGACCTTAGGAGAAAAGCTCTCAGCCTTTCTCCATTGAGAATGATATTCGCTGTAGGTTTTTCATAGATGTCTTTTATGATATTGAGGTATGTACCCTCTATCCCTATACTCTGAAGAGTTTTGATCAAGAAAGGATGTTGTACTTTGTCAAATGCTTTTTCTGCATCTACTGAGAGGATCATATGATTCTTGTTCTTTCTTTTGTTAATGTATTGTATCACGTTGATTGATTTGCGGATGTTGAACCAGCCTTGCAGCCCAGGGATAAATCCCACCTGGTCGTGGTGAATAATCCTTTTAATGTACTGTTGGATCCTATTGGCTAGTATTTTGGTGAGAATTTTTGCATCCATGTTCATCAAGGATATTGGTCTGTAATTCTCTTTTTTGATGGGGTCTTTGTCTGGTTTGGGGATCAAGGTAATGCTGGCCTCATAAAATGAGTTTGGAAGTTTCCCTTCCATTTCTATTTTTTTGGAACAGTTTCAGGAGAATAGGTATTAATTCTTCTTGAAATGTCTGATAGAATTCCCCTGGGAAGCCATCTGGCCCTGGGCTTTTGTTTGTTGGGAGATTTTTGAAGACTGCTTCAATTTCCTTAGTGGTTATAGGTCTGTTCAGCTTTTCTATTTCTTCCTGGTTCAGTTTTGGTAGTTGATACATCTCTAGGAATGCACCCATTTCTCCCAGGTTATCTAATTTGCTGGCATAGAGTTGCTCATAATATGTTCTGATAATTGTTTGTATTTCTTTGGTGTTGGTTGTGATCTCTCCTCTTTCATTCATGATTTTGTTGATTTGGGTCATTTCTCTTTTCTTTTTGATCAGTCTGACCAGGGGTTTATCAATGTTGTTAATTCTTTCAAAGAACCAGCTCCTAGTTTCGTTGATCTGTTCTACTGTTCTTTTGGTTTCTAGTTCATTGATTTCTGCTCTGATCTTTATGATTTCCCTTCTCCTGCTGGGTTTAGGCTTTATTTGCTGTTCTTTCTCCAGCTCCTTTAGGTGTAGGGTTAGGTTGTGTATTTGAGACCTTTCTTGTTTCTTGAGAAAGGCTTGTATTGCTATATACTTTCCTCTCAGGACTGCCTTTGCTCTATCCCAAAGATTTTGGACAGTTGTGTTTTCATTTTCATTGGTTTCCATGAATTTTTTTAATTCTTCTTTAATTTCTTGGTTGACCCATCCATTCTTTAGTAGGAGGCTCTTTAGCCTCCATGTATTTGAGTTCTTTCCGACTTTCCTCTTGTGGTTGAGTTCTAGTTTCCAAGCATTGTGGTCTGAAAATATGCAGGGAATGATCCCAATCTTTTGGTACCGATTGAGACCTGATTTGTGACCTAGGATGTGATCAATTCTGGAGAATGTTCCATGGGCACTAGAGAAGAATGTGTATTCCTTTGCTTTGGGATGGAATGTTCTGAATATGTCTGTGAAGTCCATTTGGTCCAGTGTGTCATTTAAAGTCTTTATTTCCTTGTTGATCTTTTGCTTAGATGATCTGTCCATTTCAGTCAGGGGGGTGTTAAAGTCCCCCACTATTATTGTATTGTTGTCAATGTGTTTCTTTGCTTTGTTATTAATTGCCTTATATAATGGGCTGCTCCCATGTTCGGGGCATAGATATTTACAATTGTTAGATCTTCTTGTTGGATAGACCCTTTAAGTAGGATATAGTGTCCTTCCTCATCTCTTACTACAGTCTTTGTTTTAAAATCTAGTTTGTCTGATATAAGGATTGCCACCCCAGCTTTCTTTTGGTGTCCATTAGCATGGTAAATGGTTTTCCACCCCCTCCCTTTCAATCTGGGGGTGTCTTTGGGTCTAAAATGAGTCTCTTGCAGACATCATATGGATGGGTCTTGTTTTTTAATCCAATCTGATAGCCTGTGTCTTTTGATTGGGGCATTGAGCTCATTTCCATTCAGCGTAACTATTGAAAGGTATGAATTTAGTGCCATTGCATTACCTGTAAGGTGACTGTTAACTGTCTGTTGTCTGTGTTCCTTTCTGATCTTTGCTGCTTTTACGTTCTCTCTTTGCTTAGAGGACCCCTCTCAATATTTCTTGGAGGGCTGGTTTCGTGTTTGCAAATTCCTTTAGTTTTTGTTTGTTCTGGAAGCTTTTTATCTCTCCTTCTATTTTCAATGACAGCCTCGCTGGATATAGTATTCTCGGCTGCATATTTTTCTCGTTTAGTGCTCTGAAGGTATCTTGCCAGTCCTTTCTGGCCTGCCAGGTCTCTGTGGATAGGTCTGTTGCCAATCTAATGTTTCTACCATTGTAGGTTACATATCTCTTCTCCCGAGCTGCTTTCAGGATTTTCTCTTTGTCTCTGAGACTCGTAAGTTTTACTATTAGATGTCGGGGTGTTGACCTATTATTATTGATTTTGAGAGGGGTTCTCTGTGCCTCCTGGATTTTAATGCCTGTTTCCTTCCTCACATTAGGGAAGTTCTCTGCCATAATTTGCTCCAATATACCTTCTGCCCCTCTCTCTCTCTCTTCTTCTTCTGGGATCCCAATTATTCTAATGTTGTTTCGTCTTATCGTATCACTTATATCTCGAATTCTGCCCTCGTGATCCTGCAGTTGTTTCTCTCTCTTTTTCTCAGCCTCTTTATTTTCCGTCATTTGGTCTTCTATATCGCTGATTCTCTCTTCTGCCTCATTTATCCTAGCATTTAGTGCCCCCATTTTTGATTGCACCTCATCAATAGCCTTTTTGATTTCGATTTGGTTAGATTGTAGTTCTTTTATTTCTCCAGAAAGGGTTTCTCTAATAACTTCCACGCTTTTTTCAAGCCCATCTAGTATCTTTATGCACGTACCAACATAATTAACTCATCTAATCCACACAACTCCAGGAGACAGGACACACTGTAACTCCATTTGACAAAGGAGAAAATTATGGTACAGAGAGTTGAAATAGCTATAGAACCAAGACTTAAAACCAGGCCCTTGGGGTTCAGACTCCAAACACTTAATCCTTCCAACACCCTACCTTTCCAGTGTTAGTAAGGCTCTTATGAGGTTCTTCTGAAATCAGGAAACATGATATCCGTGACACACTGGGATAGGTCTGAGCACACCATGTCGCATGATGCCAGTCATGCGACATGTTGTACTGTTACCACCAGAATGTCTTCAACCAAATGAGTGAATCTGCTGAACTTTGAAGGAGAAATAACCTGGGCACTTCACTGGCTGTGGCTTCCCTGGGGCTGGTGCCCCAAAGAAGGCATCATAAGGACTTTCTTAGGGAATGAAGTAGAAATGTGGAATTGACCAATATTACAACCAATGCTGAATTGGAAGGCTCAGTTGTCATGCTGTCCCTTACCTTGGACTCTCAGATTGCACCAAATGAAAGTACACAGAAGCCAAAGTAGCGCTTTAGTTGTTTTCTTGTGTGTGCCTAATATGAAAAACAGTACAAAATTCAGGTGGGACGGATGGCAGCTTCCAGATGTGTAAATTAAAAAGCTTCCAGGCAGTTATCTGATTAAAGGTCCCTGGGGGACATGACTAGAAGCTGCATGCTGTCTGTACTCAGAGGCATGGGGACTGGGTGGCTCTGAGGAGCTGGTGGACATTAAGGAGTGAGTGGTGCTGAGGCCCCTGTGGCCCCCTGGCCCCGCCCCTGAATCATGGCAGAATTTGTTATTGCTGCAGAGTGAAAGTTTCAGTTTGCCCAATGGTTTGTAAACCTGTTCTGCAATAATGACACAATAAAAAGCGACATGTGTGGACTGAAATAACCCAAACCCAAATCCGACTAGATGCTCAGCAGACACTTTTAGCAACAATAGCCAATGGGGAAAAGTGGACCCTTGGTGCAACCATGTGTTAGGAACTCTTCCGATTGTCACAGAGTGCTGGTCTCCCAAGCAGATTGAAGGTGATGATGCCGGAGTAGATCAAGCTCTTGAGGAGGAGGTAGGTGTAATAAGCAGAGGTGTTCATGAGCTGCAGCTGCAGGGTGTCTAAAAGAAGTCATTTATTAGTTTCACCTGTTCTTTTGAAAGGCTAGGATTTATTAATGGGAGAGGGGTCACATTAGACATTTCTGAGGACCTAGGTTGAAGTGACACTCCCCCACCAACACAACCCAACAGTAAGCATCTACACCACCATCACCACCATCATCCCCACCACCACCACCACCACCACCACCACTAAGAATCCAGTTTGCTGGTCAAGTCAATCAGCAACCTCTGTGAAATTCACTTAGAACATTCCAAAGTATTAAAAAGTAAGGTTGGGTTTATACTGAATGAATCTAATGGAGGAAAAAACCATTGGTGATAAATAGCTTTAAGCATTTCTCTATTCCCACCATGTCCCTAAATATGAATAATAGGCAATATCCATTACCTCAATTAAAATGTCACTTATTTGGGGGGGAATTTTGCAGCCAAGCTTTAATCTTATTGATGTTTCAATAATCTATAAAATCATTATTTTCATTCCCATTTTATTTTCCCAAATAAGCTGAGGACACAGAGAGAAGCAATTTACCTGGTTTCGTGTGACTAGTAAGTACCAGAAACCAGATTTCAGTCCCAGCATCCTGACATTTAAGAATACATTCTCAGGACTAACTTAGTGGGGGGTGGAGCAAGGTGGCAGAGGAGTAGGAGACCTGGATTTCATCTGGTCCCAGGAATTCAGCTGGATAGGGATCAAACCATTCTGAACACCTACAAACGCAACAGGAGATCGAAGAAAAGAATAGCAACAACTCTCAACAGAAAAGCGACCACTTTCTGGAGGGTAGGATGTGCAGAGAAGTGAATCCGAGGCGATATTCGGGAGGATAGATGGCGGGGGAGGGGGCCTCTGTCGGCCGCTTCTGGCAAGTGATAGAGCCTCAGAGCACAAAATCGGAACTTTTAGAAGTCGGCTGTGCTGAGGGACATCGCTCCAGTGGCTAAGTGGGGGTGGAACCCTCACGGGACAGTGTGGTGTCAGGACCCTCGGTGTCACAGAAAGACCAGGGCTGCCTGATGCGGCAGAGTTCCCAGGTATCGGAGCAGGGAAGCTGGCTGCAGAGACAGAGCCAAGGAGTGGGCTCTCAGCTCAGGGTTGCCATAAACTGTGATCGGCGACACAGTCGGGCCACTGCTCTTCCAGTAGGGACCCAACAAGCAGCAGATACGGGGAGACTCCGCTTCCTCCCCTGGGAGGAGCGGCACAGGAGCGCACCTCAGGGATCTGCTGGGTGGAGACTCCACACCGGATTGGGTGCCAGAGATAGAAATGCTCGGTCACAGGCCGGGTGAGCACGGAGTGCGGCCAGAGACCGGGAAGATGGGAGTGATTGACTGCTTTTCTCTGGGGTTCACTAAGGAGCGGGGCCCCGAGTTCTCGGCTCCTCCAGGGCGGAGATTGGGAGGCCGCCATTTTCACTCTCGTCCTCCGAAGCTGGACAGAAAGCTAGCAAGGAACAAAAGCCCCTGAGAGCAAACCTGAGCAGATTATTTCGCCCGGACGTGACAAGGGCGGGGCAATTCCACCTCCTGCAAAGACATTTGGGAACCATGGCAACAGACCCCTCCCCCAGACGATCAGCAAGAACAGCCAGCCAAGAGCAAGTTTACCCATCAATGAGAACAGCAGAACTCCAACGCTAGGGGAATACTGCACATAGAATTCATGGCTTTTTACCATGATTCTTTAGTCTTTCAAAGTTAATTTTTTTAACTGTCTTTTTTTTTTTTTGAATTTTTCTTTTTCCCTTTTTCAACCAACATCTTATCAATCTCTTATTTATTTATTTATTTATTTTAATTTTATTATGTTATGTTAGTCACCATACAATACATCATAATTTTCGATGTGGTGATCCACGATCCGTGTTTTCATATAACACCCAGTGCTCCATGCAGTACGTGCCTACCTTAATACCCAATCCCCCCTCCCCCCTCCCCTCTAAAACCCTGTTTGTTTCTCAGAGTCCATAGTCTCTCACGTTTCATCTCTCACTCCAAATCCCCCCCCTCATTTTTCCCTTCCTTCTCCTAGTGTCCTCCATGTTATTCCTTATGTTCCACAAATAAGTGAAACCATATGATAATTGATTTTCTCTGCTTGACTTATTTCACTTAGCATAATCTTCTCCAGTCCCATCCATGTTGATGTAAAAGTTGGGTATTCATCCTTTCTGATGGCTGAGTAATATTCCATTGTATATATGGACCACATCTTCTTTATCCATTCATCTGTTGAAGGGCATCTCAGCTCTTTCCACAGCTTGGCTATTGCGGGCACTGCTTCTATGAACATTGGGGTGCATATGGCCCTTCTTTTCACTATATCTGTGTCTTTGGGGTAAATACCTAGGAGTGCAATTGCTGGGTCATAGTGTAGCTCTATTTTTCAATTTTTGAGGATCGGCCACACTGTTTTCCAAGGTGGCTGTACCAATTTGCATTTCCACCAACAGTGTAAGAGGGTTCCCCTTTTTCCACAACCTCTCCAACATTTGTTGTTTCTTTCCTTGTCCATTTTTGCCATTCTAACTCGTGTAAGGTGGTATCTCAATGTGGTTTTGAATCAAATTTCCCTGATGGCTAATGATGATGAACATTTTTTCATGTGTCTGTTAGCCATTTGTATGTCTTCTTTGGAGAAGTGTCTTTTCATAACTTCTGTCCACTTTTTGACTTGATTGTTTGTTTTTTGGGTGTTGAGTTTGAGAAGTTCTTTATAGATCTTGGATACCAGCCCTTTACCTGTAGTGTCATTTGCAAATATCTTCTCCCATTCTGTGGGTTGCTGCTTTGTTTTGTTGACTGTTTCCTTTGCTGTGTAAAGGCTTTTTATATTGATGAAGACCCCAAAGTTCATTTTTTGCTTTTGTTTCACTAGATTTTGGAGATGTATCTTGAAAGAAGTTGCTGTGGATGATGTCAAACAGGTTACTGCCTATGTTCTGCTCTAGGATTTTGATGGATTTCTTTCTCACATTGAGGTCTTTCATCCACTTTGAGTTTATCTTTGGGAATGGTGTCAGAGAATGGTTGAGTTTAATTCTTCTGCATGTGGCTGTCCAATTTTCCCAGCACCATTTATTGAAGAGACTGTCTTTTTTCCATTGCATATTTTTTCCTGCTTTGTCAAAGATTATTTGACCACAGAGTTGAGGGTTCATATCTGGGCTCTCTATTCTGTTCCATTGGTCTATACGTCTGTTTCTGTGCCGGTACCATGCTGCCTTCGTGATCACAGCTTTGTAATATAGCTTGAAATCGGGCAACGTGATTCCCCCAGCTTTGTTTCTCTTTGTCAACATTTCCTTGGCGATTCGGGGTCTTTTTTGATTCCATACAAATTTTAGGATTGTTTGTTCCGGCACTTTGAAAAATGTCATTGGAATTTTGATCGGGATGGCATTGAAGGGATAGATTGCACTGGGTAGCATAGACATTTTAACAATGTTTATTCTTCCAATCCATGAGCATGGAATATTTTTCCATCTTTTTGTGTCTTCTTCAATTGCTTTCATGAGTGTTCTGTAGTTCCTAGAGTATAGATCCTTTACCTTTTTGGTTAGGTTTATTACGAGGTATCTTATGGTTTTTGGTGCTATTGTAAATGGAATCGTTTCTCTAATTTCTCTTGCTACAGTTGCATTGTTAGTGTATAAGAAAGCAACTGATTTCTGTGCATTGATTTTGTATCCCGCTACATTACTGAATTGCTATATGAGGTCTAGTAACTTGGGGATGGAGTCTTTGGGTTTTCCACATAAAGTATCATGTCGTCTGCAAAAAGAGAGAGTTTGACTTCTTCTTTGCCAAGTTGAACAGTAGTGGTGAAAGTGGGCATCCTTGATGTGTTCCTGATCTTAAGGGAAATGCTCTCAGCTTTTCCCCATTGAGGATCATATTCGCTGTGGGTTTTTCATAGATGGATTTTATGAACTTGAGGAATGTTCCCTCTATCCTTATACTCTGAAGAGTTTTAATCAGGAAAGGGTGTGGTATTTTGTCAAATGCTTTTTCTGCATCAATTGAGAGGACCATATGGTTCTTCTCCCTCCTCTTATTAATGTGTTCTATCACATTGATTGATTTGCAAATATCGAACCACCCTTGCATCCCGGGGATAAATCCCACTTGGTCGTGGAGGATGATCCTTTTAATGTATTGTTGGATCCTATTAGCTAGGATTTTGTTGAGGATTTTGGAATCCATATTCATCAGGATATCGGTCTGAAATTGTCCTTTTTGATGGCGTCTTTGCCTGGTTTGGGGATTAAGGTAATGCTAGCCTCATAGAATGAGTTTGGAAGTTTTCCTTCTGTTTCTATTTTTTGAAAGAGCTTCAGTCAAATAGGTATGATTTTTATTTGAATGTTTGGTAGAATTCCCCAGGGAATCCATCAGGCCCTGGACTCTTGTTTTTTGGGAGGTTTTTGATCACTGCTTCCATCTCATTACTGGTTATTGGCCTATAAATGTTGTCAATTTCTTCCTGTTTCAGGCTTGGCAGGTTATAGGTTTCCAGGAAGGCCTCCATTTCTTTTTTTTTTAATTTTTTATTGTTATGTTAATCACCATATATTACATAATTTCTTTTGGTGTACTGTTCCATGATTCATTTTTTTGTTCATAACACCCAGTGCTCCATGCAGAACGTGCCCTCTTTAATACCCATCACCAGGCTAACCCATCCCCCTGCCCCCCTCCCCTCTAGAACCCTCAGTTTGTTTTTCAGAGTCCATCATCTCTCATGGTTCGTCTCCCCCTCTGACATACTCCCCTTTTCTTCCTCTCCTGTTATCTTCTTCTTTTTCTTTTTTCTTAAAATATGTTGCGTTATTTGTTTCAGAAGTACAGATCTGTGATTCAACAGTCTTGCGCAATTCACAGCGCTCACCGTAGCACATACCCTCCCCAATGTCTATCACCCAGCCACCCCATCCCTCCCACCCCCAACCACTCCAGTAACACTCAGTTTGTTCCCTGAGATTAAGAATTCCTCATATCAGTGAGGTCATGTGATACATGTCTTTCTCTGATTGACTTATTTCACTCAGCATAACACCCTCCAGTTCCATCCACGTCGTTGCAAATGGCAAGATCTCATTCCTTTTGATGGCTGCATAATATTCCATTGTGTATATATACCACTTCTTCTTTATCCATTCATCTGTCGATGGGCATCTTGGCTCTTTCCACAGTTTGGCTATTGTGGACATTGCTGCTATAAACATTGGGGTGCCCGTACCCCTTCGGGTCCTTACATTTGTATCTTTGGGGTAAATACCCAGTAGTGCAATTGCTGGATCGAACGGTAGCTCTAATTTCAACTGTTTGAGGAACCTCCATACTGTTTTCCAGAGGGGTTGCACCAGCTTGCAATCCCACCAAGAGTGTAGGAGGGTTCCCCTTTCTCCACATCCCCGCCAACATCTGTCGTTCCCTGACTTGTTAATTTTAGCCATTCTGACTGGTGTGAGGTGGTATCTCATGGAGGTTTTGATTTGGATTTCCCTGATGCCGAGCGATGTTGAGCACTTTTTCATGGGCCTGTTGGCCATTTGGATGTCTTCTTTGGAGAAATGTCTGTTCATGTCTTCTGCCCATTTCTTGATTGGATTATTTGTTCTCTGGGTGTTGAGTTTGATAAGTTCTTTATAGATTTTGGATAGCAGCCCTTTATCTGATATGTCATTTGCAAATATTTTCTCCCATTCTGTCGGTTGTCTTTTGGTTTTGTGGACTGTTTCTTTTGCTGTGCCAAAGCTTTTTATCTTGATGAAATCCCAATAGTTCATTTTTGCCCTGGCTTCCCGTGCCTTTGGCGATGTTTCTAGGAAGAAGTCGCTGCGGCTAAGGTCGAAAAGGTTGCTACCTGTGTCCTCCTTTAGGATTTGGATGGACTCCTGTCTCACGTTTAGGTCTTTCAACCATTTGGAGTCTATTTTTGTGTGTGGTGTAAGCAAATGGTCCAGTTTCATTCTTCTGCATGTGGCTGTCCAATTTTCCCAACACCATTTGTTGAAGAGACTGTCTCTTTTCCATTGGACATTCTTTCCTGCTTTGTCAAAGATAAGTTGACCATAGAGTTGAGGGTCCATTTCTGGGCTCTCGATTCTGTTCCATTGATCGATGTGTCTGTTTTTGTGCCAGTACCATACTGTCTTGATGATGACAGCTTTGTAATAGAGCTGGAAGTCCGGAATTGTGATGCCGCCACCTTTGCTTTTCTTTTTCAGTATTCCTCTGGCTATTCGGGGTCTCTTCTGGTTCCATACAAATTTTAGGATTATTTGTTCCATGTCTTTGAAAAAAGTGGATGGTATTTTGATGGGGATTGCATTGAATGTGTAGATTGCTCTAGGTAGCATTGACATCTTCACAATGTTGATTCTCCCAATCCATGAGCATGGAACGTTTTTCCATTTCTTTGTGTCTTCTTCAATTCCTTTCCTGAGTATTTTATAGTTTTCTGAGTACAGATCCTTTGCCTCTTTGGTTAGATTTATTCCTAGGTATCTAATGGTTTTGGGTGCAATTGTAAATGGGATAGACTCCTTGATTTGTCTCTCTTCGGTCTTGTTGTTGGTGTATAGGAATGCCACTGATTTCTGTGCATTTATTTTATATCCTGCTACTTGACTGAATTCCTGTATGAGTTCTAGCAGTTTTGGGGTGGAGTCTTTTGGGTTTTCCACATACAGTATCATATCATCTGCAAAGAGTGAGAGTTTGACTTCCTCTTTGCCGATTTGAATGCCTTTGATTTCTTTTTGTTGTCTGATTGCTGTGGCTAGGACTTCTAATACTATGTTGATTAGCAGTGGTGAGAGTGGACATCCCTGCCGCGTTCCTGACCTTAGGAGAAAAGCTCTCAGCCTTTCTCCATTGAGAATGATATTCGCTGTAGGTTTTTCATAGATGTCTTTTATGATATTGAGGTATGTACCCTCTATCCCTATACTCTGAAGAGTTTTGATCAAGAAAGGATGTTGTACTTTGTCAAATGCTTTTTCTGCATCTACTGAGAGGATCATATGATTCTTGTTCTTTCTTTTGTTAATGTATTGTATCACGTTGATTGATTTGCGGATGTTGAACCAGCCTTGCAGCCCAGGGATAAATCCCACCTGGTCGTGGTGAATAATCCTTTTAATGTACTGTTGGATCCTATTGGCTAGTATTTTGGTGAGAATTTTTGCATCCATGTTCATCAAGGATATTGGTCTGTAATTCTCTTTTTTGATGGGGTCTTTGTCTGGTTTGGGGATCAAGGTAATGCTGGCCTCATAAAATGAGTTTGGAAGTTTCCCTTCCATTTCTATTTTTTTGGAACAGTTTCAGGAGAATAGGTATTAATTCTTCTTGAAATGTCTGATAGAATTCCCCTGGGAAGCCATCTGGCCCTGGGCTTTTGTTTGTTGGGAGATTTTTGAAGACTGCTTCAATTTCCTTAGTGGTTATAGGTCTGTTCAGCTTTTCTATTTCTTCCTGGTTCAGTTTTGGTAGTTGATACATCTCTAGGAATGCACCCATTTCTCCCAGGTTATCTAATTTGCTGGCATAGAGTTGCTCATAATATGTTCTGATAATTGTTTGTATTTCTTTGGTGTTGGTTGTGATCTCTCCTCTTTCATTCATGATTTTGTTGATTTGGGTCATTTCTCTTTTCTTTTTGATCAGTCTGACCAGGGGTTTATCAATGTTGTTAATTCTTTCAAAGAACCAGCTCCTAGTTTCGTTGATCTGTTCTACTGTTCTTTTGGTTTCTAGTTCATTGATTTCTGCTCTGATCTTTATGATTTCCCTTCTCCTGCTGGGTTTAGGCTTTATTTGCTGTTCTTTCTCCAGCTCCTTTAGGTGTAGGGTTAGGTTGTGTATTTGAGACCTTTCTTGTTTCTTGAGAAAGGCTTGTATTGCTATATACTTTCCTCTCAGGACTGCCTTTGCTCTATCCCAAAGATTTTGGACAGTTGTGTTTTCATTTTCATTGGTTTCCATGAATTTTTTAAATTCTTCTTTAATTTCTTGGTTGACCCATCCATTCTTTAGTAGGAGGCTCTTTAGCCTCCATGTATTTGAGTTCTTTCCGACTTTCCTCTTGTGGTTGAGTTCTAGTTTCCAAGCATTGTGGTCTGAAAATATGCAGGGAATGATCCCAATCTTTTGGTACCGATTGAGACCTGATTTGTGACCTAGGATGTGATCAATTCTGGAGAATGTTCCATGGGCACTAGAGAAGAATGTGTATTCCTTTGCTTTGGGATGGAATGTTCTGAATATGTCTGTGAAGTCCATTTGGTCCAGTGTGTCATTTAAAGTCTTTATTTCCTTGTTGATCTTTTGCTTAGATGATCTGTCCATTTCAGTCAGGGGGGTGTTAAAGTCCCCCACTATTATTGTATTGTTGTCAATGTGTTTCTTTGCTTTGTTATTAATTGCCTTATATAATGGGCTGCTCCCATGTTCGGGGCATAGATATTTACAATTGTTAGATCTTCTTGTTGGATAGACCCTTTAAGTAGGATATAGTGTCCTTCCTCATCTCTTACTACAGTCTTTGTTTTAAAATCTAGTTTGTCTGATATAAGGATTGCCACCCCAGCTTTCTTTTGGTGTCCATTAGCATGGTAAATGGTTTTCCACCCCCTCCCTTTCTATCTGGGGGTGTCTTTGGGTCTAAAATGAGTCTCTTGCAGACATCATATGGATGGGTCTTGTTTTTTAATCCAATCTGATAGCCTGTGTCTTTTGATTGGGGCATTGAGCTCATTTCCATTCAGCGTAACTATTGAAAGGTATGAATTTAGTGCCATTGCATTACCTGTAAGGTGACTGTTAACTGTCTGTTGTCTGTGTTCCTTTCTGATCTTTGCTGCTTTTACGTTCTCTCTTTGCTTAGAGGACCCCTCTCAATATTTCTTGGAGGGCTGGTTTCGTGTTTGCAAATTCCTTTAGTTTTTGTTTGTTCTGGAAGCTTTTTATCTCTCCTTCTATTTTCAATGACAGCCTCGCTGGATATAGTATTCTCGGCTGCATATTTTTCTCGTTTAGTGCTCTGAAGGTATCTTGCCAGTCCTTTCTGGCCTGCCAGGTCTCTGTGGATAGGTCTGTTGCCAATCTAATGTTTCTACCATTGTAGGTTACATATCTCTTCTCCCGAGCTGCTTTCAGGATTTTCTCTTTGTCTCTGAGACTCGTAAGTTTTACTATTAGATGTCGGGGTGTTGACCTATTATTATTGATTTTGAGAGGGGTTCTCTGTGCCTCCTGGATTTTAATGCCTGTTTCCTTCCTCACATTAGGGAAGTTCTCTGCCATAATTTGCTCCAATATACCTTCTGCCCCTCTCTCTCTCTCTTCTTCTTCTGGGATCCCAATTATTCTAATGTTGTTTCGTCTTATCGTATCACTTATATCTCGAATTCTGCCCTCGTGATCCTGCAGTTGTTTCTCTCTCTTTTTCTCAGCCTCTTTATTTTCCGTCATTTGGTCTTCTATATCGCTGATTCTCTCTTCTGCCTCATTTATCCTAGCATTTAGTGCCCCCATTTTTGATTGCACCTCATCAATAGCCTTTTTGATTTCGATTTGGTTAGATTGTAGTTCTTTTATTTCTCCAGAAAGGGTTTCTCTAATAACTTCCACGCTTTTTTCAAGCCCATCTAGTATCTTTATGCACGTACCAACATAATTAACTCATCTAATCCACACAACTCCAGGAGACAGGACACACTGTAACTCCATTTGACAAAGGAGAAAATTATGGTACAGAGAGTTGAAATAGCTATAGAACCAAGACTTAAAACCAGGCCCTTGGGGTTCAGACTCCAAACACTTAATCCTTCCAACACCCTACCTTTCCAGTGTTAGTAAGGCTCTTATGAGGTTCTTCTGAAATCAGGAAACATGATATCCGTGACACACTGGGATAGGTCTGAGCACACCATGTCGCATGATGCCAGTCATGCGACATGTTGTACTGTTACCACCAGAATGTCTTCAACCAAATGAGTGAATCTGCTGAACTTTGAAGGAGAAATAACCTGGGCACTTCACTGGCTGTGGCTTCCCTGGGGCTGGTGCCCCAAAGAAGGCATCATAAGGACTTTCTTAGGGAATGAAGTAGAAATGTGGAATTGACCAATATTACAACCAATGCTGAATTGGAAGGCTCAGTTGTCATGCTGTCCCTTACCTTGGACTCTCAGATTGCACCAAATGAAAGTACACAGAAGCCAAAGTAGCGCTTTAGTTGTTTTCTTGTGTGTGCCTAATATGAAAAACAGTACAAAATTCAGGTGGGACGGATGGCAGCTTCCAGATGTGTAAATTAAAAAGCTTCCAGGCAGTTATCTGATTAAAGGTCCCTGGGGGACATGACTAGAAGCTGCATGCTGTCTGTACTCAGAGGCATGGGGACTGGGTGGCTCTGAGGAGCTGGTGGACATTAAGGAGTGAGTGGTGCTGAGGCCCCTGTGGCCCCCTGGCCCCGCCCCTGAATCATGGCAGAATTTGTTATTGCTGCAGAGTGAAAGTTTCAGTTTGCCCAATGGTTTGTAAACCTGTTCTGCAATAATGACACAATAAAAAGCGACATGTGTGGACTGAAATAACCCAAACCCAAATCCGACTAGATGCTCAGCAGACACTTTTAGCAACAATAGCCAATGGGGAAAAGTGGACCCTTGGTGCAACCATGTGTTAGGAACTCTTCCGATTGTCACAGAGTGCTGGTCTCCCAAGCAGATTGAAGGTGATGATGCCGGAGTAGATCAAGCTCTTGAGGAGGAGGTAGGTGTAATAAGCAGAGGTGTTCATGAGCTGCAGCTGCAGGGTGTCTAAAAGAAGTCATTTATTAGTTTCACCTGTTCTTTTGAAAGGCTAGGATTTATTAATGGGAGAGGGGTCACATTAGACATTTCTGAGGACCTAGGTTGAAGTGACACTCCCCCACCAACACAACCCAACAGTAAGCATCTACACCACCATCACCACCATCATCCCCACCACCACCACCACCACCACCACCACTAAGAATCCAGTTTGCTGGTCAAGTCAATCAGCAACCTCTGTGAAATTCACTTAGAACATTCCAAAGTATTAAAAAGTAAGGTTGGGTTTATACTGAATGAATCTAATGGAGGAAAAAACCATTGGTGATAAATAGCTTTAAGCATTTCTCTATTCCCACCATGTCCCTAAATATGAATAATAGGCAATATCCATTACCTCAATTAAAATGTCACTTATTTGGGGGGGAATTTTGCAGCCAAGCTTTAATCTTATTGATGTTTCAATAATCTATAAAATCATTATTTTCATTCCCATTTTATTTTCCCAAATAAGCTGAGGACACAGAGAGAAGCAATTTACCTGGTTTCGTGTGACTAGTAAGTACCAGAAACCAGATTTCAGTCCCAGCATCCTGACATTTAAGAATACATTCTCAGGACTAACTTAGTGGGGGGTGGAGCAAGGTGGCAGAGGAGTAGGAGACCTGGATTTCATCTGGTCCCAGGAATTCAGCTGGATAGGGATCAAACCATTCTGAACACCTACAAACGCAACAGGAGATCGAAGAAAAGAATAGCAACAACTCTCAACAGAAAAGCGACCACTTTCTGGAGGGTAGGATGTGCAGAGAAGTGAATCCGAGGCGATATTCGGGAGGATAGATGGCGGGGGAGGGGGCCTCTGTCGGCCGCTTCTGGCAAGTGATAGAGCCTCAGAGCACAAAATCGGAACTTTTAGAAGTCGGCTGTGCTGAGGGACATCGCTCCAGTGGCTAAGTGGGGGTGGAACCCTCACGGGACAGTGTGGTGTCAGGACCCTCGGTGTCACAGAAAGACCAGGGCTGCCTGATGCGGCAGAGTTCCCAGGTATCGGAGCAGGGAAGCTGGCTGCAGAGACAGAGCCAAGGAGTGGGCTCTCAGCTCAGGGTTGCCATAAACTGTGATCGGCGACACAGTCGGGCCACTGCTCTTCCAGTAGGGACCCAACAAGCAGCAGATACGGGGAGACTCCGCTTCCTCCCCTGGGAGGAGCGGCACAGGAGCGCACCTCAGGGATCTGCTGGGTGGAGACTCCACACCGGATTGGGTGCCAGAGATAGAAATGCTCGGTCACAGGCCGGGTGAGCACGGAGTGCGGCCAGAGACCGGGAAGATGGGAGTGATTGACTGCTTTTCTCTGGGGTTCACTAAGGAGCGGGGCCCCGAGTTCTCGGCTCCTCCAGGGCGGAGATTGGGAGGCCGCCATTTTCACTCTCGTCCTCCGAAGCTGGACAGAAAGCTAGCAAGGAACAAAAGCCCCTGAGAGCAAACCTGAGCAGATTATTTCGCCCGGACGTGACAAGGGCGGGGCAATTCCACCTCCTGCAAAGACATTTGGGAACCATGGCAACAGACCCCTCCCCCAGACGATCAGCAAGAACAGCCAGCCAAGAGCAAGTTTACCCATCAATGAGAACAGCAGAACTCCAACGCTAGGGGAATACTGCACATAGAATTCATGGCTTTTTACCATGATTCTTTAGTCTTTCAAAGTTAATTTTTTTAACTGTCTTTTTTTTTTTTTGAATTTTTCTTTTTCCCTTTTTCAACCAACATCTTATCAATCTCTTATTTATTTATTTATTTATTTTAATTTTATTATGTTATGTTAGTCACCATACAATACATCATAATTTTCGATGTGGTGATCCACGATCCGTGTTTTCATATAACACCCAGTGCTCCATGCAGTACGTGCCTACCTTAATACCCAATCCCCCCTCCCCCCTCCCCTCTAAAACCCTGTTTGTTTCTCAGAGTCCATAGTCTCTCACGTTTCATCTCTCACTCCAAATCCCCCCCCTCATTTTTCCCTTCCTTCTCCTAGTGTCCTCCATGTTATTCCTTATGTTCCACAAATAAGTGAAACCATATGATAATTGATTTTCTCTGCTTGACTTATTTCACTTAGCATAATCTTCTCCAGTCACATCCATGTTGATGTAAAAGTTGGGTATTCATCCTTTCTGATGGCTGAGTAATATTCCATTGTATATATGGACCACATCTTCTTTATCCATTCATCTGTTGAAGGGCATCTCAGCTCTTTCCACAGCTTGGCTATTGCGGGCACTGCTTCTATGAACATTGGGGTGCATATGGCCCTTCTTTTCACTACATCTGTGTCTTTGGGGTAAATACCTAGGAGTGCAATTGCTGGGTCATAGTGTAGCTCTATTTTTCAATTTTTGAGGATCGGCCACACTGTTTTCCAAGGTGGCTGTACCAATTTGCATTTCCACCAACAGTGTAAGAGGGTTCCCCTTTTTCCACAACCTCTCCAACATTTGTTGTTTCTTTCCTTGTCCATTTTTGCCATTCTAACTCGTGTAAGGTGGTATCTCAATGTGGTTTTGAATCAAATTTCCCTGATGGCTAATGATGATGAACATTTTTTCATGTGTCTGTTAGCCATTTGTATGTCTTCTTTGGAGAAGTGTCTTTTCATAACTTCTGTCCACTTTTTGACTTGATTGTTTGTTTTTTGGGTGTTGAGTTTGAGAAGTTCTTTATAGATCTTGGATACCAGCCCTTTACCTGTAGTGTCATTTGCAAATATCTTCTCCCATTCTGTGGGTTGCTGCTTTGTTTTGTTGACTGTTTCCTTTGCTGTGTAAAGGCTTTTTATATTGATGAAGACCCCAAAGTTCATTTTTTGCTTTTGTTTCACTAGATTTTGGAGATGTATCTTGAAAGAAGTTGCTGTGGATGATGTCAAACAGGTTACTGCCTATGTTCTGCTCTAGGATTTTGATGGATTTCTTTCTCACATTGAGGTCTTTCATCCACTTTGAGTTTATCTTTGGGAATGGTGTCAGAGAATGGTTGAGTTTAATTCTTCTGCATGTGGCTGTCCAATTTTCCCAGCACCATTTATTGAAGAGACTGTCTTTTTTCCATTGCATATTTTTTCCTGCTTTGTCAAAGATTATTTGACCACAGAGTTGAGGGTTCATATCTGGGCTCTCTATTCTGTTCCATTGGTCTATACGTCTGTTTCTGTGCCGGTACCATGCTGCCTTCGTGATCACAGCTTTGTAATATAGCTTGAAATCGGGCAACGTGATTCCCCCAGCTTTGTTTCTCTTTGTCAACATTTCCTTGGCGATTCGGGGTCTTTTTTGATTCCATACAAATTTTAGGATTGTTTGTTCCGGCACTTTGAAAAATGTCATTGGAATTTTGATCGGGATGGCATTGAAGGGATAGATTGCACTGGGTAGCATAGACATTTTAACAATGTTTATTCTTCCAATCCATGAGCATGGAATATTTTTCCATCTTTTTGTGTCTTCTTCAATTGCTTTCATGAGTGTTCTGTAGTTCCTAGAGTATAGATCCTTTACCTTTTTGGTTAGGTTTATTACGAGGTATCTTATGGTTTTTGGTGCTATTGTAAATGGAATCGTTTCTCTAATTTCTCTTGCTACAGTTGCATTGTTAGTGTATAAGAAAGCAACTGATTTCTGTGCATTGATTTTGTATCCCGCTACATTACTGAATTGCTATATGAGGTCTAGTAACTTGGGGATGGAGTCTTTGGGTTTTCCACATAAAGTATCATGTCGTCTGCAAAAAGAGAGAGTTTGACTTCTTCTTTGCCAAGTTGAACAGTAGTGGTGAAAGTGGGCATCCTTGATGTGTTCCTGATCTTAAGGGAAATGCTCTCAGCTTTTCCCCATTGAGGATCATATTCGCTGTGGGTTTTTCATAGATGGATTTTATGAACTTGAGGAATGTTCCCTCTATCCTTATACTCTGAAGAGTTTTAATCAGGAAAGGGTGTGGTATTTTGTCAAATGCTTTTTCTGCATCAATTGAGAGGACCATATGGTTCTTCTCCCTCCTCTTATTAATGTGTTCTATCACATTGATTGATTTGCAAATATCGAACCACCCTTGCATCCCGGGGATAAATCCCACTTGGTCGTGGAGGATGATCCTTTTAATGTATTGTTGGATCCTATTAGCTAGGATTTTGTTGAGGATTTTGGAATCCATATTCATCAGGATATCGGTCTGAAATTGTCCTTTTTGATGGCGTCTTTGCCTGGTTTGGGGATTAAGGTAATGCTAGCCTCATAGAATGAGTTTGGAAGTTTTCCTTCTGTTTCTATTTTTTGAAAGAGCTTCAGTCAAATAGGTATGATTTTTATTTGAATGTTTGGTAGAATTCCCCAGGGAATCCATCAGGCCCTGGACTCTTGTTTTTTGGGAGGTTTTTGATCACTGCTTCCATCTCATTACTGGTTATTGGCCTATAAATGTTGTCAATTTCTTCCTGTTTCAGGCTTGGCAGGTTATAGGTTTCCAGGAAGGCCTCCATTTCTTTTTTTTTTAATTTTTTATTGTTATGTTAATCACCATATATTACATAATTTCTTTTGGTGTACTGTTCCATGATTCATTTTTTTGTTCATAACACCCAGTGCTCCATGCAGAACGTGCCCTCTTTAATACCCATCACCAGGCTAACCCATCCCCCTGCCCCCCTCCCCTCTAGAACCCTCAGTTTGTTTTTCAGAGTCCATCATCTCTCATGGTTCGTCTCCCCCTCTGACATACTCCCCTTTTCTTCCTCTCCTGTTATCTTCTTCTTTTTCTTTTTTCTTAAAATATGTTGCGTTATTTGTTTCAGAAGTACAGATCTGTGATTCAACAGTCTTGCGCAATTCACAGCGCTCACCGTAGCACATACCCTCCCCAATGTCTATCACCCAGCCACCCCATCCCTCCCACCCCCAACCACTCCAGTAACACTCAGTTTGTTCCCTGAGATTAAGAATTCCTCATATCAGTGAGGTCATGTGATACATGTCTTTCTCTGATTGACTTATTTCACTCAGCATAACACCCTCCAGTTCCATCCACGTCGTTGCAAATGGCAAGATCTCATTCCTTTTGATGGCTGCATAATATTCCATTGTGTATATATACCACTTCTTCTTTATCCATTCATCTGTCGATGGGCATCTTGGCTCTTTCCACAGTTTGGCTATTGTGGACATTGCTGCTATAAACATTGGGGTGCCCGTACCCCTTCGGGTCCTTACATTTGTATCTTTGGGGTAAATACCCAGTAGTGCAATTGCTGGATCGAACGGTAGCTCTAATTTCAACTGTTTGAGGAACCTCCATACTGTTTTCCAGAGGGGTTGCACCAGCTTGCAATCCCACCAAGAGTGTAGGAGGGTTCCCCTTTCTCCACATCCCCGCCAACATCTGTCGTTCCCTGACTTGTTAATTTTAGCCATTCTGACTGGTGTGAGGTGGTATCTCATGGAGGTTTTGATTTGGATTTCCCTGATGCCGAGCGATGTTGAGCACTTTTTCATGGGCCTGTTGGCCATTTGGATGTCTTCTTTGGAGAAATGTCTGTTCATGTCTTCTGCCCATTTCTTGATTGGATTATTTGTTCTCTGGGTGTTGAGTTTGATAAGTTCTTTATAGATTTTGGATAGCAGCCCTTTATCTGATATGTCATTTGCAAATATTTTCTCCCATTCTGTCGGTTGTCTTTTGGTTTTGTGGACTGTTTCTTTTGCTGTGCCAAAGCTTTTTATCTTGATGAAATCCCAATAGTTCATTTTTGCCCTGGCTTCCCGTGCCTTTGGCGATGTTTCTAGGAAGAAGTCGCTGCGGCTAAGGTCGAAAAGGTTGCTACCTGTGTCCTCCTTTAGGATTTGGATGGACTCCTGTCTCACGTTTAGGTCTTTCAACCATTTGGAGTCTATTTTTGTGTGTGGTGTAAGCAAATGGTCCAGTTTCATTCTTCTGCATGTGGCTGTCCAATTTTCCCAACACCATTTGTTGAAGAGACTGTCTCTTTTCCATTGGACATTCTTTCCTGCTTTGTCAAAGATAAGTTGACCATAGAGTTGAGGGTCCATTTCTGGGCTCTCGATTCTGTTCCATTGATCGATGTGTCTGTTTTTGTGCCAGTACCATACTGTCTTGATGATGACAGCTTTGTAATAGAGCTGGAAGTCCGGAATTGTGATGCCGCCACCTTTGCTTTTCTTTTTCAGTATTCCTCTGGCTATTCGGGGTCTCTTCTGGTTCCATACAAATTTTAGGATTATTTGTTCCATGTCTTTGAAAAAAGTGGATGGTATTTTGATGGGGATTGCATTGAATGTGTAGATTGCTCTAGGTAGCATTGACATCTTCACAATGTTGATTCTCCCAATCCATGAGCATGGAACGTTTTTCCATTTCTTTGTGTCTTCTTCAATTCCTTTCCTGAGTATTTTATAGTTTTCTGAGTACAGATCCTTTGCCTCTTTGGTTAGATTTATTCCTAGGTATCTAATGGTTTTGGGTGCAATTGTAAATGGGATAGACTCCTTGATTTGTCTCTCTTCGGTCTTGTTGTTGGTGTATAGGAATGCCACTGATTTCTGTGCATTTATTTTATATCCTGCTACTTGACTGAATTCCTGTATGAGTTCTAGCAGTTTTGGGGTGGAGTCTTTTGGGTTTTCCACATACAGTATCATATCATCTGCAAAGAGTGAGAGTTTGACTTCCTCTTTGCCGATTTGAATGCCTTTGATTTCTTTTTGTTGTCTGATTGCTGTGGCTAGGACTTCTAATACTATGTTGATTAGCAGTGGTGAGAGTGGACATCCCTGCCGCGTTCCTGACCTTAGGAGAAAAGCTCTCAGCCTTTCTCCATTGAGAATGATATTCGCTGTAGGTTTTTCATAGATGTCTTTTATGATATTGAGGTATGTACCCTCTATCCCTATACTCTGAAGAGTTTTGATCAAGAAAGGATGTTGTACTTTGTCAAATGCTTTTTCTGCATCTACTGAGAGGATCATATGATTCTTGTTCTTTCTTTTGTTAATGTATTGTATCACGTTGATTGATTTGCGGATGTTGAACCAGCCTTGCAGCCCAGGGATAAATCCCACCTGGTCGTGGTGAATAATCCTTTTAATGTACTGTTGGATCCTATTGGCTAGTATTTTGGTGAGAATTTTTGCATCCATGTTCATCAAGGATATTGGTCTGTAATTCTCTTTTTTGATGGGGTCTTTGTCTGGTTTGGGGATCAAGGTAATGCTGGCCTCATAAAATGAGTTTGGAAGTTTCCCTTCCATTTCTATTTTTTTGGAACAGTTTCAGGAGAATAGGTATTAATTCTTCTTGAAATGTCTGATAGAATTCCCCTGGGAAGCCATCTGGCCCTGGGCTTTTGTTTGTTGGGAGATTTTTGAAGACTGCTTCAATTTCCTTAGTGGTTATAGGTCTGTTCAGCTTTTCTATTTCTTCCTGGTTCAGTTTTGGTAGTTGATACATCTCTAGGAATGCACCCATTTCTCCCAGGTTATCTAATTTGCTGGCATAGAGTTGCTCATAATATGTTCTGATAATTGTTTGTATTTCTTTGGTGTTGGTTGTGATCTCTCCTCTTTCATTCATGATTTTGTTGATTTGGGTCATTTCTCTTTTCTTTTTGATCAGTCTGACCAGGGGTTTATCAATGTTGTTAATTCTTTCAAAGAACCAGCTCCTAGTTTCGTTGATCTGTTCTACTGTTCTTTTGGTTTCTAGTTCATTGATTTCTGCTCTGATCTTTATGATTTCCCTTCTCCTGCTGGGTTTAGGCTTTATTTGCTGTTCTTTCTCCAGCTCCTTTAGGTGTAGGGTTAGGTTGTGTATTTGAGACCTTTCTTGTTTCTTGAGAAAGGCTTGTATTGCTATATACTTTCCTCTCAGGACTGCCTTTGCTCTATCCCAAAGATTTTGGACAGTTGTGTTTTCATTTTCATTGGTTTCCATGAATTTTTTAAATTCTTCTTTAATTTCTTGGTTGACCCATCCATTCTTTAGTAGGAGGCTCTTTAGCCTCCATGTATTTGAGTTCTTTCCGACTTTCCTCTTGTGGTTGAGTTCTAGTTTCCAAGCATTGTGGTCTGAAAATATGCAGGGAATGATCCCAATCTTTTGGTACCGATTGAGACCTGATTTGTGACCTAGGATGTGATCAATTCTGGAGAATGTTCCATGGGCACTAGAGAAGAATGTGTATTCCTTTGCTTTGGGATGGAATGTTCTGAATATGTCTGTGAAGTCCATTTGGTCCAGTGTGTCATTTAAAGTCTTTATTTCCTTGTTGATCTTTTGCTTAGATGATCTGTCCATTTCAGTCAGGGGGGTGTTAAAGTCCCCCACTATTATTGTATTGTTGTCAATGTGTTTCTTTGCTTTGTTATTAATTGCCTTATATAATGGGCTGCTCCCATGTTCGGGGCATAGATATTTACAATTGTTAGATCTTCTTGTTGGATAGACCCTTTAAGTAGGATATAGTGTCCTTCCTCATCTCTTACTACAGTCTTTGTTTTAAAATCTAGTTTGTCTGATATAAGGATTGCCACCCCAGCTTTCTTTTGGTGTCCATTAGCATGGTAAATGGTTTTCCACCCCCTCCCTTTCTATCTGGGGGTGTCTTTGGGTCTAAAATGAGTCTCTTGCAGACATCATATGGATGGGTCTTGTTTTTTAATCCAATCTGATAGCCTGTGTCTTTTGATTGGGGCATTGAGCTCATTTCCATTCAGCGTAACTATTGAAAGGTATGAATTTAGTGCCATTGCATTACCTGTAAGGTGACTGTTAACTGTCTGTTGTCTGTGTTCCTTTCTGATCTTTGCTGCTTTTACGTTCTCTCTTTGCTTAGAGGACCCCTCTCAATATTTCTTGGAGGGCTGGTTTCGTGTTTGCAAATTCCTTTAGTTTTTGTTTGTTCTGGAAGCTTTTTATCTCTCCTTCTATTTTCAATGACAGCCTCGCTGGATATAGTATTCTCGGCTGCATATTTTTCTCGTTTAGTGCTCTGAAGGTATCTTGCCAGTCCTTTCTGGCCTGCCAGGTCTCTGTGGATAGGTCTGTTGCCAATCTAATGTTTCTACCATTGTAGGTTACATATCTCTTCTCCCGAGCTGCTTTCAGGATTTTCTCTTTGTCTCTGAGACTCGTAAGTTTTACTATTAGATGTCGGGGTGTTGACCTATTATTATTGATTTTGAGAGGGGTTCTCTGTGCCTCCTGGATTTTAATGCCTGTTTCCTTCCTCACATTAGGGAAGTTCTCTGCCATAATTTGCTCCAATATACCTTCTGCCCCTCTCTCTCTCTCTTCTTCTTCTGGGATCCCAATTATTCTAATGTTGTTTCGTCTTATCGTATCACTTATATCTCGAATTCTGCCCTCGTGATCCTGCAGTTGTTTCTCTCTCTTTTTCTCAGCCTCTTTATTTTCCGTCATTTGGTCTTCTATATCGCTGATTCTCTCTTCTGCCTCATTTATCCTAGCATTTAGTGCCCCCATTTTTGATTGCACCTCATCAATAGCCTTTTTGATTTCGATTTGGTTAGATTGTAGTTCTTTTATTTCTCCAGAAAGGGTTTCTCTAATAACTTCCACGCTTTTTTCAAGCCCATCTAGTATCTTTATGCACGTACCAACATAATTAACTCATCTAATCCACACAACTCCAGGAGACAGGACACACTGTAACTCCATTTGACAAAGGAGAAAATTATGGTACAGAGAGTTGAAATAGCTATAGAACCAAGACTTAAAACCAGGCCCTTGGGGTTCAGACTCCAAACACTTAATCCTTCCAACACCCTACCTTTCCAGTGTTAGTAAGGCTCTTATGAGGTTCTTCTGAAATCAGGAAACATGATATCCGTGACACACTGGGATAGGTCTGAGCACACCATGTCGCATGATGCCAGTCATGCGACATGTTGTACTGTTACCACCAGAATGTCTTCAACCAAATGAGTGAATCTGCTGAACTTTGAAGGAGAAATAACCTGGGCACTTCACTGGCTGTGGCTTCCCTGGGGCTGGTGCCCCAAAGAAGGCATCATAAGGACTTTCTTAGGGAATGAAGTAGAAATGTGGAATTGACCAATATTACAACCAATGCTGAATTGGAAGGCTCAGTTGTCATGCTGTCCCTTACCTTGGACTCTCAGATTGCACCAAATGAAAGTACACAGAAGCCAAAGTAGCGCTTTAGTTGTTTTCTTGTGTGTGCCTAATATGAAAAACAGTACAAAATTCAGGTGGGACGGATGGCAGCTTCCAGATGTGTAAATTAAAAAGCTTCCAGGCAGTTATCTGATTAAAGGTCCCTGGGGGACATGACTAGAAGCTGCATGCTGTCTGTACTCAGAGGCATGGGGACTGGGTGGCTCTGAGGAGCTGGTGGACATTAAGGAGTGAGTGGTGCTGAGGCCCCTGTGGCCCCCTGGCCCCGCCCCTGAATCATGGCAGAATTTGTTATTGCTGCAGAGTGAAAGTTTCAGTTTGCCCAATGGTTTGTAAACCTGTTCTGCAATAATGACACAATAAAAAGCGACATGTGTGGACTGAAATAACCCAAACCCAAATCCGACTAGATGCTCAGCAGACACTTTTAGCAACAATAGCCAATGGGGAAAAGTGGACCCTTGGTGCAACCATGTGTTAGGAACTCTTCCGATTGTCACAGAGTGCTGGTCTCCCAAGCAGATTGAAGGTGATGATGCCGGAGTAGATCAAGCTCTTGAGGAGGAGGTAGGTGTAATAAGCAGAGGTGTTCATGAGCTGCAGCTGCAGGGTGTCTAAAAGAAGTCATTTATTAGTTTCACCTGTTCTTTTGAAAGGCTAGGATTTATTAATGGGAGAGGGGTCACATTAGACATTTCTGAGGACCTAGGTTGAAGTGACACTCCCCCACCAACACAACCCAACAGTAAGCATCTACACCACCATCACCACCATCATCCCCACCACCACCACCACCACCACCACCACTAAGAATCCAGTTTGCTGGTCAAGTCAATCAGCAACCTCTGTGAAATTCACTTAGAACATTCCAAAGTATTAAAAAGTAAGGTTGGGTTTATACTGAATGAATCTAATGGAGGAAAAAACCATTGGTGATAAATAGCTTTAAGCATTTCTCTATTCCCACCATGTCCCTAAATATGAATAATAGGCAATATCCATTACCTCAATTAAAATGTCACTTATTTGGGGGGGAATTTTGCAGCCAAGCTTTAATCTTATTGATGTTTCAATAATCTATAAAATCATTATTTTCATTCCCATTTTATTTTCCCAAATAAGCTGAGGACACAGAGAGAAGCAATTTACCTGGTTTCGTGTGACTAGTAAGTACCAGAAACCAGATTTCAGTCCCAGCATCCTGACATTTAAGAATACATTCTCAGGACTAACTTAGTGGGGGGTGGAGCAAGGTGGCAGAGGAGTAGGAGACCTGGATTTCATCTGGTCCCAGGAATTCAGCTGGATAGGGATCAAACCATTCTGAACACCTACAAACGCAACAGGAGATCGAAGAAAAGAATAGCAACAACTCTCAACAGAAAAGCGACCACTTTCTGGAGGGTAGGATGTGCAGAGAAGTGAATCCGAGGCGATATTCGGGAGGATAGATGGCGGGGGAGGGGGCCTCTGTCGGCCGCTTCTGGCAAGTGATAGAGCCTCAGAGCACAAAATCGGAACTTTTAGAAGTCGGCTGTGCTGAGGGACATCGCTCCAGTGGCTAAGTGGGGGTGGAACCCTCACGGGACAGTGTGGTGTCAGGACCCTCGGTGTCACAGAAAGACCAGGGCTGCCTGATGCGGCAGAGTTCCCAGGTATCGGAGCAGGGAAGCTGGCTGCAGAGACAGAGCCAAGGAGTGGGCTCTCAGCTCAGGGTTGCCATAAACTGTGATCGGCGACACAGTCGGGCCACTGCTCTTCCAGTAGGGACCCAACAAGCAGCAGATACGGGGAGACTCCGCTTCCTCCCCTGGGAGGAGCGGCACAGGAGCGCACCTCAGGGATCTGCTGGGTGGAGACTCCACACCGGATTGGGTGCCAGAGATAGAAATGCTCGGTCACAGGCCGGGTGAGCACGGAGTGCGGCCAGAGACCGGGAAGATGGGAGTGATTGACTGCTTTTCTCTGGGGTTCACTAAGGAGCGGGGCCCCGAGTTCTCGGCTCCTCCAGGGCGGAGATTGGGAGGCCGCCATTTTCACTCTCGTCCTCCGAAGCTGGACAGAAAGCTAGCAAGGAACAAAAGCCCCTGAGAGCAAACCTGAGCAGATTATTTCGCCCGGACGTGACAAGGGCGGGGCAATTCCACCTCCTGCAAAGACATTTGGGAACCATGGCAACAGACCCCTCCCCCAGACGATCAGCAAGAACAGCCAGCCAAGAGCAAGTTTACCCATCAATGAGAACAGCAGAACTCCAACGCTAGGGGAATACTGCACATAGAATTCATGGCTTTTTACCATGATTCTTTAGTCTTTCAAAGTTAATTTTTTTAACTGTCTTTTTTTTTTTTTTGAATTTTTCTTTTTCCCTTTTTCAACCAACATCTTATCAATCTCTTATTTATTTATTTATTTATTTTAATTTTATTATGTTATGTTAGTCACCATACAATACATCATAATTTTCGATGTGGTGATCCACGATCCGTGTTTTCATATAACACCCAGTGCTCCATGCAGTACGTGCCTACCTTAATACCCAATCCCCCCTCCCCCCTCCCCTCTAAAACCCTGTTTGTTTCTCAGAGTCCATAGTCTCTCACGTTTCATCTCTCACTCCAAATCCCCCCCCTCATTTTTCCCTTCCTTCTCCTAGTGTCCTCCATGTTATTCCTTATGTTCCACAAATAAGTGAAACCATATGATAATTGATTTTCTCTGCTTGACTTATTTCACTTAGCATAATCTTCTCCAGTCCCATCCATGTTGATGTAAAAGTTGGGTATTCATCCTTTCTGATGGCTGAGTAATATTCCATTGTATATATGGACCACATCTTCTTTATCCATTCATCTGTTGAAGGGCATCTCAGCTCTTTCCACAGCTTGGCTATTGCGGGCACTGCTTCTATGAACATTGGGGTGCATATGGCCCTTCTTTTCACTACATCTGTGTCTTTGGGGTAAATACCTAGGAGTGCAATTGCTGGGTCATAGTGTAGCTCTATTTTTCAATTTTTGAGGATCGGCCACACTGTTTTCCAAGGTGGCTGTACCAATTTGCATTTCCACCAACAGTGTAAGAGGGTTCCCCTTTTTCCACAACCTCTCCAACATTTGTTGTTTCTTTCCTTGTCCATTTTTGCCATTCTAACTCGTGTAAGGTGGTATCTCAATGTGGTTTTGAATCAAATTTCCCTGATGGCTAATGATGATGAACATTTTTTCATGTGTCTGTTAGCCATTTGTATGTCTTCTTTGGAGAAGTGTCTTTTCATAACTTCTGTCCACTTTTTGACTTGATTGTTTGTTTTTTGGGTGTTGAGTTTGAGAAGTTCTTTATAGATCTTGGATACCAGCCCTTTACCTGTAGTGTCATTTGCAAATATCTTCTCCCATTCTGTGGGTTGCTGCTTTGTTTTGTTGACTGTTTCCTTTGCTGTGTAAAGGCTTTTTATATTGATGAAGACCCCAAAGTTCATTTTTTGCTTTTGTTTCACTAGATTTTGGAGATGTATCTTGAAAGAAGTTGCTGTGGATGATGTCAAACAGGTTACTGCCTATGTTCTGCTCTAGGATTTTGATGGATTTCTTTCTCACATTGAGGTCTTTCATCCACTTTGAGTTTATCTTTGGGAATGGTGTCAGAGAATGGTTGAGTTTAATTCTTCTGCATGTGGCTGTCCAATTTTCCCAGCACCATTTATTGAAGAGACTGTCTTTTTTCCATTGCATATTTTTTCCTGCTTTGTCAAAGATTATTTGACCACAGAGTTGAGGGTTCATATCTGGGCTCTCTATTCTGTTCCATTGGTCTATACGTCTGTTTCTGTGCCGGTACCATGCTGCCTTCGTGATCACAGCTTTGTAATATAGCTTGAAATCGGGCAACGTGATTCCCCCAGCTTTGTTTCTCTTTGTCAACATTTCCTTGGCGATTCGGGGTCTTTTTTGATTCCATACAAATTTTAGGATTGTTTGTTCCGGCACTTTGAAAAATGTCATTGGAATTTTGATCGGGATGGCATTGAAGGGATAGATTGCACTGGGTAGCATAGACATTTTAACAATGTTTATTCTTCCAATCCATGAGCATGGAATATTTTTCCATCTTTTTGTGTCTTCTTCAATTGCTTTCATGAGTGTTCTGTAGTTCCTAGAGTATAGATCCTTTACCTTTTTGGTTAGGTTTATTACGAGGTATCTTATGGTTTTTGGTGCTATTGTAAATGGAATCGTTTCTCTAATTTCTCTTGCTACAGTTGCATTGTTAGTGTATAAGAAAGCAACTGATTTCTGTGCATTGATTTTGTATCCCGCTACATTACTGAATTGCTATATGAGGTCTAGTAACTTGGGGATGGAGTCTTTGGGTTTTCCACATAAAGTATCATGTCGTCTGCAAAAAGAGAGAGTTTGACTTCTTCTTTGCCAAGTTGAACAGTAGTGGTGAAAGTGGGCATCCTTGATGTGTTCCTGATCTTAAGGGAAATGCTCTCAGCTTTTCCCCATTGAGGATCATATTCGCTGTGGGTTTTTCATAGATGGATTTTATGAACTTGAGGAATGTTCCCTCTATCCTTATACTCTGAAGAGTTTTAATCAGGAAAGGGTGTGGTATTTTGTCAAATGCTTTTTCTGCATCAATTGAGAGGACCATATGGTTCTTCTCCCTCCTCTTATTAATGTGTTCTATCACATTGATTGATTTGCAAATATCGAACCACCCTTGCATCCCGGGGATAAATCCCACTTGGTCGTGGAGGATGATCCTTTTAATGTATTGTTGGATCCTATTAGCTAGGATTTTGTTGAGGATTTTGGAATCCATATTCATCAGGATATCGGTCTGAAATTGTCCTTTTTGATGGCGTCTTTGCCTGGTTTGGGGATTAAGGTAATGCTAGCCTCATAGAATGAGTTTGGAAGTTTTCCTTCTGTTTCTATTTTTTGAAAGAGCTTCAGTCAAATAGGTATGATTTTTATTTGAATGTTTGGTAGAATTCCCCAGGGAATCCATCAGGCCCTGGACTCTTGTTTTTTGGGAGGTTTTTGATCACTGCTTCCATCTCATTACTGGTTATTGGCCTATAAATGTTGTCAATTTCTTCCTGTTTCAGGCTTGGCAGGTTATAGGTTTCCAGGAAGGCCTCCATTTCTTTTTTTTTTAATTTTTTATTGTTATGTTAATCACCATATATTACATAATTTCTTTTGGTGTACTGTTCCATGATTCATTTTTTTGTTCATAACACCCAGTGCTCCATGCAGAACGTGCCCTCTTTAATACCCATCACCAGGCTAACCCATCCCCCTGCCCCCCTCCCCTCTAGAACCCTCAGTTTGTTTTTCAGAGTCCATCATCTCTCATGGTTCGTCTCCCCCTCTGACATACTCCCCTTTTCTTCCTCTCCTGTTATCTTCTTCTTTTTCTTTTTTCTTAAAATATGTTGCGTTATTTGTTTCAGAAGTACAGATCTGTGATTCAACAGTCTTGCGCAATTCACAGCGCTCACCGTAGCACATACCCTCCCCAATGTCTATCACCCAGCCACCCCATCCCTCCCACCCCCAACCACTCCAGTAACACTCAGTTTGTTCCCTGAGATTAAGAATTCCTCATATCAGTGAGGTCATGTGATACATGTCTTTCTCTGATTGACTTATTTCACTCAGCATAACACCCTCCAGTTCCATCCACGTCGTTGCAAATGGCAAGATCTCATTCCTTTTGATGGCTGCATAATATTCCATTGTGTATATATACCACTTCTTCTTTATCCATTCATCTGTCGATGGGCATCTTGGCTCTTTCCACAGTTTGGCTATTGTGGACATTGCTGCTATAAACATTGGGGTGCCCGTACCCCTTCGGGTCCTTACATTTGTATCTTTGGGGTAAATACCCAGTAGTGCAATTGCTGGATCGAACGGTAGCTCTAATTTCAACTGTTTGAGGAACCTCCATACTGTTTTCCAGAGGGGTTGCACCAGCTTGCAATCCCACCAAGAGTGTAGGAGGGTTCCCCTTTCTCCACATCCCCGCCAACATCTGTCGTTCCCTGACTTGTTAATTTTAGCCATTCTGACTGGTGTGAGGTGGTATCTCATGGAGGTTTTGATTTGGATTTCCCTGATGCCGAGCGATGTTGAGCACTTTTTCATGGGCCTGTTGGCCATTTGGATGTCTTCTTTGGAGAAATGTCTGTTCATGTCTTCTGCCCATTTCTTGATTGGATTATTTGTTCTCTGGGTGTTGAGTTTGATAAGTTCTTTATAGATTTTGGATAGCAGCCCTTTATCTGATATGTCATTTGCAAATATTTTCTCCCATTCTGTCGGTTGTCTTTTGGTTTTGTGGACTGTTTCTTTTGCTGTGCCAAAGCTTTTTATCTTGATGAAATCCCAATAGTTCATTTTTGCCCTGGCTTCCCGTGCCTTTGGCGATGTTTCTAGGAAGAAGTCGCTGCGGCTAAGGTCGAAAAGGTTGCTACCTGTGTCCTCCTTTAGGATTTGGATGGACTCCTGTCTCACGTTTAGGTCTTTCAACCATTTGGAGTCTATTTTTGTGTGTGGTGTAAGCAAATGGTCCAGTTTCATTCTTCTGCATGTGGCTGTCCAATTTTCCCAACACCATTTGTTGAAGAGACTGTCTCTTTTCCATTGGACATTCTTTCCTGCTTTGTCAAAGATAAGTTGACCATAGAGTTGAGGGTCCATTTCTGGGCTCTCGATTCTGTTCCATTGATCGATGTGTCTGTTTTTGTGCCAGTACCATACTGTCTTGATGATGACAGCTTTGTAATAGAGCTGGAAGTCCGGAATTGTGATGCCGCCACCTTTGCTTTTCTTTTTCAGTATTCCTCTGGCTATTCGGGGTCTCTTCTGGTTCCATACAAATTTTAGGATTATTTGTTCCATGTCTTTGAAAAAAGTGGATGGTATTTTGATGGGGATTGCATTGAATGTGTAGATTGCTCTAGGTAGCATTGACATCTTCACAATGTTGATTCTCCCAATCCATGAGCATGGAACGTTTTTCCATTTCTTTGTGTCTTCTTCAATTCCTTTCCTGAGTATTTTATAGTTTTCTGAGTACAGATCCTTTGCCTCTTTGGTTAGATTTATTCCTAGGTATCTAATGGTTTTGGGTGCAATTGTAAATGGGATAGACTCCTTGATTTGTCTCTCTTCGGTCTTGTTGTTGGTGTATAGGAATGCCACTGATTTCTGTGCATTTATTTTATATCCTGCTACTTGACTGAATTCCTGTATGAGTTCTAGCAGTTTTGGGGTGGAGTCTTTTGGGTTTTCCACATACAGTATCATATCATCTGCAAAGAGTGAGAGTTTGACTTCCTCTTTGCCGATTTGAATGCCTTTGATTTCTTTTTGTTGTCTGATTGCTGTGGCTAGGACTTCTAATACTATGTTGATTAGCAGTGGTGAGAGTGGACATCCCTGCCGCGTTCCTGACCTTAGGAGAAAAGCTCTCAGCCTTTCTCCATTGAGAATGATATTCGCTGTAGGTTTTTCATAGATGTCTTTTATGATATTGAGGTATGTACCCTCTATCCCTATACTCTGAAGAGTTTTGATCAAGAAAGGATGTTGTACTTTGTCAAATGCTTTTTCTGCATCTACTGAGAGGATCATATGATTCTTGTTCTTTCTTTTGTTAATGTATTGTATCACGTTGATTGATTTGCGGATGTTGAACCAGCCTTGCAGCCCAGGGATAAATCCCACCTGGTCGTGGTGAATAATCCTTTTAATGTACTGTTGGATCCTATTGGCTAGTATTTTGGTGAGAATTTTTGCATCCATGTTCATCAAGGATATTGGTCTGTAATTCCCTTTTTTGATGGGGTCTTTGTCTGGTTTGGGGATCAAGGTAATGCTGGCCTCATAAAATGAGTTTGGAAGTTTCCCTTCCATTTCTATTTTTTTGGAACAGTTTCAGGAGAATAGGTATTAATTCTTCTTGAAATGTCTGATAGAATTCCCCTGGGAAGCCATCTGGCCCTGGGCTTTTGTTTGTTGGGAGATTTTTGAAGACTGCTTCAATTTCCTTAGTGGTTATAGGTCTGTTCAGCTTTTCTATTTCTTCCTGGTTCAGTTTTGGTAGTTGATACATCTCTAGGAATGCACCCATTTCTCCCAGGTTATCTAATTTGCTGGCATAGAGTTGCTCATAATATGTTCTGATAATTGTTTGTATTTCTTTGGTGTTGGTTGTGATCTCTCCTCTTTCATTCATGATTTTGTTGATTTGGGTCATTTCTCTTTTCTTTTTGATCAGTCTGACCAGGGGTTTATCAATGTTGTTAATTCTTTCAAAGAACCAGCTCCTAGTTTCGTTGATCTGTTCTACTGTTCTTTTGGTTTCTAGTTCATTGATTTCTGCTCTGATCTTTATGATTTCCCTTCTCCTGCTGGGTTTAGGCTTTATTTGCTGTTCTTTCTCCAGCTCCTTTAGGTGTAGGGTTAGGTTGTGTATTTGAGACCTTTCTTGTTTCTTGAGAAAGGCTTGTATTGCTATATACTTTCCTCTCAGGACTGCCTTTGCTGTATCCCAAAGATTTTGGACAGTTGTGTTTTCATTTTCATTGGTTTCCATGAATTTTTTTAATTCTTCTTTAATTTCTTGGTTGACCCATCCATTCTTTAGTAGGAGGCTCTTTAGCCTCCATGTATTTGAGTTCTTTCCGACTTTCCTCTTGTGGTTGAGTTCTAGTTTCCAAGCATTGTGGTCTGAAAATATGCAGGGAATGATCCCAATCTTTTGGTACCGATTGAGACCTGATTTGTGACCTAGGATGTGATCAATTCTGGAGAATGTTCCATGGGCACTAGAGAAGAATGTGTATTCCTTTGCTTTGGGATGGAATGTTCTGAATATGTCTGTGAAGTCCATTTGGTCCAGTGTGTCATTTAAAGTCTTTATTTCCTTGTTGATCTTTTGCTTAGATGATCTGTCCATTTCAGTCAGGGGGGTGTTAAAGTCCCCCACTATTATTGTATTGTTGTCAATGTGTTTCTTTGCTTTGTTATTAATTGCCTTATATAATGGGCTGCTCCCATGTTCGGGGCATAGATATTTACAATTGTTAGATCTTCTTGTTGGATAGACCCTTTAAGTAGGATATAGTGTCCTTCCTCATCTCTTACTACAGTCTTTGTTTTAAAATCTAGTTTGTCTGATATAAGGATTGCCACCCCAGCTTTCTTTTGGTGTCCATTAGCATGGTAAATGGTTTTCCACCCCCTCCCTCTCTATCTGGGGGTGTCTTTGGGTCTAAAATGAGTCTCTTGCAGACATCATATGGATGGGTCTTGTTTTTTAATCCAATCTGATAGCCTGTGTCTTTTGATTGGGGCATTGAGCTCATTTCCATTCAGCGTAACTATTGAAAGGTATGAATTTAGTGCCATTGCATTACCTGTAAGGTGACTGTTAACTGTCTGTTGTCTGTGTTCCTTTCTGATCTTTGCTGCTTTTACGTTCTCTCTTTGCTTAGAGGACCCCTCTCAATATTTCTTGGAGGGCTGGTTTCGTGTTTGCAAATTCCTTTAGTTTTTGTTTGTTCTGGAAGCTTTTTATCTCTCCTTCTATTTTCAATGACAGCCTCGCTGGATATAGTATTCTCGGCTGCATATTTTTCTCGTTTAGTGCTCTGAAGGTATCTTGCCAGTCCTTTCTGGCCTGCCAGGTCTCTGTGGATAGGTCTGTTGCCAATCTAATGTTTCTACCATTGTAGGTTACATATCTCTTCTCCCGAGCTGCTTTCAGGATTTTCTCTTTGTCTCTGAGACTCGTAAGTTTTACTATTAGATGTCGGGGTGTTGACCTATTATTATTGATTTTGAGAGGGGTTCTCTGTGCCTCCTGGATTTTAATGCCTGTTTCCTTCCTCACATTAGGGAAGTTCTCTGCCATAATTTGCTCCAATATACCTTCTGCCCCTCTCTCTCTCTCTTCTTCTTCTGGGATCCCAATTATTCTAATGTTGTTTCGTCTTATCGTATCACTTATATCTCGAATTCTGCCCTCGTGATCCTGCAGTTGTTTCTCTCTCTTTTTCTCAGCCTCTTTATTTTCCGTCATTTGGTCTTCTATATCGCTGATTCTCTCTTCTGCCTCATTTATCCTAGCATTTAGTGCCCCCATTTTTGATTGCACCTCATCAATAGCCTTTTTGATTTCGATTTGGTTAGATTGTAGTTCTTTTATTTCTCCAGAAAGGGTTTCTCTAATAACTTCCACGCTTTTTTCAAGCCCATCTAGTATCTTTATGCACGTACCAACATAATTAACTCATCTAATCCACACAACTCCAGGAGACAGGACACACTGTAACTCCATTTGACAAAGGAGAAAATTATGGTACAGAGAGTTGAAATAGCTATAGAACCAAGACTTAAAACCAGGCCCTTGGGGTTCAGACTCCAAACACTTAATCCTTCCAACACCCTACCTTTCCAGTGTTAGTAAGGCTCTTATGAGGTTCTTCTGAAATCAGGAAACATGATATCCGTGACACACTGGGATAGGTCTGAGCACACCATGTCGCATGATGCCAGTCATGCGACATGTTGTACTGTTACCACCAGAATGTCTTCAACCAAATGAGTGAATCTGCTGAACTTTGAAGGAGAAATAACCTGGGCACTTCACTGGCTGTGGCTTCCCTGGGGCTGGTGCCCCAAAGAAGGCATCATAAGGACTTTCTTAGGGAATGAAGTAGAAATGTGGAATTGACCAATATTACAACCAATGCTGAATTGGAAGGCTCAGTTGTCATGCTGTCCCTTACCTTGGACTCTCAGATTGCACCAAATGAAAGTACACAGAAGCCAAAGTAGCGCTTTAGTTGTTTTCTTGTGTGTGCCTAATATGAAAAACAGTACAAAATTCAGGTGGGACGGATGGCAGCTTCCAGATGTGTAAATTAAAAAGCTTCCAGGCAGTTATCTGATTAAAGGTCCCTGGGGGACATGACTAGAAGCTGCATGCTGTCTGTACTCAGAGGCATGGGGACTGGGTGGCTCTGAGGAGCTGGTGGACATTAAGGAGTGAGTGGTGCTGAGGCCCCTGTGGCCCCCTGGCCCCGCCCCTGAATCATGGCAGAATTTGTTATTGCTGCAGAGTGAAAGTTTCAGTTTGCCCAATGGTTTGTAAACCTGTTCTGCAATAATGACACAATAAAAAGCGACATGTGTGGACTGAAATAACCCAAACCCAAATCCGACTAGATGCTCAGCAGACACTTTTAGCAACAATAGCCAATGGGGAAAAGTGGACCCTTGGTGCAACCATGTGTTAGGAACTCTTCCGATTGTCACAGAGTGCTGGTCTCCCAAGCAGATTGAAGGTGATGATGCCGGAGTAGATCAAGCTCTTGAGGAGGAGGTAGGTGTAATAAGCAGAGGTGTTCATGAGCTGCAGCTGCAGGGTGTCTAAAAGAAGTCATTTATTAGTTTCACCTGTTCTTTTGAAAGGCTAGGATTTATTAATGGGAGAGGGGTCACATTAGACATTTCTGAGGACCTAGGTTGAAGTGACACTCCCCCACCAACACAACCCAACAGTAAGCATCTACACCACCATCACCACCATCATCCCCACCACCACCACCACCACCACCACCACTAAGAATCCAGTTTGCTGGTCAAGTCAATCAGCAACCTCTGTGAAATTCACTTAGAACATTCCAAAGTATTAAAAAGTAAGGTTGGGTTTATACTGAATGAATCTAATGGAGGAAAAAACCATTGGTGATAAATAGCTTTAAGCATTTCTCTATTCCCACCATGTCCCTAAATATGAATAATAGGCAATATCCATTACCTCAATTAAAATGTCACTTATTTGGGGGGGAATTTTGCAGCCAAGCTTTAATCTTATTGATGTTTCAATAATCTATAAAATCATTATTTTCATTCCCATTTTATTTTCCCAAATAAGCTGAGGACACAGAGAGAAGCAATTTACCTGGTTTCGTGTGACTAGTAAGTACCAGAAACCAGATTTCAGTCCCAGCATCCTGACATTTAAGAATACATTCTCAGGACTAACTTAGTGGGGGGTGGAGCAAGGTGGCAGAGGAGTAGGAGACCTGGATTTCATCTGGTCCCAGGAATTCAGCTGGATAGGGATCAAACCATTCTGAACACCTACAAACGCAACAGGAGATCGAAGAAAAGAATAGCAACAACTCTCAACAGAAAAGCGACCACTTTCTGGAGGGTAGGATGTGCAGAGAAGTGAATCCGAGGCGATATTCGGGAGGATAGATGGCGGGGGAGGGGGCCTCTGTCGGCCGCTTCTGGCAAGTGATAGAGCCTCAGAGCACAAAATCGGAACTTTTAGAAGTCGGCTGTGCTGAGGGACATCGCTCCAGTGGCTAAGTGGGGGTGGAACCCTCACGGGACAGTGTGGTGTCAGGACCCTCGGTGTCACAGAAAGACCAGGGCTGCCTGATGCGGCAGAGTTCCCAGGTATCGGAGCAGGGAAGCTGGCTGCAGAGACAGAGCCAAGGAGTGGGCTCTCAGCTCAGGGTTGCCATAAACTGTGATCGGCGACACAGTCGGGCCACTGCTCTTCCAGTAGGGACCCAACAAGCAGCAGATACGGGGAGACTCCGCTTCCTCCCCTGGGAGGAGCGGCACAGGAGCGCACCTCAGGGATCTGCTGGGTGGAGACTCCACACCGGATTGGGTGCCAGAGATAGAAATGCTCGGTCACAGGCCGGGTGAGCACGGAGTGCGGCCAGAGACCGGGAAGATGGGAATGATTGACTGCTTTTCTCTGGGGTTCACTAAGGAGCGGGGCCCCGAGTTCTCGGCTCCTCCAGGGCGGAGATTGGGAGGCCGCCATTTTCACTCTCGTCCTCCGAAGCTGGACAGAAAGCTAGCAAGGAACAAAAGCCCCTGAGAGCAAACCTGAGCAGATTATTTCGCCCGGACGTGACAAGGGCGGGGCAATTCCACCTCCTGCAAAGACATTTGGGAACCATGGCAACAGACCCCTCCCCCAGACGATCAGCAAGAACAGCCAGCCAAGAGCAAGTTTACCCATCAATGAGAACAGCAGAACTCCAACACTAGGGGAATACTGCACATAGAATTCATGGCTTTTTACCATGATTCTTTAGTCTTTCAAAGTTAATTTTTTTAACTGTCTTTTTTTTTTTTTGAATTTTTCTTTTTCCCTTTTTCAACCAACATCTTATCAATCTCTTATTTATTTATTTATTTATTTTAATTTTATTATGTTATGTTAGTCACCATACAATACATCATAATTTTCGATGTGGTGATCCACGATCCGTGTTTTCATATAACACCCAGTGCTCCATGCAGTACGTGCCTACCTTAATACCCAATCCCCCCTCCCCCCTCCCCTCTAAAACCCTGTTTGTTTCTCAGAGTCCATAGTCTCTCACGTTTCATCTCTCACTCCAAATCCCCCCCCTCATTTTTCCCTTCCTTCTCCTAGTGTCCTCCATGTTATTCCTTATGTTCCACAAATAAGTGAAACCATATGATAATTGATTTTCTCTGCTTGACTTATTTCACTTAGCATAATCTTCTCCAGTCCCATCCATGTTGATGTAAAAGTTGGGTATTCATCCTTTCTGATGGCTGAGTAATATTCCATTGTATATATGGACCACATCTTCTTTATCCATTCATCTGTTGAAGGGCATCTCAGCTCTTTCCACAGCTTGGCTATTGCGGGCACTGCTTCTATGAACATTGGGGTGCATATGGCCCTTCTTTTCACTACATCTGTGTCTTTGGGGTAAATACCTAGGAGTGCAATTGCTGGGTCATAGTGTAGCTCTATTTTTCAATTTTTGAGGATCGGCCACACTGTTTTCCAAGGTGGCTGTACCAATTTGCATTTCCACCAACAGTGTAAGAGGGTTCCCCTTTTTCCACAACCTCTCCAACATTTGTTGTTTCTTTCCTTGTCCATTTTTGCCATTCTAACTCGTGTAAGGTGGTATCTCAATGTGGTTTTGAATCAAATTTCCCTGATGGCTAATGATGATGAACATTTTTTCATGTGTCTGTTAGCCATTTGTATGTCTTCTTTGGAGAAGTGTCTTTTCATAACTTCTGTCCACTTTTTGACTTGATTGTTTGTTTTTTGGGTGTTGAGTTTGAGAAGTTCTTTATAGATCTTGGATACCAGCCCTTTACCTGTAGTGTCATTTGCAAATATCTTCTCCCATTCTGTGGGTTGCTGCTTTGTTTTGTTGACTGTTTCCTTTGCTGTGTAAAGGCTTTTTATATTGATGAAGACCCCAAAGTTCATTTTTTGCTTTTGTTTCACTAGATTTTGGAGATGTATCTTGAAAGAAGTTGCTGTGGATGATGTCAAACAGGTTACTGCCTATGTTCTGCTCTAGGATTTTGATGGATTTCTTTCTCACATTGAGGTCTTTCATCCACTTTGAGTTTATCTTTGGGAATGGTGTCAGAGAATGGTTGAGTTTAATTCTTCTGCATGTGGCTGTCCAATTTTCCCAGCACCATTTATTGAAGAGACTGTCTTTTTTCCATTGCATATTTTTTCCTGCTTTGTCAAAGATTATTTGACCACAGAGTTGAGGGTTCATATCTGGGCTCTCTATTCTGTTCCATTGGTCTATACGTCTGTTTCTGTGCCGGTACCATGCTGCCTTCGTGATCACAGCTTTGTAATATAGCTTGAAATCGGGCAACGTGATTCCCCCAGCTTTGTTTCTCTTTGTCAACATTTCCTTGGCGATTCGGGGTCTTTTTTGATTCCATACAAATTTTAGGATTGTTTGTTCCGGCACTTTGAAAAATGTCATTGGAATTTTGATCGGGATGGCATTGAAGGGATAGATTGCACTGGGTAGCATAGACATTTTAACAATGTTTATTCTTCCAATCCATGAGCATGGAATATTTTTCCATCTTTTTGTGTCTTCTTCAATTGCTTTCATGAGTGTTCTGTAGTTCCTAGAGTATAGATCCTTTACCTTTTTGGTTAGGTTTATTACGAGGTATCTTATGGTTTTTGGTGCTATTGTAAATGGAATCGTTTCTCTAATTTCTCTTGCTACAGTTGCATTGTTAGTGTATAAGAAAGCAACTGATTTCTGTGCATTGATTTTGTATCCCGCTACATTACTGAATTGCTATATGAGGTCTAGTAACTTGGGGATGGAGTCTTTGGGTTTTCCACATAAAGTATCATGTCGTCTGCAAAAAGAGAGAGTTTGACTTCTTCTTTGCCAAGTTGAACAGTAGTGGTGAAAGTGGGCATCCTTGATGTGTTCCTGATCTTAAGGGAAATGCTCTCAGCTTTTCCCCATTGAGGATCATATTCGCTGTGGGTTTTTCATAGATGGATTTTATGAACTTGAGGAATGTTCCCTCTATCCTTATACTCTGAAGAGTTTTAATCAGGAAAGGGTGTGGTATTTTGTCAAATGCTTTTTCTGCATCAATTGAGAGGACCATATGGTTCTTCTCCCTCCTCTTATTAATGTGTTCTATCACATTGATTGATTTGCAAATATCGAACCACCCTTGCATCCCGGGGATAAATCCCACTTGGTCGTGGAGGATGATCCTTTTAATGTATTGTTGGATCCTATTAGCTAGGATTTTGTTGAGGATTTTGGAATCCATATTCATCAGGATATCGGTCTGAAATTGTCCTTTTTGATGGCGTCTTTGCCTGGTTTGGGGATTAAGGTAATGCTAGCCTCATAGAATGAGTTTGGAAGTTTTCCTTCTGTTTCTATTTTTTGAAAGAGCTTCAGTCAAATAGGTATGATTTTTATTTGAATGTTTGGTAGAATTCCCCAGGGAATCCATCAGGCCCTGGACTCTTGTTTTTTGGGAGGTTTTTGATCACTGCTTCCATCTCATTACTGGTTATTGGCCTATAAATGTTGTCAATTTCTTCCTGTTTCAGGCTTGGCAGGTTATAGGTTTCCAGGAAGGCCTCCATTTCTTTTTTTTTAAATTTTTTATTGTTATGTTAATCACCATATATTACATAATTTCTTTTGGTGTACTGTTCCATGATTCATTTTTTTGTTCATAACACCCAGTGCTCCATGCAGAACGTGCCCTCTTTAATACCCATCACCAGGCTAACCCATCCCCCTGCCCCCCTCCCCTCTAGAACCCTCAGTTTGTTTTTCAGAGTCCATCATCTCTCATGGTTCGTCTCCCCCTCTGACATACTCCCCTTTTCTTCCTCTCCTGTTATCTTCTTCTTTTTCTTTTTTCTTAAAATATGTTGCGTTATTTGTTTCAGAAGTACAGATCTGTGATTCAACAGTCTTGCACAATTCACAGCGCTCACCGTAGCACATACCCTCCCCAATGTCTATCACCCAGCCACCCCATCCCTCCCACCCCCAACCACTCCAGTAACACTCAGTTTGTTCCCTGAGATTAAGAATTCCTCATATCAGTGAGGTCATGTGATACATGTCTTTCTCTGATTGACTTATTTCACTCAGCATAACACCCTCCAGTTCCATCCACGTCGTTGCAAATGGCAAGATCTCATTCCTTTTGATGGCTGCATAATATTCCATTGTGTATATATACCACTTCTTCTTTATCCATTCATCTGTCGATGGGCATCTTGGCTCTTTCCACAGTTTGGCTATTGTGGACATTGCTGCTATAAACATTGGGGTGCCCGTACCCCTTCGGGTCCTTACATTTGTATCTTTGGGGTAAATACCCAGTAGTGCAATTGCTGGATCGAACGGTAGCTCTAATTTCAACTGTTTGAGGAACCTCCATACTGTTTTCCAGAGGGGTTGCACCAGCTTGCAATCCCACCAAGAGTGTAGGAGGGTTCCCCTTTCTCCACATCCCCGCCAACATCTGTCGTTCCCTGACTTGTTAATTTTAGCCATTCTGACTGGTGTGAGGTGGTATCTCATGGAGGTTTTGATTTGGATTTCCCTGATGCCGAGCGATGTTGAGCACTTTTTCATGGGCCTGTTGGCCATTTGGATGTCTTCTTTGGAGAAATGTCTGTTCATGTCTTCTGCCCATTTCTTGATTGGATTATTTGTTCTCTGGGTGTTGAGTTTGATAAGTTCTTTATAGATTTTGGATAGCAGCCCTTTATCTGATATGTCATTTGCAAATATTTTCTCCCATTCTGTCGGTTGTCTTTTGGTTTTGTGGACTGTTTCTTTTGCTGTGCCAAAGCTTTTTATCTTGATGAAATCCCAATAGTTCATTTTTGCCCTGGCTTCCCGTGCCTTTGGCGATGTTTCTAGGAAGAAGTCGCTGCGGCTAAGGTCGAAAAGGTTGCTACCTGTGTCCTCCTTTAGGATTTGGATGGACTCCTGTCTCACGTTTAGGTCTTTCAACCATTTGGAGTCTATTTTTGTGTGTGGTGTAAGCAAATGGTCCAGTTTCATTCTTCTGCATGTGGCTGTCCAATTTTCCCAACACCATTTGTTGAAGAGACTGTCTCTTTTCCATTGGACATTCTTTCCTGCTTTGTCAAAGATAAGTTGACCATAGAGTTGAGGGTCCATTTCTGGGCTCTCGATTCTGTTCCATTGATCGATGTGTCTGTTTTTGTGCCAGTACCATACTGTCTTGATGATGACAGCTTTGTAATAGAGCTGGAAGTCCGGAATTGTGATGCCGCCACCTTTGCTTTTCTTTTTCAGTATTCCTCTGGCTATTCGGGGTCTCTTCTGGTTCCATACAAATTTTAGGATTATTTGTTCCATGTCTTTGAAAAAAGTGGATGGTATTTTGATGGGGATTGCATTGAATGTGTAGATTGCTCTAGGTAGCATTGACATCTTCACAATGTTGATTCTCCCAATCCATGAGCATGGAACGTTTTTCCATTTCTTTGTGTCTTCTTCAATTCCTTTCCTGAGTATTTTATAGTTTTCTGAGTACAGATCCTTTGCCTCTTTGGTTAGATTTATTCCTAGGTATCTAATGGTTTTGGGTGCAATTGTAAATGGGATAGACTCCTTGATTTGTCTCTCTTCGGTCTTGTTGTTGGTGTATAGGAATGCCACTGATTTCTGTGCATTTATTTTATATCCTGCTACTTGACTGAATTCCTGTATGAGTTCTAGCAGTTTTGGGGTGGAGTCTTTTGGGTTTTCCACATACAGTATCATATCATCTGCAAAGAGTGAGAGTTTGACTTCCTCTTTGCCGATTTGAATGCCTTTGATTTCTTTTTGTTGTCTGATTGCTGTGGCTAGGACTTCTAATACTATGTTGATTAGCAGTGGTGAGAGTGGACATCCCTGCCGCGTTCCTGACCTTAGGAGAAAAGCTCTCAGCCTTTCTCCATTGAGAATGATATTCGCTGTAGGTTTTTCATAGATGTCTTTTATGATATTGAGGTATGTACCCTCTATCCCTATACTCTGAAGAGTTTTGATCAAGAAAGGATGTTGTACTTTGTCAAATGCTTTTTCTGCATCTACTGAGAGGATCATATGATTCTTGTTCTTTCTTTTGTTAATGTATTGTATCACGTTGATTGATTTGCGGATGTTGAACCAGCCTTGCAGCCCAGGGATAAATCCCACCTGGTCGTGGTGAATAATCCTTTTAATGTACTGTTGGATCCTATTGGCTAGTATTTTGGTGAGAATTTTTGCATCCATGTTCATCAAGGATATTGGTCTGTAATTCTCTTTTTTGATGGGGTCTTTGTCTGGTTTGGGGATCAAGGTAATGCTGGCCTCATAAAATGAGTTTGGAAGTTTCCCTTCCATTTCTATTTTTTTGGAACAGTTTCAGGAGAATAGGTATTAATTCTTCTTGAAATGTCTGATAGAATTCCCCTGGGAAGCCATCTGGCCCTGGGCTTTTGTTTGTTGGGAGATTTTTGAAGACTGCTTCAATTTCCTTAGTGGTTATAGGTCTGTTCAGCTTTTCTATTTCTTCCTGGTTCAGTTTTGGTAGTTGATACATCTCTAGGAATGCACCCATTTCTCCCAGGTTATCTAATTTGCTGGCATAGAGTTGCTCATAATATGTTCTGATAATTGTTTGTATTTCTTTGGTGTTGGTTGTGATCTCTCCTCTTTCATTCATGATTTTGTTGATTTGGGTCATTTCTCTTTTCTTTTTGATCAGTCTGACCAGGGGTTTATCAATGTTGTTAATTCTTTCAAAGAACCAGCTCCTAGTTTCGTTGATCTGTTCTACTGTTCTTTTGGTTTCTAGTTCATTGATTTCTGCTCTGATCTTTATGATTTCCCTTCTCCTGCTGGGTTTAGGCTTTATTTGCTGTTCTTTCTCCAGCTCCTTTAGGTGTAGGGTTAGGTTGTGTATTTGAGACCTTTCTTGTTTCTTGAGAAAGGCTTGTATTGCTATATACTTTCCTCTCAGGACTGCCTTTGCTCTATCCCAAAGATTTTGGACAGTTGTGTTTTCATTTTCATTGGTTTCCATGAATTTTTTTAATTCTTCTTTAATTTCTTGGTTGACCCATCCATTCTTTAGTAGGAGGCTCTTTAGCCTCCATGTATTTGAGTTCTTTCCGACTTTCCTCTTGTGGTTGAGTTCTAGTTTCCAAGCATTGTGGTCTGAAAATATGCAGGGAATGATCCCAATCTTTTGGTACCGATTGAGACCTGATTTGTGACCTAGGATGTGATCAATTCTGGAGAATGTTCCATGGGCACTAGAGAAGAATGTGTATTCCTTTGCTTTGGGATGGAATGTTCTGAATATGTCTGTGAAGTCCATTTGGTCCAGTGTGTCATTTAAAGTCTTTATTTCCTTGTTGATCTTTTGCTTAGATGATCTGTCCATTTCAGTCAGGGGGGTGTTAAAGTCCCCCACTATTATTGTATTGTTGTCAATGTGTTTCTTTGCTTTGTTATTAATTGCCTTATATAATGGGCTGCTCCCATGTTCGGGGCATAGATATTTACAATTGTTAGATCTTCTTGTTGGATAGACCCTTTAAGTAGGATATAGTGTCCTTCCTCATCTCTTACTACAGTCTTTGTTTTAAAATCTAGTTTGTCTGATATAAGGATTGCCACCCCAGCTTTCTTTTGGTGTCCATTAGCATGGTAAATGGTTTTCCACCCCCTCCCTTTCTATCTGGGGGTGTCTTTGGGTCTAAAATGAGTCTCTTGCAGACATCATATGGATGGGTCTTGTTTTTTAATCCAATCTGATAGCCTGTGTCTTTTGATTGGGGCATTGAGCTCATTTCCATTCAGCGTAACTATTGAAAGGTATGAATTTAGTGCCATTGCATTACCTGTAAGGTGACTGTTAACTGTCTGTTGTCTGTGTTCCTTTCTGATCTTTGCTGCTTTTACGTTCTCTCTTTGCTTAGAGGACCCCTCTCAATATTTCTTGGAGGGCTGGTTTCGTGTTTGCAAATTCCTTTAGTTTTTGTTTGTTCTGGAAGCTTTTTATCTCTCCTTCTATTTTCAATGACAGCCTCGCTGGATATAGTATTCTCGGCTGCATATTTTTCTCGTTTAGTGCTCTGAAGGTATCTTGCCAGTCCTTTCTGGCCTGCCAGGTCTCTGTGGATAGGTCTGTTGCCAATCTAATGTTTCTACCATTGTAGGTTACATATCTCTTCTCCCGAGCTGCTTTCAGGATTTTCTCTTTGTCTCTGAGACTCGTAAGTTTTACTATTAGATGTCGGGGTGTTGACCTATTATTATTGATTTTGAGAGGGGTTCTCTGTGCCTCCTGGATTTTAATGCCTGTTTCCTTCCTCACATTAGGGAAGTTCTCTGCCATAATTTGCTCCAATATACCTTCTGCCCCTCTCTCTCTCTCTTCTTCTTCTGGGATCCCAATTATTCTAATGTTGTTTCGTCTTATCGTATCACTTATATCTCGAATTCTGCCCTCGTGATCCTGCAGTTGTTTCTCTCTCTTTTTCTCAGCCTCTTTATTTTCCGTCATTTGGTCTTCTATATCGCTGATTCTCTCTTCTGCCTCATTTATCCTAGCATTTAGTGCCCCCATTTTTGATTGCACCTCATCAATAGCCTTTTTGATTTCGATTTGGTTAGATTGTAGTTCTTTTATTTCTCCAGAAAGGGTTTCTCTAATAACTTCCACGCTTTTTTCAAGCCCATCTAGTATCTTTATGCACGTACCAACATAATTAACTCATCTAATCCACACAACTCCAGGAGACAGGACACACTGTAACTCCATTTGACAAAGGAGAAAATTATGGTACAGAGAGTTGAAATAGCTATAGAACCAAGACTTAAAACCAGGCCCTTGGGGTTCAGACTCCAAACACTTAATCCTTCCAACACCCTACCTTTCCAGTGTTAGTAAGGCGCTTATGAGGTTCTTCTGAAATCAGGAAACATGATATCCGTGACACACTGGGATAGGTCTGAGCACACCATGTCGCATGATGCCAGTCATGCGACATGTTGTACTGTTACCACCAGAATGTCTTCAACCAAATGAGTGAATCTGCTGAACTTTGAAGGAGAAATAACCTGGGCACTTCACTGGCTGTGGCTTCCCTGGGGCTGGTGCCCCAAAGAAGGCATCATAAGGACTTTCTTAGGGAATGAAGTAGAAATGTGGAATTGACCAATATTACAACCAATGCTGAATTGGAAGGCTCAGTTGTCATGCTGTCCCTTACCTTGGACTCTCAGATTGCACCAAATGAAAGTACACAGAAGCCAAAGTAGCGCTTTAGTTGTTTTCTTGTGTGTGCCTAATATGAAAAACAGTACAAAATTCAGGTGGGACGGATGGCAGCTTCCAGATGTGTAAATTAAAAAGCTTCCAGGCAGTTATCTGATTAAAGGTCCCTGGGGGACATGACTAGAAGCTGCATGCTGTCTGTACTCAGAGGCATGGGGACTGGGTGGCTCTGAGGAGCTGGTGGACATTAAGGAGTGAGTGGTGCTGAGGCCCCTGTGGCCCCCTGGCCCCGCCCCTGAATCATGGCAGAATTTGTTATTGCTGCAGAGTGAAAGTTTCAGTTTGCCCAATGGTTTGTAAACCTGTTCTGCAATAATGACACAATAAAAAGCGACATGTGTGGACTGAAATAACCCAAACCCAAATCCGACTAGATGCTCAGCAGACACTTTTAGCAACAATAGCCAATGGGGAAAAGTGGACCCTTGGTGCAACCATGTGTTAGGAACTCTTCCGATTGTCACAGAGTGCTGGTCTCCCAAGCAGATTGAAGGTGATGATGCCGGAGTAGATCAAGCTCTTGAGGAGGAGGTAGGTGTAATAAGCAGAGGTGTTCATGAGCTGCAGCTGCAGGGTGTCTAAAAGAAGTCATTTATTAGTTTCACCTGTTCTTTTGAAAGGCTAGGATTTATTAATGGGAGAGGGGTCACATTAGACATTTCTGAGGACCTAGGTTGAAGTGACACTCCCCCACCAACACAACCCAACAGTAAGCATCTACACCACCATCACCACCATCATCCCCACCACCACCACCACCACCACCACCACTAAGAATCCAGTTTGCTGGTCAAGTCAATCAGCAACCTCTGTGAAATTCACTTAGAACATTCCAAAGTATTAAAAAGTAAGGTTGGGTTTATACTGAATGAATCTAATGGAGGAAAAAACCATTGGTGATAAATAGCTTTAAGCATTTCTCTATTCCCACCATGTCCCTAAATATGAATAATAGGCAATATCCATTACCTCAATTAAAATGTCACTTATTTGGGGGGGAATTTTGCAGCCAAGCTTTAATCTTATTGATGTTTCAATAATCTATAAAATCATTATTTTCATTCCCATTTTATTTTCCCAAATAAGCTGAGGACACAGAGAGAAGCAATTTACCTGGTTTCGTGTGACTAGTAAGTACCAGAAACCAGATTTCAGTCCCAGCATCCTGACATTTAAGAATACATTCTCAGGACTAACTTAGTGGGGGGTGGAGCAAGGTGGCAGAGGAGTAGGAGACCTGGATTTCATCTGGTCCCAGGAATTCAGCTGGATAGGGATCAAACCATTCTGAACACCTACAAACGCAACAGGAGATCGAAGAAAAGAATAGCAACAACTCTCAACAGAAAAGCGACCACTTTCTGGAGGGTAGGATGTGCAGAGAAGTGAATCCGAGGCGATATTCGGGAGGATAGATGGCGGGGGAGGGGGCCTCTGTCGGCCGCTTCTGGCAAGTGATAGAGCCTCAGAGCACAAAATCGGAACTTTTAGAAGTCGGCTGTGCTGAGGGACATCGCTCCAGTGGCTAAGTGGGGGTGGAACCCTCACGGGACAGTGTGGTGTCAGGACCCTCGGTGTCACAGAAAGACCAGGGCTGCCTGATGCGGCAGAGTTCCCAGGTATCGGAGCAGGGAAGCTGGCTGCAGAGACAGAGCCAAGGAGTGGGCTCTCAGCTCAGGGTTGCCATAAACTGTGATCGGCGACACAGTCGGGCCACTGCTCTTCCAGTAGGGACCCAACAAGCAGCAGATACGGGGAGACTCCGCTTCCTCCCCTGGGAGGAGCGGCACAGGAGCGCACCTCAGGGATCTGCTGGGTGGAGACTCCACACCGGATTGGGTGCCAGAGATAGAAATGCTCGGTCACAGGCCGGGTGAGCACGGAGTGCGGCCAGAGACCGGGAAGATGGGAGTGATTGACTGCTTTTCTCTGGGGTTCACTAAGGAGCGGGGCCCCGAGTTCTCGGCTCCTCCAGGGCGGAGATTGGGAGGCCGCCATTTTCACTCTCGTCCTCCGAAGCTGGACAGAAAGCTAGCAAGGAACAAAAGCCCCTGAGAGCAAACCTGAGCAGATTATTTCGCCCGGACGTGACAAGGGCGGGGCAATTCCACCTCCTGCAAAGACATTTGGGAACCATGGCAACAGACCCCTCCCCCAGACGATCAGCAAGAACAGCCAGCCAAGAGCAAGTTTACCCATCAATGAGAACAGCAGAACTCCAACGCTAGGGGAATACTGCACATAGAATTCATGGCTTTTTACCATGATTCTTTAGTCTTTCAAAGTTAATTTTTTTAACTGTCTTTTTTTTTTTTTTGAATTTTTCTTTTTCCCTTTTTCAACCAACATCTTATCAATCTCTTATTTATTTATTTATTTATTTTAATTTTATTATGTTATGTTAGTCACCATACAATACATCATAATTTTCGATGTGGTGATCCACGATCCGTGTTTTCATATAACACCCAGTGCTCCATGCAGTACGTGCCTACCTTAATACCCAATCCCCCCTCCCCCCTCCCCTCTAAAACCCTGTTTGTTTCTCAGAGTCCATAGTCTCTCACGTTTCATCTCTCACTCCAAATCCCCCCCCTCATTTTTCCCTTCCTTCTCCTAGTGTCCTCCATGTTATTCCTTATGTTCCACAAATAAGTGAAACCATATGATAATTGATTTTCTCTGCTTGACTTATTTCACTTAGCATAATCTTCTCCAGTCCCATCCATGTTGATGTAAAAGTTGGGTATTCATCCTTTCTGATGGCTGAGTAATATTCCATTGTATATATGGACCACATCTTCTTTATCCATTCATCTGTTGAAGGGCATCTCAGCTCTTTCCACAGCTTGGCTATTGCGGGCACTGCTTCTATGAACATTGGGGTGCATATGGCCCTTCTTTTCACTACATCTGTGTCTTTGGGGTAAATACCTAGGAGTGCAATTGCTGGGTCATAGTGTAGCTCTATTTTTCAATTTTTGAGGATCGGCCACACTGTTTTCCAAGGTGGCTGTACCAATTTGCATTTCCACCAACAGTGTAAGAGGGTTCCCCTTTTTCCACAACCTCTCCAACATTTGTTGTTTCTTTCCTTGTCCATTTTTGCCATTCTAACTCGTGTAAGGTGGTATCTCAATGTGGTTTTGAATCAAATTTCCCTGATGGCTAATGATGATGAACATTTTTTCATGTGTCTGTTAGCCATTTGTATGTCTTCTTTGGAGAAGTGTCTTTTCATAACTTCTGTCCACTTTTTGACTTGATTGTTTGTTTTTTGGGTGTTGAGTTTGAGAAGTTCTTTATAGATCTTGGATACCAGCCCTTTACCTGTAGTGTCATTTGCAAATATCTTCTCCCATTCTGTGGGTTGCTGCTTTGTTTTGTTGACTGTTTCCTTTGCTGTGTAAAGGCTTTTTATATTGATGAAGACCCCAAAGTTCATTTTTTGCTTTTGTTTCACTAGATTTTGGAGATGTATCTTGAAAGAAGTTGCTGTGGATGATGTCAAACAGGTTACTGCCTATGTTCTGCTCTAGGATTTTGATGGATTTCTTTCTCACATTGAGGTCTTTCATCCACTTTGAGTTTATCTTTGGGAATGGTGTCAGAGAATGGTTGAGTTTAATTCTTCTGCATGTGGCTGTCCAATTTTCCCAGCACCATTTATTGAAGAGACTGTCTTTTTTCCATTGCATATTTTTTCCTGCTTTGTCAAAGATTATTTGACCACAGAGTTGAGGGTTCATATCTGGGCTCTCTATTCTGTTCCATTGGTCTATACGTCTGTTTCTGTGCCGGTACCATGCTGCCTTCGTGATCACAGCTTTGTAATATAGCTTGAAATCGGGCAACGTGATTCCCCCAGCTTTGTTTCTCTTTGTCAACATTTCCTTGGCGATTCGGGGTCTTTTTTGATTCCATACAAATTTTAGGATTGTTTGTTCCGGCACTTTGAAAAATGTCATTGGAATTTTGATCGGGATGGCATTGAAGGGATAGATTGCACTGGGTAGCATAGACATTTTAACAATGTTTATTCTTCCAATCCATGAGCATGGAATATTTTTCCATCTTTTTGTGTCTTCTTCAATTGCTTTCATGAGTGTTCTGTAGTTCCTAGAGTATAGATCCTTTACCTTTTTGGTTAGGTTTATTACGAGGTATCTTATGGTTTTTGGTGCTATTGTAAATGGAATCGTTTCTCTAATTTCTCTTGCTACAGTTGCATTGTTAGTGTATAAGAAAGCAACTGATTTCTGTGCATTGATTTTGTATCCCGCTACATTACTGAATTGCTATATGAGGTCTAGTAACTTGGGGATGGAGTCTTTGGGTTTTCCACATAAAGTATCATGTCGTCTGCAAAAAGAGAGAGTTTGACTTCTTCTTTGCCAAGTTGAACAGTAGTGGTGAAAGTGGGCATCCTTGATGTGTTCCTGATCTTAAGGGAAATGCTCTCAGCTTTTCCCCATTGAGGATCATATTCGCTGTGGGTTTTTCATAGATGGATTTTATGAACTTGAGGAATGTTCCCTCTATCCTTATACTCTGAAGAGTTTTAATCAGGAAAGGGTGTGGTATTTTGTCAAATGCTTTTTCTGCATCAATTGAGAGGACCATATGGTTCTTCTCCCTCCTCTTATTAATGTGTTCTATCACATTGATTGATTTGCAAATATCGAACCACCCTTGCATCCCGGGGATAAATCCCACTTGGTCGTGGAGGATGATCCTTTTAATGTATTGTTGGATCCTATTAGCTAGGATTTTGTTGAGGATTTTGGAATCCATATTCATCAGGATATCGGTCTGAAATTGTCCTTTTTGATGGCGTCTTTGCCTGGTTTGGGGATTAAGGTAATGCTAGCCTCATAGAATGAGTTTGGAAGTTTTCCTTCTGTTTCTATTTTTTGAAAGAGCTTCAGTCAAATAGGTATGATTTTTATTTGAATGTTTGGTAGAATTCCCCAGGGAATCCATCAGGCCCTGGACTCTTGTTTTTTGGGAGGTTTTTGATCACTGCTTCCATCTCATTACTGGTTATTGGCCTATAAATGTTGTCAATTTCTTCCTGTTTCAGGCTTGGCAGGTTATAGGTTTCCAGGAAGGCCTCCATTTCTTTTTTTTTAAATTTTTTATTGTTATGTTAATCACCATATATTACATAATTTCTTTTGGTGTACTGTTCCATGATTCATTTTTTTGTTCATAACACCCAGTGCTCCATGCAGAACGTGCCCTCTTTAATACCCATCACCAGGCTAACCCATCCCCCTGCCCCCCTCCCCTCTAGAACCCTCAGTTTGTTTTTCAGAGTCCATCATCTCTCATGGTTCGTCTCCCCCTCTGACATACTCCCCTTTTCTTCCTCTCCTGTTATCTTCTTCTTTTTCTTTTTTCTTAAAATATGTTGCGTTATTTGTTTCAGAAGTACAGATCTGTGATTCAACAGTCTTGCACAATTCACAGCGCTCACCGTAGCACATACCCTCCCCAATGTCTATCACCCAGCCACCCCATCCCTCCCACCCCCAACCACTCCAGTAACACTCAGTTTGTTCCCTGAGATTAAGAATTCCTCATATCAGTGAGGTCATGTGATACATGTCTTTCTCTGATTGACTTATTTCACTCAGCATAACACCCTCCAGTTCCATCCACGTCGTTGCAAATGGCAAGATCTCATTCCTTTTGATGGCTGCATAATATTCCATTGTGTATATATACCACTTCTTCTTTATCCATTCATCTGTCGATGGGCATCTTGGCTCTTTCCACAGTTTGGCTATTGTGGACATTGCTGCTATAAACATTGGGGTGCCCGTACCCCTTCGGGTCCTTACATTTGTATCTTTGGGGTAAATACCCAGTAGTGCAATTGCTGGATCGAACGGTAGCTCTAATTTCAACTGTTTGAGGAACCTCCATACTGTTTTCCAGAGGGGTTGCACCAGCTTGCAATCCCACCAAGAGTGTAGGAGGGTTCCCCTTTCTCCACATCCCCGCCAACATCTGTCGTTCCCTGACTTGTTAATTTTAGCCATTCTGACTGGTGTGAGGTGGTATCTCATGGAGGTTTTGATTTGGATTTCCCTGATGCCGAGCGATGTTGAGCACTTTTTCATGGGCCTGTTGGCCATTTGGATGTCTTCTTTGGAGAAATGTCTGTTCATGTCTTCTGCCCATTTCTTGATTGGATTATTTGTTCTCTGGGTGTTGAGTTTGATAAGTTCTTTATAGATTTTGGATAGCAGCCCTTTATCTGATATGTCATTTGCAAATATTTTCTCCCATTCTGTCGGTTGTCTTTTGGTTTTGTGGACTGTTTCTTTTGCTGTGCCAAAGCTTTTTATCTTGATGAAATCCCAATAGTTCATTTTTGCCCTGGCTTCCCGTGCCTTTGGCGATGTTTCTAGGAAGAAGTCGCTGCGGCTAAGGTCGAAAAGGTTGCTACCTGTGTCCTCCTTTAGGATTTGGATGGACTCCTGTCTCACGTTTAGGTCTTTCAACCATTTGGAGTCTATTTTTGTGTGTGGTGTAAGCAAATGGTCCAGTTTCATTCTTCTGCATGTGGCTGTCCAATTTTCCCAACACCATTTGTTGAAGAGACTGTCTCTTTTCCATTGGACATTCTTTCCTGCTTTGTCAAAGATAAGTTGACCATAGAGTTGAGGGTCCATTTCTGGGCTCTCGATTCTGTTCCATTGATCGATGTGTCTGTTTTTGTGCCAGTACCATACTGTCTTGATGATGACAGCTTTGTAATAGAGCTGGAAGTCCGGAATTGTGATGCCGCCACCTTTGCTTTTCTTTTTCAGTATTCCTCTGGCTATTCGGGGTCTCTTCTGGTTCCATACAAATTTTAGGATTATTTGTTCCATGTCTTTGAAAAAAGTGGATGGTATTTTGATGGGGATTGCATTGAATGTGTAGATTGCTCTAGGTAGCATTGACATCTTCACAATGTTGATTCTCCCAATCCATGAGCATGGAACGTTTTTCCATTTCTTTGTGTCTTCTTCAATTCCTTTCCTGAGTATTTTATAGTTTTCTGAGTACAGATCCTTTGCCTCTTTGGTTAGATTTATTCCTAGGTATCTAATGGTTTTGGGTGCAATTGTAAATGGGATAGACTCCTTGATTTGTCTCTCTTCGGTCTTGTTGTTGGTGTATAGGAATGCCACTGATTTCTGTGCATTTATTTTATATCCTGCTACTTGACTGAATTCCTGTATGAGTTCTAGCAGTTTTGGGGTGGAGTCTTTTGGGTTTTCCACATACAGTATCATATCATCTGCAAAGAGTGAGAGTTTGACTTCCTCTTTGCCGATTTGAATGCCTTTGATTTCTTTTTGTTGTCTGATTGCTGTGGCTAGGACTTCTAATACTATGTTGATTAGCAGTGGTGAGAGTGGACATCCCTGCCGCGTTCCTGACCTTAGGAGAAAAGCTCTCAGCCTTTCTCCATTGAGAATGATATTCGCTGTAGGTTTTTCATAGATGTCTTTTATGATATTGAGGTATGTACCCTCTATCCCTATACTCTGAAGAGTTTTGATCAAGAAAGGATGTTGTACTTTGTCAAATGCTTTTTCTGCATCTACTGAGAGGATCATATGATTCTTGTTCTTTCTTTTGTTAATGTATTGTATCACGTTGATTGATTTGCGGATGTTGAACCAGCCTTGCAGCCCAGGGATAAATCCCACCTGGTCGTGGTGAATAATCCTTTTAATGTACTGTTGGATCCTATTGGCTAGTATTTTGGTGAGAATTTTTGCATCCATGTTCATCAAGGATATTGGTCTGTAATTCTCTTTTTTGATGGGGTCTTTGTCTGGTTTGGGGATCAAGGTAATGCTGGCCTCATAAAATGAGTTTGGAAGTTTCCCTTCCATTTCTATTTTTTTGGAACAGTTTCAGGAGAATAGGTATTAATTCTTCTTGAAATGTCTGATAGAATTCCCCTGGGAAGCCATCTGGCCCTGGGCTTTTGTTTGTTGGGAGATTTTTGAAGACTGCTTCAATTTCCTTAGTGGTTATAGGTCTGTTCAGCTTTTCTATTTCTTCCTGGTTCAGTTTTGGTAGTTGATACATCTCTAGGAATGCACCCATTTCTCCCAGGTTATCTAATTTGCTGGCATAGAGTTGCTCATAATATGTTCTGATAATTGTTTGTATTTCTTTGGTGTTGGTTGTGATCTCTCCTCTTTCATTCATGATTTTGTTGATTTGGGTCATTTCTCTTTTCTTTTTGATCAGTCTGACCAGGGGTTTATCAATGTTGTTAATTCTTTCAAAGAACCAGCTCCTAGTTTCGTTGATCTGTTCTACTGTTCTTTTGGTTTCTAGTTCATTGATTTCTGCTCTGATCTTTATGATTTCCCTTCTCCTGCTGGGTTTAGGCTTTATTTGCTGTTCTTTCTCCAGCTCCTTTAGGTGTAGGGTTAGGTTGTGTATTTGAGACCTTTCTTGTTTCTTGAGAAAGGCTTGTATTGCTATATACTTTCCTCTCAGGACTGCCTTTGCTCTATCCCAAAGATTTTGGACAGTTGTGTTTTCATTTTCATTGGTTTCCATGAATTTTTTAAATTCTTCTTTAATTTCTTGGTTGACCCATCCATTCTTTAGTAGGAGGCTCTTTAGCCTCCATGTATTTGAGTTCTTTCCGACTTTCCTCTTGTGGTTGAGTTCTAGTTTCCAAGCATTGTGGTCTGAAAATATGCAGGGAATGATCCCAATCTTTTGGTACCGATTGAGACCTGATTTGTGACCTAGGATGTGATCAATTCTGGAGAATGTTCCATGGGCACTAGAGAAGAATGTGTATTCCTTTGCTTTGGGATGGAATGTTCTGAATATGTCTGTGAAGTCCATTTGGTCCAGTGTGTCATTTAAAGTCTTTATTTCCTTGTTGATCTTTTGCTTAGATGATCTGTCCATTTCAGTCAGGGGGGTGTTAAAGTCCCCCACTATTATTGTATTGTTGTCAATGTGTTTCTTTGCTTTGTTATTAATTGCCTTATATAATGGGCTGCTCCCATGTTCGGGGCATAGATATTTACAATTGTTAGATCTTCTTGTTGGATAGACCCTTTAAGTAGGATATAGTGTCCTTCCTCATCTCTTACTACAGTCTTTGTTTTAAAATCTAGTTTGTCTGATATAAGGATTGCCACCCCAGCTTTCTTTTGGTGTCCATTAGCATGGTAAATGGTTTTCCACCCCCTCCCTTTCTATCTGGGGGTGTCTTTGGGTCTAAAATGAGTCTCTTGCAGACATCATATGGATGGGTCTTGTTTTTTAATCCAATCTGATAGCCTGTGTCTTTTGATTGGGGCATTGAGCTCATTTCCATTCAGCGTAACTATTGAAAGGTATGAATTTAGTGCCATTGCATTACCTGTAAGGTGACTGTTAACTGTCTGTTGTCTGTGTTCCTTTCTGATCTTTGCTGCTTTTACGTTCTCTCTTTGCTTAGAGGACCCCTCTCAATATTTCTTGGAGGGCTGGTTTCGTGTTTGCAAATTCCTTTAGTTTTTGTTTGTTCTGGAAGCTTTTTATCTCTCCTTCTATTTTCAATGACAGCCTCGCTGGATATAGTATTCTCGGCTGCATATTTTTCTCGTTTAGTGCTCTGAAGGTATCTTGCCAGTCCTTTCTGGCCTGCCAGGTCTCTGTGGATAGGTCTGTTGCCAATCTAATGTTTCTACCATTGTAGGTTACATATCTCTTCTCCCGAGCTGCTTTCAGGATTTTCTCTTTGTCTCTGAGACTCGTAAGTTTTACTATTAGATGTCGGGGTGTTGACCTATTATTATTGATTTTGAGAGGGGTTCTCTGTGCCTCCTGGATTTTAATGCCTGTTTCCTTCCTCACATTAGGGAAGTTCTCTGCCATAATTTGCTCCAATATACCTTCTGCCCCTCTCTCTCTCTCTTCTTCTTCTGGGATCCCAATTATTCTAATGTTGTTTCGTCTTATCGTATCACTTATATCTCGAATTCTGCCCTCGTGATCCTGCAGTTGTTTCTCTCTCTTTTTCTCAGCCTCTTTATTTTCCGTCATTTGGTCTTCTATATCGCTGATTCTCTCTTCTGCCTCATTTATCCTAGCATTTAGTGCCCCCATTTTTGATTGCACCTCATCAATAGCCTTTTTGATTTCGATTTGGTTAGATTGTAGTTCTTTTATTTCTCCAGAAAGGGTTTCTCTAATAACTTCCACGCTTTTTTCAAGCCCATCTAGTATCTTTATGCACGTACCAACATAATTAACTCATCTAATCCACACAACTCCAGGAGACAGGACACACTGTAACTCCATTTGACAAAGGAGAAAATTATGGTACAGAGAGTTGAAATAGCTATAGAACCAAGACTTAAAACCAGGCCCTTGGGGTTCAGACTCCAAACACTTAATCCTTCCAACACCCTACCTTTCCAGTGTTAGTAAGGCGCTTATGAGGTTCTTCTGAAATCAGGAAACATGATATCCGTGACACACTGGGATAGGTCTGAGCACACCATGTCGCATGATGCCAGTCATGCGACATGTTGTACTGTTACCACCAGAATGTCTTCAACCAAATGAGTGAATCTGCTGAACTTTGAAGGAGAAATAACCTGGGCACTTCACTGGCTGTGGCTTCCCTGGGGCTGGTGCCCCAAAGAAGGCATCATAAGGACTTTCTTAGGGAATGAAGTAGAAATGTGGAATTGACCAATATTACAACCAATGCTGAATTGGAAGGCTCAGTTGTCATGCTGTCCCTTACCTTGGACTCTCAGATTGCACCAAATGAAAGTACACAGAAGCCAAAGTAGCGCTTTAGTTGTTTTCTTGTGTGTGCCTAATATGAAAAACAGTACAAAATTCAGGTGGGACGGATGGCAGCTTCCAGATGTGTAAATTAAAAAGCTTCCAGGCAGTTATCTGATTAAAGGTCCCTGGGGGACATGACTAGAAGCTGCATGCTGTCTGTACTCAGAGGCATGGGGACTGGGTGGCTCTGAGGAGCTGGTGGACATTAAGGAGTGAGTGGTGCTGAGGCCCCTGTGGCCCCCTGGCCCCGCCCCTGAATCATGGCAGAATTTGTTATTGCTGCAGAGTGAAAGTTTCAGTTTGCCCAATGGTTTGTAAACCTGTTCTGCAATAATGACACAATAAAAAGCGACATGTGTGGACTGAAATAACCCAAACCCAAATCCGACTAGATGCTCAGCAGACACTTTTAGCAACAATAGCCAATGGGGAAAAGTGGACCCTTGGTGCAACCATGTGTTAGGAACTCTTCCGATTGTCACAGAGTGCTGGTCTCCCAAGCAGATTGAAGGTGATGATGCCGGAGTAGATCAAGCTCTTGAGGAGGAGGTAGGTGTAATAAGCAGAGGTGTTCATGAGCTGCAGCTGCAGGGTGTCTAAAAGAAGTCATTTATTAGTTTCACCTGTTCTTTTGAAAGGCTAGGATTTATTAATGGGAGAGGGGTCACATTAGACATTTCTGAGGACCTAGGTTGAAGTGACACTCCCCCACCAACACAACCCAACAGTAAGCATCTACACCACCATCACCACCATCATCCCCACCACCACCACCACCACCACCACCACTAAGAATCCAGTTTGCTGGTCAAGTCAATCAGCAACCTCTGTGAAATTCACTTAGAACATTCCAAAGTATTAAAAAGTAAGGTTGGGTTTATACTGAATGAATCTAATGGAGGAAAAAACCATTGGTGATAAATAGCTTTAAGCATTTCTCTATTCCCACCATGTCCCTAAATATGAATAATAGGCAATATCCATTACCTCAATTAAAATGTCACTTATTTGGGGGGGAATTTTGCAGCCAAGCTTTAATCTTATTGATGTTTCAATAATCTATAAAATCATTATTTTCATTCCCATTTTATTTTCCCAAATAAGCTGAGGACACAGAGAGAAGCAATTTACCTGGTTTCGTGTGACTAGTAAGTACCAGAAACCAGATTTCAGTCCCAGCATCCTGACATTTAAGAATACATTCTCAGGACTAACTTAGTGGGGGGTGGAGCAAGGTGGCAGAGGAGTAGGAGACCTGGATTTCATCTGGTCCCAGGAATTCAGCTGGATAGGGATCAAACCATTCTGAACACCTACAAACGCAACAGGAGATCGAAGAAAAGAATAGCAACAACTCTCAACAGAAAAGCGACCACTTTCTGGAGGGTAGGATGTGCAGAGAAGTGAATCCGAGGCGATATTCGGGAGGATAGATGGCGGGGGAGGGGGCCTCTGTCGGCCGCTTCTGGCAAGTGATAGAGCCTCAGAGCACAAAATCGGAACTTTTAGAAGTCGGCTGTGCTGAGGGACATCGCTCCAGTGGCTAAGTGGGGGTGGAACCCTCACGGGACAGTGTGGTGTCAGGACCCTCGGTGTCACAGAAAGACCAGGGCTGCCTGATGCGGCAGAGTTCCCAGGTATCGGAGCAGGGAAGCTGGCTGCAGAGACAGAGCCAAGGAGTGGGCTCTCAGCTCAGGGTTGCCATAAACTGTGATCGGCGACACAGTCGGGCCACTGCTCTTCCAGTAGGGACCCAACAAGCAGCAGATACGGGGAGACTCCGCTTCCTCCCCTGGGAGGAGCGGCACAGGAGCGCACCTCAGGGATCTGCTGGGTGGAGACTCCACACCGGATTGGGTGCCAGAGATAGAAATGCTCGGTCACAGGCCGGGTGAGCACGGAGTGCGGCCAGAGACCGGGAAGATGGGAGTGATTGACTGCTTTCCTCTGGGGTTCACTAAGGAGCGGGGCCCCGAGTTCTCGGCTCCTCCAGGGCGGAGATTGGGAGGCCGCCATTTTCACTCTCGTCCTCCGAAGCTGGACAGAAAGCTAGCAAGGAACAAAAGCCCCTGAGAGCAAACCTGAGCAGATTATTTCGCCCGGACGTGACAAGGGCGGGGCAATTCCACCTCCTGCAAAGACATTTGGGAACCATGGCAACAGACCCCTCCCCCAGACGATCAGCAAGAACAGCCAGCCAAGAGCAAGTTTACCCATCAATGAGAACAGCAGAACTCCAACGCTAGGGGAATACTGCACATAGAATTCATGGCTTTTTACCATGATTCTTTAGTCTTTCAAAGTTAATTTTTTTAACTGTCTTTTTTTTTTTTTGAATTTTTCTTTTTCCCTTTTTCAACCAACATCTTATCAATCTCTTATTTATTTATTTATTTATTTTAATTTTATTATGTTATGTTAGTCACCATACAATACATCATAATTTTCGATGTGGTGATCCACGATCCGTGTTTTCATATAACACCCAGTGCTCCATGCAGTACGTGCCTACCTTAATACCCAATCCCCCCTCCCCCCTCCCCTCTAAAACCCTGTTTGTTTCTCAGAGTCCATAGTCTCTCACGTTTCATCTCTCACTCCAAATCCCCCCCCTCATTTTTCCCTTCCTTCTCCTAGTGTCCTCCATGTTATTCCTTATGTTCCACAAATAAGTGAAACCATATGATAATTGATTTTCTCTGCTTGACTTATTTCACTTAGCATAATCTTCTCCAGTCCCATCCATGTTGATGTAAAAGTTGGGTATTCATCCTTTCTGATGGCTGAGTAATATTCCATTGTATATATGGACCACATCTTCTTTATCCATTCATCTGTTGAAGGGCATCTCAGCTCTTTCCACAGCTTGGCTATTGCGGGCACTGCTTCTATGAACATTGGGGTGCATATGGCCCTTCTTTTCACTACATCTGTGTCTTTGGGGTAAATACCTAGGAGTGCAATTGCTGGGTCATAGTGTAGCTCTATTTTTCAATTTTTGAGGATCGGCCACACTGTTTTCCAAGGTGGCTGTACCAATTTGCATTTCCACCAACAGTGTAAGAGGGTTCCCCTTTTTCCACAACCTCTCCAACATTTGTTGTTTCTTTCCTTGTCCATTTTTGCCATTCTAACTCGTGTAAGGTGGTATCTCAATGTGGTTTTGAATCAAATTTCCCTGATGGCTAATGATGATGAACATTTTTTCATGTGTCTGTTAGCCATTTGTATGTCTTCTTTGGAGAAGTGTCTTTTCATAACTTCTGTCCACTTTTTGACTTGATTGTTTGTTTTTTGGGTGTTGAGTTTGAGAAGTTCTTTATAGATCTTGGATACCAGCCCTTTACCTGTAGTGTCATTTGCAAATATCTTCTCCCATTCTGTGGGTTGCTGCTTTGTTTTGTTGACTGTTTCCTTTGCTGTGTAAAGGCTTTTTATATTGATGAAGACCCCAAAGTTCATTTTTTGCTTTTGTTTCACTAGATTTTGGAGATGTATCTTGAAAGAAGTTGCTGTGGATGATGTCAAACAGGTTACTGCCTATGTTCTGCTCTAGGATTTTGATGGATTTCTTTCTCACATTGAGGTCTTTCATCCACTTTGAGTTTATCTTTGGGAATGGTGTCAGAGAATGGTTGAGTTTAATTCTTCTGCATGTGGCTGTCCAATTTTCCCAGCACCATTTATTGAAGAGACTGTCTTTTTTCCATTGCATATTTTTTCCTGCTTTGTCAAAGATTATTTGACCACAGAGTTGAGGGTTCATATCTGGGCTCTCTATTCTGTTCCATTGGTCTATACGTCTGTTTCTGTGCCGGTACCATGCTGCCTTCGTGATCACAGCTTTGTAATATAGCTTGAAATCGGGCAACGTGATTCCCCCAGGTTTGTTTCTCTTTGTCAACATTTCCTTGGCGATTCGGGGTCTTTTTTGATTCCATACAAATTTTAGGATTGTTTGTTCCGGCACTTTGAAAAATGTCATTGGAATTTTGATCGGGATGGCATTGAAGGGATAGATTGCACTGGGTAGCATAGACATTTTAACAATGTTTATTCTTCCAATCCATGAGCATGGAATATTTTTCCATCTTTTTGTGTCTTCTTCAATTGCTTTCATGAGTGTTCTGTAGTTCCTAGAGTATAGATCCTTTACCTTTTTGGTTAGGTTTATTACGAGGTATCTTATGGTTTTTGGTGCTATTGTAAATGGAATCGTTTCTCTAATTTCTCTTGCTACAGTTGCATTGTTAGTGTATAAGAAAGCAACTGATTTCTGTGCATTGATTTTGTATCCCGCTACATTACTGAATTGCTATATGAGGTCTAGTAACTTGGGGATGGAGTCTTTGGGTTTTCCACATAAAGTATCATGTCGTCTGCAAAAAGAGAGAGTTTGACTTCTTCTTTGCCAAGTTGAACAGTAGTGGTGAAAGTGGGCATCCTTGATGTGTTCCTGATCTTAAGGGAAATGCTCTCAGCTTTTCCCCATTGAGGATCATATTCGCTGTGGGTTTTTCATAGATGGATTTTATGAACTTGAGGAATGTTCCCTCTATCCTTATACTCTGAAGAGTTTTAATCAGGAAAGGGTGTGGTATTTTGTCAAATGCTTTTTCTGCATCAATTGAGAGGACCATATGGTTCTTCTCCCTCCTCTTATTAATGTGTTCTATCACATTGATTGATTTGCAAATATCGAACCACCCTTGCATCCCGGGGATAAATCCCACTTGGTCGTGGAGGATGATCCTTTTAATGTATTGTTGGATCCTATTAGCTAGGATTTTGTTGAGGATTTTGGAATCCATATTCATCAGGATATCGGTCTGAAATTGTCCTTTTTGATGGCGTCTTTGCCTGGTTTGGGGATTAAGGTAATGCTAGCCTCATAGAATGAGTTTGGAAGTTTTCCTTCTGTTTCTATTTTTTGAAAGAGCTTCAGTCAAATAGGTATGATTTTTATTTGAATGTTTGGTAGAATTCCCCAGGGAATCCATCAGGCCCTGGACTCTTGTTTTTTGGGAGGTTTTTGATCACTGCTTCCATCTCATTACTGGTTATTGGCCTATAAATGTTGTCAATTTCTTCCTGTTTCAGGCTTGGCAGGTTATAGGTTTCCAGGAAGGCCTCCATTTCTTTTTTTTTAAATTTTTTATTGTTATGTTAATCACCATATATTACATAATTTCTTTTGGTGTACTGTTCCATGATTCATTTTTTTGTTCATAACACCCAGTGCTCCATGCAGAACGTGCCCTCTTTAATACCCATCACCAGGCTAACCCATCCCCCTGCCCCCCTCCCCTCTAGAACCCTCAGTTTGTTTTTCAGAGTCCATCATCTCTCATGGTTCGTCTCCCCCTCTGACATACTCCCCTTTTCTTCCTCTCCTGTTATCTTCTTCTTTTTCTTTTTTCTTAAAATATGTTGCGTTATTTGTTTCAGAAGTACAGATCTGTGATTCAACAGTCTTGCACAATTCACAGCGCTCACCGTAGCACATACCCTCCCCAATGTCTATCACCCAGCCACCCCATCCCTCCCACCCCCAACCACTCCAGTAACACTCAGTTTGTTCCCTGAGATTAAGAATTCCTCATATCAGTGAGGTCATGTGATACATGTCTTTCTCTGATTGACTTATTTCACTCAGCATAACACCCTCCAGTTCCATCCACGTCGTTGCAAATGGCAAGATCTCATTCCTTTTGATGGCTGCATAATATTCCATTGTGTATATATACCACTTCTTCTTTATCCATTCATCTGTCGATGGGCATCTTGGCTCTTTCCACAGTTTGGCTATTGTGGACATTGCTGCTATAAACATTGGGGTGCCCGTACCCCTTCGGGTCCTTACATTTGTATCTTTGGGGTAAATACCCAGTAGTGCAATTGCTGGATCGAACGGTAGCTCTAATTTCAACTGTTTGAGGAACCTCCATACTGTTTTCCAGAGGGGTTGCACCAGCTTGCAATCCCACCAAGAGTGTAGGAGGGTTCCCCTTTCTCCACATCCCCGCCAACATCTGTCGTTCCCTGACTTGTTAATTTTAGCCATTCTGACTGGTGTGAGGTGGTATCTCATGGAGGTTTTGATTTGGATTTCCCTGATGCCGAGCGATGTTGAGCACTTTTTCATGGGCCTGTTGGCCATTTGGATGTCTTCTTTGGAGAAATGTCTGTTCATGTCTTCTGCCCATTTCTTGATTGGATTATTTGTTCTCTGGGTGTTGAGTTTGATAAGTTCTTTATAGATTTTGGATAGCAGCCCTTTATCTGATATGTCATTTGCAAATATTTTCTCCCATTCTGTCGGTTGTCTTTTGGTTTTGTGGACTGTTTCTTTTGCTGTGCCAAAGCTTTTTATCTTGATGAAATCCCAATAGTTCATTTTTGCCCTGGCTTCCCGTGCCTTTGGCGATGTTTCTAGGAAGAAGTCGCTGCGGCTAAGGTCGAAAAGGTTGCTACCTGTGTCCTCCTTTAGGATTTGGATGGACTCCTGTCTCACGTTTAGGTCTTTCAACCATTTGGAGTCTATTTTTGTGTGTGGTGTAAGCAAATGGTCCAGTTTCATTCTTCTGCATGTGGCTGTCCAATTTTCCCAACACCATTTGTTGAAGAGACTGTCTCTTTTCCATTGGACATTCTTTCCTGCTTTGTCAAAGATAAGTTGACCATAGAGTTGAGGGTCCATTTCTGGGCTCTCGATTCTGTTCCATTGATCGATGTGTCTGTTTTTGTGCCAGTACCATACTGTCTTGATGATGACAGCTTTGTAATAGAGCTGGAAGTCCGGAATTGTGATGCCGCCACCTTTGCTTTTCTTTTTCAGTATTCCTCTGGCTATTCGGGGTCTCTTCTGGTTCCATACAAATTTTAGGATTATTTGTTCCATGTCTTTGAAAAAAGTGGATGGTATTTTGATGGGGATTGCATTGAATGTGTAGATTGCTCTAGGTAGCATTGACATCTTCACAATGTTGATTCTCCCAATCCATGAGCATGGAACGTTTTTCCATTTCTTTGTGTCTTCTTCAATTCCTTTCCTGAGTATTTTATAGTTTTCTGAGTACAGATCCTTTGCCTCTTTGGTTAGATTTATTCCTAGGTATCTAATGGTTTTGGGTGCAATTGTAAATGGGATAGACTCCTTGATTTGTCTCTCTTCGGTCTTGTTGTTGGTGTATAGGAATGCCACTGATTTCTGTGCATTTATTTTATATCCTGCTACTTGACTGAATTCCTGTATGAGTTCTAGCAGTTTTGGGGTGGAGTCTTTTGGGTTTTCCACATACAGTATCATATCATCTGCAAAGAGTGAGAGTTTGACTTCCTCTTTGCCGATTTGAATGCCTTTGATTTCTTTTTGTTGTCTGATTGCTGTGGCTAGGACTTCTAATACTATGTTGATTAGCAGTGGTGAGAGTGGACATCCCTGCCGCGTTCCTGACCTTAGGAGAAAAGCTCTCAGCCTTTCTCCATTGAGAATGATATTCGCTGTAGGTTTTTCATAGATGTCTTTTATGATATTGAGGTATGTACCCTCTATCCCTATACTCTGAAGAGTTTTGATCAAGAAAGGATGTTGTACTTTGTCAAATGCTTTTTCTGCATCTACTGAGAGGATCATATGATTCTTGTTCTTTCTTTTGTTAATGTATTGTATCACGTTGATTGATTTGCGGATGTTGAACCAGCCTTGCAGCCCAGGGATAAATCCCACCTGGTCGTGGTGAATAATCCTTTTAATGTACTGTTGGATCCTATTGGCTAGTATTTTGGTGAGAATTTTTGCATCCATGTTCATCAAGGATATTGGTCTGTAATTCTCTTTTTTGATGGGGTCTTTGTCTGGTTTGGGGATCAAGGTAATGCTGGCCTCATAAAATGAGTTTGGAAGTTTCCCTTCCATTTCTATTTTTTTGGAACAGTTTCAGGAGAATAGGTATTAATTCTTCTTGAAATGTCTGATAGAATTCCCCTGGGAAGCCATCTGGCCCTGGGCTTTTGTTTGTTGGGAGATTTTTGAAGACTGCTTCAATTTCCTTAGTGGTTATAGGTCTGTTCAGCTTTTCTATTTCTTCCTGGTTCAGTTTTGGTAGTTGATACATCTCTAGGAATGCACCCATTTCTCCCAGGTTATCTAATTTGCTGGCATAGAGTTGCTCATAATATGTTCTGATAATTGTTTGTATTTCTTTGGTGTTGGTTGTGATCTCTCCTCTTTCATTCATGATTTTGTTGATTTGGGTCATTTCTCTTTTCTTTTTGATCAGTCTGACCAGGGGTTTATCAATGTTGTTAATTCTTTCAAAGAACCAGCTCCTAGTTTCGTTGATCTGTTCTACTGTTCTTTTGGTTTCTAGTTCATTGATTTCTGCTCTGATCTTTATGATTTCCCTTCTCCTGCTGGGTTTAGGCTTTATTTGCTGTTCTTTCTCCAGCTCCTTTAGGTGTAGGGTTAGGTTGTGTATTTGAGACCTTTCTTGTTTCTTGAGAAAGGCTTGTATTGCTATATACTTTCCTCTCAGGACTGCCTTTGCTCTATCCCAAAGATTTTGGACAGTTGTGTTTTCATTTTCATTGGTTTCCATGAATTTTTTTAATTCTTCTTTAATTTCTTGGTTGACCCATCCATTCTTTAGTAGGAGGCTCTTTAGCCTCCATGTATTTGAGTTCTTTCCGACTTTCCTCTTGTGGTTGAGTTCTAGTTTCCAAGCATTGTGGTCTGAAAATATGCAGGGAATGATCCCAATCTTTTGGTACCGATTGAGACCTGATTTGTGACCTAGGATGTGATCAATTCTGGAGAATGTTCCATGGGCACTAGAGAAGAATGTGTATTCCTTTGCTTTGGGATGGAATGTTCTGAATATGTCTGTGAAGTCCGTTTGGTCCAGTGTGTCATTTAAAGTCTTTATTTCCTTGTTGATCTTTTGCTTAGATGATCTGTCCATTTCAGTCAGGGGGGTGTTAAAGTCCCCCACTATTATTGTATTGTTGTCAATGTGTTTCTTTGCTTTGTTATTAATTGCCTTATATAATGGGCTGCTCCCATGTTCGGGGCATAGATATTTACAATTGTTAGATCTTCTTGTTGGATAGACCCTTTAAGTAGGATATAGTGTCCTTCCTCATCTCTTACTACAGTCTTTGTTTTAAAATCTAGTTTGTCTGATATAAGGATTGCCACCCCAGCTTTCTTTTGGTGTCCATTAGCATGGTAAATGGTTTTCCACCCCCTCCCTTTCTATCTGGGGGTGTCTTTGGGTCTAAAATGAGTCTCTTGCAGACATCATATGGATGGGTCTTGTTTTTTAATCCAATCTGATAGCCTGTGTCTTTTGATTGGGGCATTGAGCTCATTTCCATTCAGCGTAACTATTGAAAGGTATGAATTTAGTGCCATTGCATTACCTGTAAGGTGACTGTTAACTGTCTGTTGTCTGTGTTCCTTTCTGATCTTTGCTGCTTTTACGTTCTCTCTTTGCTTAGAGGACCCCTCTCAATATTTCTTGGAGGGCTGGTTTCGTGTTTGCAAATTCCTTTAGTTTTTGTTTGTTCTGGAAGCTTTTTATCTCTCCTTCTATTTTCAATGACAGCCTCGCTGGATATAGTATTCTCGGCTGCATATTTTTCTCGTTTAGTGCTCTGAAGGTATCTTGCCAGTCCTTTCTGGCCTGCCAGGTCTCTGTGGATAGGTCTGTTGCCAATCTAATGTTTCTACCATTGTAGGTTACATATCTCTTCTCCCGAGCTGCTTTCAGGATTTTCTCTTTGTCTCTGAGACTCGTAAGTTTTACTATTAGATGTCGGGGTGTTGACCTATTATTATTGATTTTGAGAGGGGTTCTCTGTGCCTCCTGGATTTTAATGCCTGTTTCCTTCCTCACATTAGGGAAGTTCTCTGCCATAATTTGCTCCAATATACCTTCTGCCCCTCTCTCTCTCTCTTCTTCTTCTGGGATCCCAATTATTCTAATGTTGTTTCGTCTTATCGTATCACTTATATCTCGAATTCTGCCCTCGTGATCCTGCAGTTGTTTCTCTCTCTTTTTCTCAGCCTCTTTATTTTCCGTCATTTGGTCTTCTATATCGCTGATTCTCTCTTCTGCCTCATTTATCCTAGCATTTAGTGCCCCCATTTTTGATTGCACCTCATCAATAGCCTTTTTGATTTCGATTTGGTTAGATTGTAGTTCTTTTATTTCTCCAGAAAGGGTTTCTCTAATAACTTCCACGCTTTTTTCAAGCCCATCTAGTATCTTTATGCACGTACCAACATAATTAACTCATCTAATCCACACAACTCCAGGAGACAGGACACACTGTAACTCCATTTGACAAAGGAGAAAATTATGGTACAGAGAGTTGAAATAGCTATAGAACCAAGACTTAAAACCAGGCCCTTGGGGTTCAGACTCCAAACACTTAATCCTTCCAACACCCTACCTTTCCAGTGTTAGTAAGGCGCTTATGAGGTTCTTCTGAAATCAGGAAACATGATATCCGTGACACACTGGGATAGGTCTGAGCACACCATGTCGCATGATGCCAGTCATGCGACATGTTGTACTGTTACCACCAGAATGTCTTCAACCAAATGAGTGAATCTGCTGAACTTTGAAGGAGAAATAACCTGGGCACTTCACTGGCTGTGGCTTCCCTGGGGCTGGTGCCCCAAAGAAGGCATCATAAGGACTTTCTTAGGGAATGAAGTAGAAATGTGGAATTGACCAATATTACAACCAATGCTGAATTGGAAGGCTCAGTTGTCATGCTGTCCCTTACCTTGGACTCTCAGATTGCACCAAATGAAAGTACACAGAAGCCAAAGTAGCGCTTTAGTTGTTTTCTTGTGTGTGCCTAATATGAAAAACAGTACAAAATTCAGGTGGGACGGATGGCAGCTTCCAGATGTGTAAATTAAAAAGCTTCCAGGCAGTTATCTGATTAAAGGTCCCTGGGGGACATGACTAGAAGCTGCATGCTGTCTGTACTCAGAGGCATGGGGACTGGGTGGCTCTGAGGAGCTGGTGGACATTAAGGAGTGAGTGGTGCTGAGGCCCCTGTGGCCCCCTGGCCCCGCCCCTGAATCATGGCAGAATTTGTTATTGCTGCAGAGTGAAAGTTTCAGTTTGCCCAATGGTTTGTAAACCTGTTCTGCAATAATGACACAATAAAAAGCGACATGTGTGGACTGAAATAACCCAAACCCAAATCCGACTAGATGCTCAGCAGACACTTTTAGCAACAATAGCCAATGGGGAAAAGTGGACCCTTGGTGCAACCATGTGTTAGGAACTCTTCCGATTGTCACAGAGTGCTGGTCTCCCAAGCAGATTGAAGGTGATGATGCCGGAGTAGATCAAGCTCTTGAGGAGGAGGTAGGTGTAATAAGCAGAGGTGTTCATGAGCTGCAGCTGCAGGGTGTCTAAAAGAAGTCATTTATTAGTTTCACCTGTTCTTTTGAAAGGCTAGGATTTATTAATGGGAGAGGGGTCACATTAGACATTTCTGAGGACCTAGGTTGAAGTGACACTCCCCCACCAACACAACCCAACAGTAAGCATCTACACCACCATCACCACCATCATCCCCACCACCACCACCACCACCACCACCACTAAGAATCCAGTTTGCTGGTCAAGTCAATCAGCAACCTCTGTGAAATTCACTTAGAACATTCCAAAGTATTAAAAAGTAAGGTTGGGTTTATACTGAATGAATCTAATGGAGGAAAAAACCATTGGTGATAAATAGCTTTAAGCATTTCTCTATTCCCACCATGTCCCTAAATATGAATAATAGGCAATATCCATTACCTCAATTAAAATGTCACTTATTTGGGGGGGAATTTTGCAGCCAAGCTTTAATCTTATTGATGTTTCAATAATCTATAAAATCATTATTTTCATTCCCATTTTATTTTCCCAAATAAGCTGAGGACACAGAGAGAAGCAATTTACCTGGTTTCGTGTGACTAGTAAGTACCAGAAACCAGATTTCAGTCCCAGCATCCTGACATTTAAGAATACATTCTCAGGACTAACTTAGTGGGGGGTGGAGCAAGGTGGCAGAGGAGTAGGAGACCTGGATTTCATCTGGTCCCAGGAATTCAGCTGGATAGGGATCAAACCATTCTGAACACCTACAAACGCAACAGGAGATCGAAGAAAAGAATAGCAACAACTCTCAACAGAAAAGCGACCACTTTCTGGAGGGTAGGATGTGCAGAGAAGTGAATCCGAGGCGATATTCGGGAGGATAGATGGCGGGGGAGGGGGCCTCTGTCGGCCGCTTCTGGCAAGTGATAGAGCCTCAGAGCACAAAATCGGAACTTTTAGAAGTCGGCTGTGCTGAGGGACATCGCTCCAGTGGCTAAGTGGGGGTGGAACCCTCACGGGACAGTGTGGTGTCAGGACCCTCGGTGTCACAGAAAGACCAGGGCTGCCTGATGCGGCAGAGTTCCCAGGTATCGGAGCAGGGAAGCTGGCTGCAGAGACAGAGCCAAGGAGTGGGCTCTCAGCTCAGGGTTGCCATAAACTGTGATCGGCGACACAGTCGGGCCACTGCTCTTCCAGTAGGGACCCAACAAGCAGCAGATACGGGGAGACTCCGCTTCCTCCCCTGGGAGGAGCGGCACAGGAGCGCACCTCAGGGATCTGCTGGGTGGAGACTCCACACCGGATTGGGTGCCAGAGATAGAAATGCTCGGTCACAGGCCGGGTGAGCACGGAGTGCGGCCAGAGACCGGGAAGATGGGAGTGATTGACTGCTTTCCTCTGGGGTTCACTAAGGAGCGGGGCCCCGAGTTCTCGGCTCCTCCAGGGCGGAGATTGGGAGGCCGCCATTTTCACTCTCGTCCTCCGAAGCTGGACAGAAAGCTAGCAAGGAACAAAAGCCCCTGAGAGCAAACCTGAGCAGATTATTTCGCCCGGACGTGACAAGGGCGGGGCAATTCCACCTCCTGCAAAGACATTTGGGAACCATGGCAACAGACCCCTCCCCCAGACGATCAGCAAGAACAGCCAGCCAAGAGCAAGTTTACCCATCAATGAGAACAGCAGAACTCCAACGCTAGGGGAATACTGCACATAGAATTCATGGCTTTTTACCATGATTCTTTAGTCTTTCAAAGTTAATTTTTTTAACTGTCTTTTTTTTTTTTTGAATTTTTCTTTTTCCCTTTTTCAACCAACATCTTATCAATCTCTTATTTATTTATTTATTTATTTTAATTTTATTATGTTATGTTAGTCACCATACAATACATCATAATTTTCGATGTGGTGATCCACGATCCGTGTTTTCATATAACACCCAGTGCTCCATGCAGTACGTGCCTACCTTAATACCCAATCCCCCCTCCCCCCTCCCCTCTAAAACCCTGTTTGTTTCTCAGAGTCCATAGTCTCTCACGTTTCATCTCTCACTCCAAATCCCCCCCCTCATTTTTCCCTTCCTTCTCCTAGTGTCCTCCATGTTATTCCTTATGTTCCACAAATAAGTGAAACCATATGATAATTGATTTTCTCTGCTTGACTTATTTCACTTAGCATAATCTTCTCCAGTCCCATCCATGTTGATGTAAAAGTTGGGTATTCATCCTTTCTGATGGCTGAGTAATATTCCATTGTATATATGGACCACATCTTCTTTATCCATTCATCTGTTGAAGGGCATCTCAGCTCTTTCCACAGCTTGGCTATTGCGGGCACTGCTTCTATGAACATTGGGGTGCATATGGCCCTTCTTTTCACTACATCTGTGTCTTTGGGGTAAATACCTAGGAGTGCAATTGCTGGGTCATAGTGTAGCTCTATTTTTCAATTTTTGAGGATCGGCCACACTGTTTTCCAAGGTGGCTGTACCAATTTGCATTTCCACCAACAGTGTAAGAGGGTTCCCCTTTTTCCACAACCTCTCCAACATTTGTTGTTTCTTTCCTTGTCCATTTTTGCCATTCTAACTCGTGTAAGGTGGTATCTCAATGTGGTTTTGAATCAAATTTCCCTGATGGCTAATGATGATGAACATTTTTTCATGTGTCTGTTAGCCATTTGTATGTCTTCTTTGGAGAAGTGTCTTTTCATAACTTCTGTCCACTTTTTGACTTGATTGTTTGTTTTTTGGGTGTTGAGTTTGAGAAGTTCTTTATAGATCTTGGATACCAGCCCTTTACCTGTAGTGTCATTTGCAAATATCTTCTCCCATTCTGTGGGTTGCTGCTTTGTTTTGTTGACTGTTTCCTTTGCTGTGTAAAGGCTTTTTATATTGATGAAGACCCCAAAGTTCATTTTTTGCTTTTGTTTCACTAGATTTTGGAGATGTATCTTGAAAGAAGTTGCTGTGGATGATGTCAAACAGGTTACTGCCTATGTTCTGCTCTAGGATTTTGATGGATTTCTTTCTCACATTGAGGTCTTTCATCCACTTTGAGTTTATCTTTGGGAATGGTGTCAGAGAATGGTTGAGTTTAATTCTTCTGCATGTGGCTGTCCAATTTTCCCAGCACCATTTATTGAAGAGACTGTCTTTTTTCCATTGCATATTTTTTCCTGCTTTGTCAAAGATTATTTGACCACAGAGTTGAGGGTTCATATCTGGGCTCTCTATTCTGTTCCATTGGTCTATACGTCTGTTTCTGTGCCGGTACCATGCTGCCTTCGTGATCACAGCTTTGTAATATAGCTTGAAATCGGGCAACGTGATTCCCCCAGCTTTGTTTCTCTTTGTCAACATTTCCTTGGCGATTCGGGGTCTTTTTTGATTCCATACAAATTTTAGGATTGTTTGTTCCGGCACTTTGAAAAATGTCATTGGAATTTTGATCGGGATGGCATTGAAGGGATAGATTGCACTGGGTAGCATAGACATTTTAACAATGTTTATTCTTCCAATCCATGAGCATGGAATATTTTTCCATCTTTTTGTGTCTTCTTCAATTGCTTTCATGAGTGTTCTGTAGTTCCTAGAGTATAGATCCTTTACCTTTTTGGTTAGGTTTATTACGAGGTATCTTATGGTTTTTGGTGCTATTGTAAATGGAATCGTTTCTCTAATTTCTCTTGCTACAGTTGCATTGTTAGTGTATAAGAAAGCAACTGATTTCTGTGCATTGATTTTGTATCCCGCTACATTACTGAATTGCTATATGAGGTCTAGTAACTTGGGGATGGAGTCTTTGGGTTTTCCACATAAAGTATCATGTCGTCTGCAAAAAGAGAGAGTTTGACTTCTTCTTTGCCAAGTTGAACAGTAGTGGTGAAAGTGGGCATCCTTGATGTGTTCCTGATCTTAAGGGAAATGCTCTCAGCTTTTCCCCATTGAGGATCATATTCGCTGTGGGTTTTTCATAGATGGATTTTATGAACTTGAGGAATGTTCCCTCTATCCTTATACTCTGAAGAGTTTTAATCAGGAAAGGGTGTGGTATTTTGTCAAATGCTTTTTCTGCATCAATTGAGAGGACCATATGGTTCTTCTCCCTCCTCTTATTAATGTGTTCTATCACATTGATTGATTTGCAAATATCGAACCACCCTTGCATCCCGGGGATAAATCCCACTTGGTCGTGGAGGATGATCCTTTTAATGTATTGTTGGATCCTATTAGCTAGGATTTTGTTGAGGATTTTGGAATCCATATTCATCAGGATATCGGTCTGAAATTGTCCTTTTTGATGGCGTCTTTGCCTGGTTTGGGGATTAAGGTAATGCTAGCCTCATAGAATGAGTTTGGAAGTTTTCCTTCTGTTTCTATTTTTTGAAAGAGCTTCAGTCAAATAGGTATGATTTTTATTTGAATGTTTGGTAGAATTCCCCAGGGAATCCATCAGGCCCTGGACTCTTGTTTTTTGGGAGGTTTTTGATCACTGCTTCCATCTCATTACTGGTTATTGGCCTATAAATGTTGTCAATTTCTTCCTGTTTCAGGCTTGGCAGGTTATAGGTTTCCAGGAAGGCCTCCATTTCTTTTTTTTTAAATTTTTTATTGTTATGTTAATCACCATATATTACATAATTTCTTTTGGTGTACTGTTCCATGATTCATTTTTTTGTTCATAACACCCAGTGCTCCATGCAGAACGTGCCCTCTTTAATACCCATCACCAGGCTAACCCATCCCCCTGCCCCCCTCCCCTCTAGAACCCTCAGTTTGTTTTTCAGAGTCCATCATCTCTCATGGTTCGTCTCCCCCTCTGACATACTCCCCTTTTCTTCCTCTCCTGTTATCTTCTTCTTTTTCTTTTTTCTTAAAATATGTTGCGTTATTTGTTTCAGAAGTACAGATCTGTGATTCAACAGTCTTGCACAATTCACAGCGCTCACCGTAGCACATACCCTCCCCAATGTCTATCACCCAGCCACCCCATCCCTCCCACCCCCAACCACTCCAGTAACACTCAGTTTGTTCCCTGAGATTAAGAATTCCTCATATCAGTGAGGTCATGTGATACATGTCTTTCTCTGATTGACTTATTTCACTCAGCATAACACCCTCCAGTTCCATCCACGTCGTTGCAAATGGCAAGATCTCATTCCTTTTGATGGCTGCATAATATTCCATTGTGTATATATACCACTTCTTCTTTATCCATTCATCTGTCGATGGGCATCTTGGCTCTTTCCACAGTTTGGCTATTGTGGACATTGCTGCTATAAACATTGGGGTGCCCGTACCCCTTCGGGTCCTTACATTTGTATCTTTGGGGTAAATACCCAGTAGTGCAATTGCTGGATCGAACGGTAGCTCTAATTTCAACTGTTTGAGGAACCTCCATACTGTTTTCCAGAGGGGTTGCACCAGCTTGCAATCCCACCAAGAGTGTAGGAGGGTTCCCCTTTCTCCACATCCCCGCCAACATCTGTCGTTCCCTGACTTGTTAATTTTAGCCATTCTGACTGGTGTGAGGTGGTATCTCATGGAGGTTTTGATTTGGATTTCCCTGATGCCGAGCGATGTTGAGCACTTTTTCATGGGCCTGTTGGCCATTTGGATGTCTTCTTTGGAGAAATGTCTGTTCATGTCTTCTGCCCATTTCTTGATTGGATTATTTGTTCTCTGGGTGTTGAGTTTGATAAGTTCTTTATAGATTTTGGATAGCAGCCCTTTATCTGATATGTCATTTGCAAATATTTTCTCCCATTCTGTCGGTTGTCTTTTGGTTTTGTGGACTGTTTCTTTTGCTGTGCCAAAGCTTTTTATCTTGATGAAATCCCAATAGTTCATTTTTGCCCTGGCTTCCCGTGCCTTTGGCGATGTTTCTAGGAAGAAGTCGCTGCGGCTAAGGTCGAAAAGGTTGCTACCTGTGTCCTCCTTTAGGATTTGGATGGACTCCTGTCTCACGTTTAGGTCTTTCAACCATTTGGAGTCTATTTTTGTGTGTGGTGTAAGCAAATGGTCCAGTTTCATTCTTCTGCATGTGGCTGTCCAATTTTCCCAACACCATTTGTTGAAGAGACTGTCTCTTTTCCATTGGACATTCTTTCCTGCTTTGTCAAAGATAAGTTGACCATAGAGTTGAGGGTCCATTTCTGGGCTCTCGATTCTGTTCCATTGATCGATGTGTCTGTTTTTGTGCCAGTACCATACTGTCTTGATGATGACAGCTTTGTAATAGAGCTGGAAGTCCGGAATTGTGATGCCGCCACCTTTGCTTTTCTTTTTCAGTATTCCTCTGGCTATTCGGGGTCTCTTCTGGTTCCATACAAATTTTAGGATTATTTGTTCCATGTCTTTGAAAAAAGTGGATGGTATTTTGATGGGGATTGCATTGAATGTGTAGATTGCTCTAGGTAGCATTGACATCTTCACAATGTTGATTCTCCCAATCCATGAGCATGGAACGTTTTTCCATTTCTTTGTGTCTTCTTCAATTCCTTTCCTGAGTATTTTATAGTTTTCTGAGTACAGATCCTTTGCCTCTTTGGTTAGATTTATTCCTAGGTATCTAATGGTTTTGGGTGCAATTGTAAATGGGATAGACTCCTTGATTTGTCTCTCTTCGGTCTTGTTGTTGGTGTATAGGAATGCCACTGATTTCTGTGCATTTATTTTATATCCTGCTACTTGACTGAATTCCTGTATGAGTTCTAGCAGTTTTGGGGTGGAGTCTTTTGGGTTTTCCACATACAGTATCATATCATCTGCAAAGAGTGAGAGTTTGACTTCCTCTTTGCCGATTTGAATGCCTTTGATTTCTTTTTGTTGTCTGATTGCTGTGGCTAGGACTTCTAATACTATGTTGATTAGCAGTGGTGAGAGTGGACATCCCTGCCGCGTTCCTGACCTTAGGAGAAAAGCTCTCAGCCTTTCTCCATTGAGAATGATATTCGCTGTAGGTTTTTCATAGATGTCTTTTATGATATTGAGGTATGTACCCTCTATCCCTATACTCTGAAGAGTTTTGATCAAGAAAGGATGTTGTACTTTGTCAAATGCTTTTTCTGCATCTACTGAGAGGATCATATGATTCTTGTTCTTTCTTTTGTTAATGTATTGTATCACGTTGATTGATTTGCGGATGTTGAACCAGCCTTGCAGCCCAGGGATAAATCCCACCTGGTCGTGGTGAATAATCCTTTTAATGTACTGTTGGATCCTATTGGCTAGTATTTTGGTGAGAATTTTTGCATCCATGTTCATCAAGGATATTGGTCTGTAATTCTCTTTTTTGATGGGGTCTTTGTCTGGTTTGGGGATCAAGGTAATGCTGGCCTCATAAAATGAGTTTGGAAGTTTCCCTTCCATTTCTATTTTTTTGGAACAGTTTCAGGAGAATAGGTATTAATTCTTCTTGAAATGTCTGATAGAATTCCCCTGGGAAGCCATCTGGCCCTGGGCTTTTGTTTGTTGGGAGATTTTTGAAGACTGCTTCAATTTCCTTAGTGGTTATAGGTCTGTTCAGCTTTTCTATTTCTTCCTGGTTCAGTTTTGGTAGTTGATACATCTCTAGGAATGCACCCATTTCTCCCAGGTTATCTAATTTGCTGGCATAGAGTTGCTCATAATATGTTCTGATAATTGTTTGTATTTCTTTGGTGTTGGTTGTGATCTCTCCTCTTTCATTCATGATTTTGTTGATTTGGGTCATTTCTCTTTTCTTTTTGATCAGTCTGACCAGGGGTTTATCAATGTTGTTAATTCTTTCAAAGAACCAGCTCCTAGTTTCGTTGATCTGTTCTACTGTTCTTTTGGTTTCTAGTTCATTGATTTCTGCTCTGATCTTTATGATTTCCCTTCTCCTGCTGGGTTTAGGCTTTATTTGCTGTTCTTTCTCCAGCTCCTTTAGGTGTAGGGTTAGGTTGTGTATTTGAGACCTTTCTTGTTTCTTGAGAAAGGCTTGTATTGCTATATACTTTCCTCTCAGGACTGCCTTTGCTCTATCCCAAAGATTTTGGACAGTTGTGTTTTCATTTTCATTGGTTTCCATGAATTTTTTTAATTCTTCTTTAATTTCTTGGTTGACCCATCCATTCTTTAGTAGGAGGCTCTTTAGCCTCCATGTATTTGAGTTCTTTCCGACTTTCCTCTTGTGGTTGAGTTCTAGTTTCCAAGCATTGTGGTCTGAAAATATGCAGGGAATGATCCCAATCTTTTGGTACCGATTGAGACCTGATTTGTGACCTAGGATGTGATCAATTCTGGAGAATGTTCCATGGGCACTAGAGAAGAATGTGTATTCCTTTGCTTTGGGATGGAATGTTCTGAATATGTCTGTGAAGTCCATTTGGTCCAGTGTGTCATTTAAAGTCTTTATTTCCTTGTTGATCTTTTGCTTAGATGATCTGTCCATTTCAGTCAGGGGGGTGTTAAAGTCCCCCACTATTATTGTATTGTTGTCAATGTGTTTCTTTGCTTTGTTATTAATTGCCTTATATAATGGGCTGCTCCCATGTTCGGGGCATAGATATTTACAATTGTTAGATCTTCTTGTTGGATAGACCCTTTAAGTAGGATATAGTGTCCTTCCTCATCTCTTACTACAGTCTTTGTTTTAAAATCTAGTTTGTCTGATATAAGGATTGCCACCCCAGCTTTCTTTTGGTGTCCATTAGCATGGTAAATGGTTTTCCACCCCCTCCCTTTCAATCTGGGGGTGTCTTTGGGTCTAAAATGAGTCTCTTGCAGACATCATATGGATGGGTCTTGTTTTTTAATCCAATCTGATAGCCTGTGTCTTTTGATTGGGGCATTGAGCTCATTTCCATTCAGCGTAACTATTGAAAGGTATGAATTTAGTGCCATTGCATTACCTGTAAGGTGACTGTTAACTGTCTGTTGTCTGTGTTCCTTTCTGATCTTTGCTGCTTTTACGTTCTCTCTTTGCTTAGAGGACCCCTCTCAATATTTCTTGGAGGGCTGGTTTCGTGTTTGCAAATTCCTTTAGTTTTTGTTTGTTCTGGAAGCTTTTTATCTCTCCTTCTATTTTCAATGACAGCCTCGCTGGATATAGTATTCTCGGCTGCATATTTTTCTCGTTTAGTGCTCTGAAGGTATCTTGCCAGTCCTTTCTGGCCTGCCAGGTCTCTGTGGATAGGTCTGTTGCCAATCTAATGTTTCTACCATTGTAGGTTACATATCTCTTCTCCCGAGCTGCTTTCAGGATTTTCTCTTTGTCTCTGAGACTCGTAAGTTTTACTATTAGATGTCGGGGTGTTGACCTATTATTATTGATTTTGAGAGGGGTTCTCTGTGCCTCCTGGATTTTAATGCCTGTTTCCTTCCTCACATTAGGGAAGTTCTCTGCCATAATTTGCTCCAATATACCTTCTGCCCCTCTCTCTCTCTCTTCTTCTTCTGGGATCCCAATTATTCTAATGTTGTTTCGTCTTATCGTATCACTTATATCTCGAATTCTGCCCTCGTGATCCTGCAGTTGTTTCTCTCTCTTTTTCTCAGCCTCTTTATTTTCCGTCATTTGGTCTTCTATATCGCTGATTCTCTCTTCTGCCTCATTTATCCTAGCATTTAGTGCCCCCATTTTTGATTGCACCTCATCAATAGCCTTTTTGATTTCGATTTGGTTAGATTGTAGTTCTTTTATTTCTCCAGAAAGGGTTTCTCTAATAACTTCCACGCTTTTTTCAAGCCCATCTAGTATCTTTATGCACGTACCAACATAATTAACTCATCTAATCCACACAACTCCAGGAGACAGGACACACTGTAACTCCATTTGACAAAGGAGAAAATTATGGTACAGAGAGTTGAAATAGCTATAGAACCAAGACTTAAAACCAGGCCCTTGGGGTTCAGACTCCAAACACTTAATCCTTCCAACACCCTACCTTTCCAGTGTTAGTAAGGCGCTTATGAGGTTCTTCTGAAATCAGGAAACATGATATCCGTGACACACTGGGATAGGTCTGAGCACACCATGTCGCATGATGCCAGTCATGCGACATGTTGTACTGTTACCACCAGAATGTCTTCAACCAAATGAGTGAATCTGCTGAACTTTGAAGGAGAAATAACCTGGGCACTTCACTGGCTGTGGCTTCCCTGGGGCTGGTGCCCCAAAGAAGGCATCATAGGGACTTTCTTAGGGAATGAAGTAGAAATGTGGAATTGACCAATATTACAACCAATGCTGAATTGGAAGGCTCAGTTGTCATGCTGTCCCTTACCTTGGACTCTCAGATTGCACCAAATGAAAGTACACAGAAGCCAAAGTAGCGCTTTAGTTGTTTTCTTGTGTGTGCCTAATATGAAAAACAGTACAAAATTCAGGTGGGACGGATGGCAGCTTCCAGATGTGTAAATTAAAAAGCTTCCAGGCAGTTATCTGATTAAAGGTCCCTGGGGGACATGACTAGAAGCTGCATGCTGTCTGTACTCAGAGGCATGGGGACTGGGTGGCTCTGAGGAGCTGGTGGACATTAAGGAGTGAGTGGTGCTGAGGCCCCTGTGGCCCCCTGGCCCCGCCCCTGAATCATGGCAGAATTTGTTATTGCTGCAGAGTGAAAGTTTCAGTTTGCCCAATGGTTTGTAAACCTGTTCTGCAATAATGACACAATAAAAAGCGACATGTGTGGACTGAAATAACCCAAACCCAAATCCGACTAGATGCTCAGCAGACACTTTTAGCAACAATAGCCAATGGGGAAAAGTGGACCCTTGGTGCAACCATGTGTTAGGAAGTCTTCCGATTGTCACAGAGTGCTGGTCTCCCAAGCAGATTGAAGGTGATGATGCCGGAGTAGATCAAGCTCTTGAGGAGGAGGTAGGTGTAATAAGCAGAGGTGTTCATGAGCTGCAGCTGCAGGGTGTCTAAAAGAAGTCATTTATTAGTTTCACCTGTTCTTTTGAAAGGCTAGGATTTATTAATGGGAGAGGGGTCACATTAGACATTTCTGAGGACCTAGGTTGAAGTGACACTCCCCCACCAACACAACCCAACAGTAAGCATCTACACCACCATCACCACCATCATCCCCACCACCACCACCACCACCACCACCACTAAGAATCCAGTTTGCTGGTCAAGTCAATCAGCAACCTCTGTGAAATTCACTTAGAACATTCCAAAGTATTAAAAAGTAAGGTTGGGTTTATACTGAATGAATCTAATGGAGGAAAAAACCATTGGTGATAAATAGCTTTAAGCATTTCTCTATTCCCACCATGTCCCTAAATATGAATAATAGGCAATATCCATTACCTCAATTAAAATGTCACTTATTTGGGGGGGAATTTTGCAGCCAAGCTTTAATCTTATTGATGTTTCAATAATCTATAAAATCATTATTTTCATTCCCATTTTATTTTCCCAAATAAGCTGAGGACACAGAGAGAAGCAATTTACCTGGTTTCGTGTGACTAGTAAGTACCAGAAACCAGATTTCAGTCCCAGCATCCTGACATTTAAGAATACATTCTCAGGACTAACTTAGTGGGGGGTGGAGCAAGGTGGCAGAGGAGTAGGAGACCTGGATTTCATCTGGTCCCAGGAATTCAGCTGGATAGGGATCAAACCATTCTGAACACCTACAAACGCAACAGGAGATCGAAGAAAAGAATAGCAACAACTCTCAACAGAAAAGCGACCACTTTCTGGAGGGTAGGATGTGCAGAGAAGTGAATCCGAGGCGATATTCGGGAGGATAGATGGCGGGGGAGGGGGCCTCTGTCGGCCGCTTCTGGCAAGTGATAGAGCCTCAGAGCACAAAATCGGAACTTTTAGAAGTCGGCTGTGCTGAGGGACATCGCTCCAGTGGCTAAGTGGGGGTGGAACCCTCACGGGACAGTGTGGTGTCAGGACCCTCGGTGTCACAGAAAGACCAGGGCTGCCTGATGCGGCAGAGTTCCCAGGTATCGGAGCAGGGAAGCTGGCTGCAGAGACAGAGCCAAGGAGTGGGCTCTCAGCTCAGGGTTGCCATAAACTGTGATCGGCGACACAGTCGGGCCACTGCTCTTCCAGTAGGGACCCAACAAGCAGCAGATACGGGGAGACTCCGCTTCCTCCCCTGGGAGGAGCGGCACAGGAGCGCACCTCAGGGATCTGCTGGGTGGAGACTCCACACCGGATTGGGTGCCAGAGATAGAAATGCTCGGTCACAGGCCGGGTGAGCACGGAGTGCGGCCAGAGACCGGGAAGATGGGAGTGATTGACTGCTTTTCTCTGGGGTTCACTAAGGAGCGGGGCCCCGAGTTCTCGGCTCCTCCAGGGCGGAGATTGGGAGGCCGCCATTTTCACTCTCGTCCTCCGAAGCTGGACAGAAAGCTAGCAAGGAACAAAAGCCCCTGAGAGCAAACCTGAGCAGATTATTTCGCCCGGACGTGACAAGGGCGGGGCAATTCCACCTCCTGCAAAGACATTTGGGAACCATGGCAACAGACCCCTCCCCCAGACGATCAGCAAGAACAGCCAGCCAAGAGCAAGTTTACCCATCAATGAGAACAGCAGAACTCCAACGCTAGGGGAATACTGCACATAGAATTCATGGCTTTTTACCATGATTCTTTAGTCTTTCAAAGTTAATTTTTTTAACTGTCTTTTTTTTTTTTTTGAATTTTTCTTTTTCCCTTTTTCAACCAACATCTTATCAATCTCTTATTTATTTATTTATTTATTTTAATTTTATTATGTTATGTTAGTCACCATACAATACATCATAATTTTCGATGTGGTGATCCACGATCCGTGTTTTCATATAACACCCAGTGCTCCATGCAGTACGTGCCTACCTTAATACCCAATCCCCCCTCCCCCCTCCCCTCTAAAACCCTGTTTGTTTCTCAGAGTCCATAGTCTCTCACGTTTCATCTCTCACTCCAAATCCCCCCCCTCATTTTTCCCTTCCTTCTCCTAGTGTCCTCCATGTTATTCCTTATGTTCCACAAATAAGTGAAACCATATGATAATTGATTTTCTCTGCTTGACTTATTTCACTTAGCATAATCTTCTCCAGTCCCATCCATGTTGATGTAAAAGTTGGGTATTCATCCTTTCTGATGGCTGAGTAATATTCCATTGTATATATGGACCACATCTTCTTTATCCATTCATCTGTTGAAGGGCATCTCAGCTCTTTCCACAGCTTGGCTATTGCGGGCACTGCTTCTATGAACATTGGGGTGCATATGGCCCTTCTTTTCACTACATCTGTGTCTTTGGGGTAAATACCTAGGAGTGCAATTGCTGGGTCATAGTGTAGCTCTATTTTTCAATTTTTGAGGATCGGCCACACTGTTTTCCAAGGTGGCTGTACCAATTTGCATTTCCACCAACAGTGTAAGAGGGTTCCCCTTTTTCCACAACCTCTCCAACATTTGTTGTTTCTTTCCTTGTCCATTTTTGCCATTCTAACTCGTGTAAGGTGGTATCTCAATGTGGTTTTGAATCAAATTTCCCTGATGGCTAATGATGATGAACATTTTTTCATGTGTCTGTTAGCCATTTGTATGTCTTCTTTGGAGAAGTGTCTTTTCATAACTTCTGTCCACTTTTTGACTTGATTGTTTGTTTTTTGGGTGTTGAGTTTGAGAAGTTCTTTATAGATCTTGGATACCAGCCCTTTACCTGTAGTGTCATTTGCAAATATCTTCTCCCATTCTGTGGGTTGCTGCTTTGTTTTGTTGACTGTTTCCTTTGCTGTGTAAAGGCTTTTTATATTGATGAAGACCCCAAAGTTCATTTTTTGCTTTTGTTTCACTAGATTTTGGAGATGTATCTTGAAAGAAGTTGCTGTGGATGATGTCAAACAGGTTACTGCCTATGTTCTGCTCTAGGATTTTGATGGATTTCTTTCTCACATTGAGGTCTTTCATCCACTTTGAGTTTATCTTTGGGAATGGTGTCAGAGAATGGTTGAGTTTAATTCTTCTGCATGTGGCTGTCCAATTTTCCCAGCACCATTTATTGAAGAGACTGTCTTTTTTCCATTGCATATTTTTTCCTGCTTTGTCAAAGATTATTTGACCACAGAGTTGAGGGTTCATATCTGGGCTCTCTATTCTGTTCCATTGGTCTATACGTCTGTTTCTGTGCCGGTACCATGCTGCCTTCGTGATCACAGCTTTGTAATATAGCTTGAAATCGGGCAACGTGATTCCCCCAGCTTTGTTTCTCTTTGTCAACATTTCCTTGGCGATTCGGGGTCTTTTTTGATTCCATACAAATTTTAGGATTGTTTGTTCCGGCACTTTGAAAAATGTCATTGGAATTTTGATCGGGATGGCATTGAAGGGATAGATTGCACTGGGTAGCATAGACATTTTAACAATGTTTATTCTTCCAATCCATGAGCATGGAATATTTTTCCATCTTTTTGTGTCTTCTTCAATTGCTTTCATGAGTGTTCTGTAGTTCCTAGAGTATAGATCCTTTACCTTTTTGGTTAGGTTTATTACGAGGTATCTTATGGTTTTTGGTGCTATTGTAAATGGAATCGTTTCTCTAATTTCTCTTGCTACAGTTGCATTGTTAGTGTATAAGAAAGCAACTGATTTCTGTGCATTGATTTTGTATCCCGCTACATTACTGAATTGCTATATGAGGTCTAGTAACTTGGGGATGGAGTCTTTGGGTTTTCCACATAAAGTATCATGTCGTCTGCAAAAAGAGAGAGTTTGACTTCTTCTTTGCCAAGTTGAACAGTAGTGGTGAAAGTGGGCATCCTTGATGTGTTCCTGATCTTAAGGGAAATGCTCTCAGCTTTTCCCCATTGAGGATCATATTCGCTGTGGGTTTTTCATAGATGGATTTTATGAACTTGAGGAATGTTCCCTCTATCCTTATACTCTGAAGAGTTTTAATCAGGAAAGGGTGTGGTATTTTGTCAAATGCTTTTTCTGCATCAATTGAGAGGACCATATGGTTCTTCTCCCTCCTCTTATTAATGTGTTCTATCACATTGATTGATTTGCAAATATCGAACCACCCTTGCATCCCGGGGATAAATCCCACTTGGTCGTGGAGGATGATCCTTTTAATGTATTGTTGGATCCTATTAGCTAGGATTTTGTTGAGGATTTTGGAATCCATATTCATCAGGATATCGGTCTGAAATTGTCCTTTTTGATGGCGTCTTTGCCTGGTTTGGGGATTAAGGTAATGCTAGCCTCATAGAATGAGTTTGGAAGTTTTCCTTCTGTTTCTATTTTTTGAAAGAGCTTCAGTCAAATAGGTATGATTTTTATTTGAATGTTTGGTAGAATTCCCCAGGGAATCCATCAGGCCCTGGACTCTTGTTTTTTGGGAGGTTTTTGATCACTGCTTCCATCTCATTACTGGTTATTGGCCTATAAATGTTGTCAATTTCTTCCTGTTTCAGGCTTGGCAGGTTATAGGTTTCCAGGAAGGCCTCCATTTCTTTTTTTTTTAATTTTTTATTGTTATGTTAATCACCATATATTACATAATTTCTTTTGGTGTACTGTTCCATGATTCATTTTTTTGTTCATAACACCCAGTGCTCCATGCAGAACGTGCCCTCTTTAATACCCATCACCAGGCTAACCCATCCCCCTGCCCCCCTCCCCTCTAGAACCCTCAGTTTGTTTTTCAGAGTCCATCATCTCTCATGGTTCGTCTCCCCCTCTGACATACTCCCCTTTTCTTCCTCTCCTGTTATCTTCTTCTTTTTCTTTTTTCTTAAAATATGTTGCGTTATTTGTTTCAGAAGTACAGATCTGTGATTCAACAGTCTTGCACAATTCACAGCGCTCACCGTAGCACATACCCTCCCCAATGTCTATCACCCAGCCACCCCATCCCTCCCACCCCCAACCACTCCAGTAACACTCAGTTTGTTCCCTGAGATTAAGAATTCCTCATATCAGTGAGGTCATGTGATACATGTCTTTCTCTGATTGACTTATTTCACTCAGCATAACACCCTCCAGTTCCATCCACGTCGTTGCAAATGGCAAGATCTCATTCCTTTTGATGGCTGCATAATATTCCATTGTGTATATATACCACTTCTTCTTTATCCATTCATCTGTCGATGGGCATCTTGGCTCTTTCCACAGTTTGGCTATTGTGGACATTGCTGCTATAAACATTGGGGTGCCCGTACCCCTTCGGGTCCTTACATTTGTATCTTTGGGGTAAATACCCAGTAGTGCAATTGCTGGATCGAACGGTAGCTCTAATTTCAACTGTTTGAGGAACCTCCATACTGTTTTCCAGAGGGGTTGCACCAGCTTGCAATCCCACCAAGAGTGTAGGAGGGTTCCCCTTTCTCCACATCCCCGCCAACATCTGTCGTTCCCTGACTTGTTAATTTTAGCCATTCTGACTGGTGTGAGGTGGTATCTCATGGAGGTTTTGATTTGGATTTCCCTGATGCCGAGCGATGTTGAGCACTTTTTCATGGGCCTGTTGGCCATTTGGATGTCTTCTTTGGAGAAATGTCTGTTCATGTCTTCTGCCCATTTCTTGATTGGATTATTTGTTCTCTGGGTGTTGAGTTTGATAAGTTCTTTATAGATTTTGGATAGCAGCCCTTTATCTGATATGTCATTTGCAAATATTTTCTCCCATTCTGTCGGTTGTCTTTTGGTTTTGTGGACTGTTTCTTTTGCTGTGCCAAAGCTTTTTATCTTGATGAAATCCCAATAGTTCATTTTTGCCCTGGCTTCCCGTGCCTTTGGCGATGTTTCTAGGAAGAAGTCGCTGCGGCTAAGGTCGAAAAGGTTGCTACCTGTGTCCTCCTTTAGGATTTGGATGGACTCCTGTCTCACGTTTAGGTCTTTCAACCATTTGGAGTCTATTTTTGTGTGTGGTGTAAGCAAATGGTCCAGTTTCATTCTTCTGCATGTGGCTGTCCAATTTTCCCAACACCATTTGTTGAAGAGACTGTCTCTTTTCCATTGGACATTCTTTCCTGCTTTGTCAAAGATAAGTTGACCATAGAGTTGAGGGTCCATTTCTGGGCTCTCGATTCTGTTCCATTGATCGATGTGTCTGTTTTTGTGCCAGTACCATACTGTCTTGATGATGACAGCTTTGTAATAGAGCTGGAAGTCCGGAATTGTGATGCCGCCACCTTTGCTTTTCTTTTTCAGTATTCCTCTGGCTATTCGGGGTCTCTTCTGGTTCCATACAAATTTTAGGATTATTTGTTCCATGTCTTTGAAAAAAGTGGATGGTATTTTGATGGGGATTGCATTGAATGTGTAGATTGCTCTAGGTAGCATTGACATCTTCACAATGTTGATTCTCCCAATCCATGAGCATGGAACGTTTTTCCATTTCTTTGTGTCTTCTTCAATTCCTTTCCTGAGTATTTTATAGTTTTCTGAGTACAGATCCTTTGCCTCTTTGGTTAGATTTATTCCTAGGTATCTAATGGTTTTGGGTGCAATTGTAAATGGGATAGACTCCTTGATTTGTCTCTCTTCGGTCTTGTTGTTGGTGTATAGGAATGCCACTGATTTCTGTGCATTTATTTTATATCCTGCTACTTGACTGAATTCCTGTATGAGTTCTAGCAGTTTTGGGGTGGAGTCTTTTGGGTTTTCCACATACAGTATCATATCATCTGCAAAGAGTGAGAGTTTGACTTCCTCTTTGCCGATTTGAATGCCTTTGATTTCTTTTTGTTGTCTGATTGCTGTGGCTAGGACTTCTAATACTATGTTGATTAGCAGTGGTGAGAGTGGACATCCCTGCCGCGTTCCTGACCTTAGGAGAAAAGCTCTCAGCCTTTCTCCATTGAGAATGATATTCGCTGTAGGTTTTTCATAGATGTCTTTTATGATATTGAGGTATGTACCCTCTATCCCTATACTCTGAAGAGTTTTGATCAAGAAAGGATGTTGTACTTTGTCAAATGCTTTTTCTGCATCTACTGAGAGGATCATATGATTCTTGTTCTTTCTTTTGTTAATGTATTGTATCACGTTGATTGATTTGCGGATGTTGAACCAGCCTTGCAGCCCAGGGATAAATCCCACCTGGTCGTGGTGAATAATCCTTTTAATGTACTGTTGGATCCTATTGGCTAGTATTTTGGTGAGAATTTTTGCATCCATGTTCATCAAGGATATTGGTCTGTAATTCTCTTTTTTGATGGGGTCTTTGTCTGGTTTGGGGATCAAGGTAATGCTGGCCTCATAAAATGAGTTTGGAAGTTTCCCTTCCATTTCTATTTTTTTGGAACAGTTTCAGGAGAATAGGTATTAATTCTTCTTGAAATGTCTGATAGAATTCCCCTGGGAAGCCATCTGGCCCTGGGCTTTTGTTTGTTGGGAGATTTTTGAAGACTGCTTCAATTTCCTTAGTGGTTATAGGTCTGTTCAGCTTTTCTATTTCTTCCTGGTTCAGTTTTGGTAGTTGATACATCTCTAGGAATGCACCCATTTCTCCCAGGTTATCTAATTTGCTGGCATAGAGTTGCTCATAATATGTTCTGATAATTGTTTGTATTTCTTTGGTGTTGGTTGTGATCTCTCCTCTTTCATTCATGATTTTGTTGATTTGGGTCATTTCTCTTTTCTTTTTGATCAGTCTGACCAGGGGTTTATCAATGTTGTTAATTCTTTCAAAGAACCAGCTCCTAGTTTCGTTGATCTGTTCTACTGTTCTTTTGGTTTCTAGTTCATTGATTTCTGCTCTGATCTTTATGATTTCCCTTCTCCTGCTGGGTTTAGGCTTTATTTGCTGTTCTTTCTCCAGCTCCTTTAGGTGTAGGGTTAGGTTGTGTATTTGAGACCTTTCTTGTTTCTTGAGAAAGGCTTGTATTGCTATATACTTTCCTCTCAGGACTGCCTTTGCTCTATCCCAAAGATTTTGGACAGTTGTGTTTTCATTTTCATTGGTTTCCATGAATTTTTTTAATTCTTCTTTAATTTCTTGGTTGACCCATCCATTCTTTAGTAGGAGGCTCTTTAGCCTCCATGTATTTGAGTTCTTTCCGACTTTCCTCTTGTGGTTGAGTTCTAGTTTCCAAGCATTGTGGTCTGAAAATATGCAGGGAATGATCCCAATCTTTTGGTACCGATTGAGACCTGATTTGTGACCTAGGATGTGATCAATTCTGGAGAATGTTCCATGGGCACTAGAGAAGAATGTGTATTCCTTTGCTTTGGGATGGAATGTTCTGAATATGTCTGTGAAGTCCGTTTGGTCCAGTGTGTCATTTAAAGTCTTTATTTCCTTGTTGATCTTTTGCTTAGATGATCTGTCCATTTCAGTCAGGGGGGTGTTAAAGTCCCCCACTATTATTGTATTGTTGTCAATGTGTTTCTTTGCTTTGTTATTAATTGCCTTATATAATGGGCTGCTCCCATGTTCGGGGCATAGATATTTACAATTGTTAGATCTTCTTGTTGGATAGACCCTTTAAGTAGGATATAGTGTCCTTCCTCATCTCTTACTACAGTCTTTGTTTTAAAATCTAGTTTGTCTGATATAAGGATTGCCACCCCAGCTTTCTTTTGGTGTCCATTAGCATGGTAAATGGTTTTCCACCCCCTCCCTTTCTATCTGGGGGTGTCTTTGGGTCTAAAATGAGTCTCTTGCAGACATCATATGGATGGGTCTTGTTTTTTAATCCAATCTGATAGCCTGTGTCTTTTGATTGGGGCATTGAGCTCATTTCCATTCAGCGTAACTATTGAAAGGTATGAATTTAGTGCCATTGCATTACCTGTAAGGTGACTGTTAACTGTCTGTTGTCTGTGTTCCTTTCTGATCTTTGCTGCTTTTACGTTCTCTCTTTGCTTAGAGGACCCCTCTCAATATTTCTTGGAGGGCTGGTTTCGTGTTTGCAAATTCCTTTAGTTTTTGTTTGTTCTGGAAGCTTTTTATCTCTCCTTCTATTTTCAATGACAGCCTCGCTGGATATAGTATTCTCGGCTGCATATTTTTCTCGTTTAGTGCTCTGAAGGTATCTTGCCAGTCCTTTCTGGCCTGCCAGGTCTCTGTGGATAGGTCTGTTGCCAATCTAATGTTTCTACCATTGTAGGTTACATATCTCTTCTCCCGAGCTGCTTTCAGGATTTTCTCTTTGTCTCTGAGACTCGTAAGTTTTACTATTAGATGTCGGGGTGTTGACCTATTATTATTGATTTTGAGAGGGGTTCTCTGTGCCTCCTGGATTTTAATGCCTGTTTCCTTCCTCACATTAGGGAAGTTCTCTGCCATAATTTGCTCCAATATACCTTCTGCCCCTCTCTCTCTCTCTTCTTCTTCTGGGATCCCAATTATTCTAATGTTGTTTCGTCTTATCGTATCACTTATATCTCGAATTCTGCCCTCGTGATCCTGCAGTTGTTTCTCTCTCTTTTTCTCAGCCTCTTTATTTTCCGTCATTTGGTCTTCTATATCGCTGATTCTCTCTTCTGCCTCATTTATCCTAGCATTTAGTGCCCCCATTTTTGATTGCACCTCATCAATAGCCTTTTTGATTTCGATTTGGTTAGATTGTAGTTCTTTTATTTCTCCAGAAAGGGTTTCTCTAATAACTTCCACGCTTTTTTCAAGCCCATCTAGTATCTTTATGCACGTACCAACATAATTAACTCATCTAATCCACACAACTCCAGGAGACAGGACACACTGTAACTCCATTTGACAAAGGAGAAAATTATGGTACAGAGAGTTGAAATAGCTATAGAACCAAGACTTAAAACCAGGCCCTTGGGGTTCAGACTCCAAACACTTAATCCTTCCAACACCCTACCTTTCCAGTGTTAGTAAGGCGCTTATGAGGTTCTTCTGAAATCAGGAAACATGATATCCGTGACACACTGGGATAGGTCTGAGCACACCATGTCGCATGATGCCAGTCATGCGACATGTTGTACTGTTACCACCAGAATGTCTTCAACCAAATGAGTGAATCTGCTGAACTTTGAAGGAGAAATAACCTGGGCACTTCACTGGCTGTGGCTTCCCTGGGGCTGGTGCCCCAAAGAAGGCATCATAAGGACTTTCTTAGGGAATGAAGTAGAAATGTGGAATTGACCAATATTACAACCAATGCTGAATTGGAAGGCTCAGTTGTCATGCTGTCCCTTACCTTGGACTCTCAGATTGCACCAAATGAAAGTACACAGAAGCCAAAGTAGCGCTTTAGTTGTTTTCTTGTGTGTGCCTAATATGAAAAACAGTACAAAATTCAGGTGGGACGGATGGCAGCTTCCAGATGTGTAAATTAAAAAGCTTCCAGGCAGTTATCTGATTAAAGGTCCCTGGGGGACATGACTAGAAGCTGCATGCTGTCTGTACTCAGAGGCATGGGGACTGGGTGGCTCTGAGGAGCTGGTGGACATTAAGGAGTGAGTGGTGCTGAGGCCCCTGTGGCCCCCTGGCCCCGCCCCTGAATCATGGCAGAATTTGTTATTGCTGCAGAGTGAAAGTTTCAGTTTGCCCAATGGTTTGTAAACCTGTTCTGCAATAATGACACAATAAAAAGCGACATGTGTGGACTGAAATAACCCAAACCCAAATCCGACTAGATGCTCAGCAGACACTTTTAGCAACAATAGCCAATGGGGAAAAGTGGACCCTTGGTGCAACCATGTGTTAGGAACTCTTCCGATTGTCACAGAGTGCTGGTCTCCCAAGCAGATTGAAGGTGATGATGCCGGAGTAGATCAAGCTCTTGAGGAGGAGGTAGGTGTAATAAGCAGAGGTGTTCATGAGCTGCAGCTGCAGGGTGTCTAAAAGAAGTCATTTATTAGTTTCACCTGTTCTTTTGAAAGGCTAGGATTTATTAATGGGAGAGGGGTCACATTAGACATTTCTGAGGACCTAGGTTGAAGTGACACTCCCCCACCAACACAACCCAACAGTAAGCATCTACACCACCATCACCACCATCATCCCCACCACCACCACCACCACCACCACCACTAAGAATCCAGTTTGCTGGTCAAGTCAATCAGCAACCTCTGTGAAATTCACTTAGAACATTCCAAAGTATTAAAAAGTAAGGTTGGGTTTATACTGAATGAATCTAATGGAGGAAAAAACCATTGGTGATAAATAGCTTTAAGCATTTCTCTATTCCCACCATGTCCCTAAATATGAATAATAGGCAATATCCATTACCTCAATTAAAATGTCACTTATTTGGGGGGGAATTTTGCAGCCAAGCTTTAATCTTATTGATGTTTCAATAATCTATAAAATCATTATTTTCATTCCCATTTTATTTTCCCAAATAAGCTGAGGACACAGAGAGAAGCAATTTACCTGGTTTCGTGTGACTAGTAAGTACCAGAAACCAGATTTCAGTCCCAGCATCCTGACATTTAAGAATACATTCTCAGGACTAACTTAGTGGGGGGTGGAGCAAGGTGGCAGAGGAGTAGGAGACCTGGATTTCATCTGGTCCCAGGAATTCAGCTGGATAGGGATCAAACCATTCTGAACACCTACAAACGCAACAGGAGATCGAAGAAAAGAATAGCAACAACTCTCAACAGAAAAGCGACCACTTTCTGGAGGGTAGGATGTGCAGAGAAGTGAATCCGAGGCGATATTCGGGAGGATAGATGGCGGGGGAGGGGGCCTCTGTCGGCCGCTTCTGGCAAGTGATAGAGCCTCAGAGCACAAAATCGGAACTTTTAGAAGTCGGCTGTGCTGAGGGACATCGCTCCAGTGGCTAAGTGGGGGTGGAACCCTCACGGGACAGTGTGGTGTCAGGACCCTCGGTGTCACAGAAAGACCAGGGCTGCCTGATGCGGCAGAGTTCCCAGGTATCGGAGCAGGGAAGCTGGCTGCAGAGACAGAGCCAAGGAGTGGGCTCTCAGCTCAGGGTTGCCATAAACTGTGATCGGCGACACAGTCGGGCCACTGCTCTTCCAGTAGGGACCCAACAAGCAGCAGATACGGGGAGACTCCGCTTCCTCCCCTGGGAGGAGCGGCACAGGAGCGCACCTCAGGGATCTGCTGGGTGGAGACTCCACACCGGATTGGGTGCCAGAGATAGAAATGCTCGGTCACAGGCCGGGTGAGCACGGAGTGCGGCCAGAGACCGGGAAGATGGGAGTGATTGACTGCTTTCCTCTGGGGTTCACTAAGGAGCGGGGCCCCGAGTTCTCGGCTCCTCCAGGGCGGAGATTGGGAGGCCGCCATTTTCACTCTCGTCCTCCGAAGCTGGACAGAAAGCTAGCAAGGAACAAAAGCCCCTGAGAGCAAACCTGAGCAGATTATTTCGCCCGGACGTGACAAGGGCGGGGCAATTCCACCTCCTGCAAAGACATTTGGGAACCATGGCAACAGACCCCTCCCCCAGACGATCAGCAAGAACAGCCAGCCAAGAGCAAGTTTACCCATCAATGAGAACAGCAGAACTCCAACGCTAGGGGAATACTGCACATAGAATTCATGGCTTTTTACCATGATTCTTTAGTCTTTCAAAGTTAATTTTTTTAACTGTCTTTTTTTTTTTTTGAATTTTTCTTTTTCCCTTTTTCAACCAACATCTTATCAATCTCTTATTTATTTATTTATTTATTTTAATTTTATTATGTTATGTTAGTCACCATACAATACATCATAATTTTCGATGTGGTGATCCACGATCCGTGTTTTCATATAACACCCAGTGCTCCATGCAGTACGTGCCTACCTTAATACCCAATCCCCCCTCCCCCCTCCCCTCTAAAACCCTGTTTGTTTCTCAGAGTCCATAGTCTCTCACGTTTCATCTCTCACTCCAAATCCCCCCCCTCATTTTTCCCTTCCTTCTCCTAGTGTCCTCCATGTTATTCCTTATGTTCCACAAATAAGTGAAACCATATGATAATTGATTTTCTCTGCTTGACTTATTTCACTTAGCATAATCTTCTCCAGTCCCATCCATGTTGATGTAAAAGTTGGGTATTCATCCTTTCTGATGGCTGAGTAATATTCCATTGTATATATGGACCACATCTTCTTTATCCATTCATCTGTTGAAGGGCATCTCAGCTCTTTCCACAGCTTGGCTATTGCGGGCACTGCTTCTATGAACATTGGGGTGCATATGGCCCTTCTTTTCACTACATCTGTGTCTTTGGGGTAAATACCTAGGAGTGCAATTGCTGGGTCATAGTGTAGCTCTATTTTTCAATTTTTGAGGATCGGCCACACTGTTTTCCAAGGTGGCTGTACCAATTTGCATTTCCACCAACAGTGTAAGAGGGTTCCCCTTTTTCCACAACCTCTCCAACATTTGTTGTTTCTTTCCTTGTCCATTTTTGCCATTCTAACTCGTGTAAGGTGGTATCTCAATGTGGTTTTGAATCAAATTTCCCTGATGGCTAATGATGATGAACATTTTTTCATGTGTCTGTTAGCCATTTGTATGTCTTCTTTGGAGAAGTGTCTTTTCATAACTTCTGTCCACTTTTTGACTTGATTGTTTGTTTTTTGGGTGTTGAGTTTGAGAAGTTCTTTATAGATCTTGGATACCAGCCCTTTACCTGTAGTGTCATTTGCAAATATCTTCTCCCATTCTGTGGGTTGCTGCTTTGTTTTGTTGACTGTTTCCTTTGCTGTGTAAAGGCTTTTTATATTGATGAAGACCCCAAAGTTCATTTTTTGCTTTTGTTTCACTAGATTTTGGAGATGTATCTTGAAAGAAGTTGCTGTGGATGATGTCAAACAGGTTACTGCCTATGTTCTGCTCTAGGATTTTGATGGATTTCTTTCTCACATTGAGGTCTTTCATCCACTTTGAGTTTATCTTTGGGAATGGTGTCAGAGAATGGTTGAGTTTAATTCTTCTGCATGTGGCTGTCCAATTTTCCCAGCACCATTTATTGAAGAGACTGTCTTTTTTCCATTGCATATTTTTTCCTGCTTTGTCAAAGATTATTTGACCACAGAGTTGAGGGTTCATATCTGGGCTCTCTATTCTGTTCCATTGGTCTATACGTCTGTTTCTGTGCCGGTACCATGCTGCCTTCGTGATCACAGCTTTGTAATATAGCTTGAAATCGGGCAACGTGATTCCCCCAGCTTTGTTTCTCTTTGTCAACATTTCCTTGGCGATTCGGGGTCTTTTTTGATTCCATACAAATTTTAGGATTGTTTGTTCCGGCACTTTGAAAAATGTCATTGGAATTTTGATCGGGATGGCATTGAAGGGATAGATTGCACTGGGTAGCATAGACATTTTAACAATGTTTATTCTTCCAATCCATGAGCATGGAATATTTTTCCATCTTTTTGTGTCTTCTTCAATTGCTTTCATGAGTGTTCTGTAGTTCCTAGAGTATAGATCCTTTACCTTTTTGGTTAGGTTTATTACGAGGTATCTTATGGTTTTTGGTGCTATTGTAAATGGAATCGTTTCTCTAATTTCTCTTGCTACAGTTGCATTGTTAGTGTATAAGAAAGCAACTGATTTCTGTGCATTGATTTTGTATCCCGCTACATTACTGAATTGCTATATGAGGTCTAGTAACTTGGGGATGGAGTCTTTGGGTTTTCCACATAAAGTATCATGTCGTCTGCAAAAAGAGAGAGTTTGACTTCTTCTTTGCCAAGTTGAACAGTAGTGGTGAAAGTGGGCATCCTTGATGTGTTCCTGATCTTAAGGGAAATGCTCTCAGCTTTTCCCCATTGAGGATCATATTCGCTGTGGGTTTTTCATAGATGGATTTTATGAACTTGAGGAATGTTCCCTCTATCCTTATACTCTGAAGAGTTTTAATCAGGAAAGGGTGTGGTATTTTGTCAAATGCTTTTTCTGCATCAATTGAGAGGACCATATGGTTCTTCTCCCTCCTCTTATTAATGTGTTCTATCACATTGATTGATTTGCAAATATCGAACCACCCTTGCATCCCGGGGATAAATCCCACTTGGTCGTGGAGGATGATCCTTTTAATGTATTGTTGGATCCTATTAGCTAGGATTTTGTTGAGGATTTTGGAATCCATATTCATCAGGATATCGGTCTGAAATTGTCCTTTTTGATGGCGTCTTTGCCTGGTTTGGGGATTAAGGTAATGCTAGCCTCATAGAATGAGTTTGGAAGTTTTCCTTCTGTTTCTATTTTTTGAAAGAGCTTCAGTCAAATAGGTATGATTTTTATTTGAATGTTTGGTAGAATTCCCCAGGGAATCCATCAGGCCCTGGACTCTTGTTTTTTGGGAGGTTTTTGATCACTGCTTCCATCTCATTACTGGTTATTGGCCTATAAATGTTGTCAATTTCTTCCTGTTTCAGGCTTGGCAGGTTATAGGTTTCCAGGAAGGCCTCCATTTCTTTTTTTTTAAATTTTTTATTGTTATGTTAATCACCATATATTACATAATTTCTTTTGGTGTACTGTTCCATGATTCATTTTTTTGTTCATAACACCCAGTGCTCCATGCAGAACGTGCCCTCTTTAATACCCATCACCAGGCTAACCCATCCCCCTGCCCCCCTCCCCTCTAGAACCCTCAGTTTGTTTTTCAGAGTCCATCATCTCTCATGGTTCGTCTCCCCCTCTGACATACTCCCCTTTTCTTCCTCTCCTGTTATCTTCTTCTTTTTCTTTTTTCTTAAAATATGTTGCGTTATTTGTTTCAGAAGTACAGATCTGTGATTCAACAGTCTTGCACAATTCACAGCGCTCACCGTAGCACATACCCTCCCCAATGTCTATCACCCAGCCACCCCATCCCTCCCACCCCCAACCACTCCAGTAACACTCAGTTTGTTCCCTGAGATTAAGAATTCCTCATATCAGTGAGGTCATGTGATACATGTCTTTCTCTGATTGACTTATTTCACTCAGCATAACACCCTCCAGTTCCATCCACGTCGTTGCAAATGGCAAGATCTCATTCCTTTTGATGGCTGCATAATATTCCATTGTGTATATATACCACTTCTTCTTTATCCATTCATCTGTCGATGGGCATCTTGGCTCTTTCCACAGTTTGGCTATTGTGGACATTGCTGCTATAAACATTGGGGTGCCCGTACCCCTTCGGGTCCTTACATTTGTATCTTTGGGGTAAATACCCAGTAGTGCAATTGCTGGATCGAACGGTAGCTCTAATTTCAACTGTTTGAGGAACCTCCATACTGTTTTCCAGAGGGGTTGCACCAGCTTGCAATCCCACCAAGAGTGTAGGAGGGTTCCCCTTTCTCCACATCCCCGCCAACATCTGTCGTTCCCTGACTTGTTAATTTTAGCCATTCTGACTGGTGTGAGGTGGTATCTCATGGAGGTTTTGATTTGGATTTCCCTGATGCCGAGCGATGTTGAGCACTTTTTCATGGGCCTGTTGGCCATTTGGATGTCTTCTTTGGAGAAATGTCTGTTCATGTCTTCTGCCCATTTCTTGATTGGATTATTTGTTCTCTGGGTGTTGAGTTTGATAAGTTCTTTATAGATTTTGGATAGCAGCCCTTTATCTGATATGTCATTTGCAAATATTTTCTCCCATTCTGTCGGTTGTCTTTTGGTTTTGTGGACTGTTTCTTTTGCTGTGCCAAAGCTTTTTATCTTGATGAAATCCCAATAGTTCATTTTTGCCCTGGCTTCCCGTGCCTTTGGCGATGTTTCTAGGAAGAAGTCGCTGCGGCTAAGGTCGAAAAGGTTGCTACCTGTGTCCTCCTTTAGGATTTGGATGGACTCCTGTCTCACGTTTAGGTCTTTCAACCATTTGGAGTCTATTTTTGTGTGTGGTGTAAGCAAATGGTCCAGTTTCATTCTTCTGCATGTGGCTGTCCAATTTTCCCAACACCATTTGTTGAAGAGACTGTCTCTTTTCCATTGGACATTCTTTCCTGCTTTGTCAAAGATAAGTTGACCATAGAGTTGAGGGTCCATTTCTGGGCTCTCGATTCTGTTCCATTGATCGATGTGTCTGTTTTTGTGCCAGTACCATACTGTCTTGATGATGACAGCTTTGTAATAGAGCTGGAAGTCCGGAATTGTGATGCCGCCACCTTTGCTTTTCTTTTTCAGTATTCCTCTGGCTATTCGGGGTCTCTTCTGGTTCCATACAAATTTTAGGATTATTTGTTCCATGTCTTTGAAAAAAGTGGATGGTATTTTGATGGGGATTGCATTGAATGTGTAGATTGCTCTAGGTAGCATTGACATCTTCACAATGTTGATTCTCCCAATCCATGAGCATGGAACGTTTTTCCATTTCTTTGTGTCTTCTTCAATTCCTTTCCTGAGTATTTTATAGTTTTCTGAGTACAGATCCTTTGCCTCTTTGGTTAGATTTATTCCTAGGTATCTAATGGTTTTGGGTGCAATTGTAAATGGGATAGACTCCTTGATTTGTCTCTCTTCGGTCTTGTTGTTGGTGTATAGGAATGCCACTGATTTCTGTGCATTTATTTTATATCCTGCTACTTGACTGAATTCCTGTATGAGTTCTAGCAGTTTTGGGGTGGAGTCTTTTGGGTTTTCCACATACAGTATCATATCATCTGCAAAGAGTGAGAGTTTGACTTCCTCTTTGCCGATTTGAATGCCTTTGATTTCTTTTTGTTGTCTGATTGCTGTGGCTAGGACTTCTAATACTATGTTGATTAGCAGTGGTGAGAGTGGACATCCCTGCCGCGTTCCTGACCTTAGGAGAAAAGCTCTCAGCCTTTCTCCATTGAGAATGATATTCGCTGTAGGTTTTTCATAGATGTCTTTTATGATATTGAGGTATGTACCCTCTATCCCTATACTCTGAAGAGTTTTGATCAAGAAAGGATGTTGTACTTTGTCAAATGCTTTTTCTGCATCTACTGAGAGGATCATATGATTCTTGTTCTTTCTTTTGTTAATGTATTGTATCACGTTGATTGATTTGCGGATGTTGAACCAGCCTTGCAGCCCAGGGATAAATCCCACCTGGTCGTGGTGAATAATCCTTTTAATGTACTGTTGGATCCTATTGGCTAGTATTTTGGTGAGAATTTTTGCATCCATGTTCATCAAGGATATTGGTCTGTAATTCTCTTTTTTGATGGGGTCTTTGTCTGGTTTGGGGATCAAGGTAATGCTGGCCTCATAAAATGAGTTTGGAAGTTTCCCTTCCATTTCTATTTTTTTGGAACAGTTTCAGGAGAATAGGTATTAATTCTTCTTGAAATGTCTGATAGAATTCCCCTGGGAAGCCATCTGGCCCTGGGCTTTTGTTTGTTGGGAGATTTTTGAAGACTGCTTCAATTTCCTTAGTGGTTATAGGTCTGTTCAGCTTTTCTATTTCTTCCTGGTTCAGTTTTGGTAGTTGATACATCTCTAGGAATGCACCCATTTCTCCCAGGTTATCTAATTTGCTGGCATAGAGTTGCTCATAATATGTTCTGATAATTGTTTGTATTTCTTTGGTGTTGGTTGTGATCTCTCCTCTTTCATTCATGATTTTGTTGATTTGGGTCATTTCTCTTTTCTTTTTGATCAGTCTGACCAGGGGTTTATCAATGTTGTTAATTCTTTCAAAGAACCAGCTCCTAGTTTCGTTGATCTGTTCTACTGTTCTTTTGGTTTCTAGTTCATTGATTTCTGCTCTGATCTTTATGATTTCCCTTCTCCTGCTGGGTTTAGGCTTTATTTGCTGTTCTTTCTCCAGCTCCTTTAGGTGTAGGGTTAGGTTGTGTATTTGAGACCTTTCTTGTTTCTTGAGAAAGGCTTGTATTGCTATATACTTTCCTCTCAGGACTGCCTTTGCTGTATCCCAAAGATTTTGGACAGTTGTGTTTTCATTTTCATTGGTTTCCATGAATTTTTTTAATTCTTCTTTAATTTCTTGGTTGACCCATCCATTCTTTAGTAGGAGGCTCTTTAGCCTCCATGTATTTGAGTTCTTTCCGACTTTCCTCTTGTGGTTGAGTTCTAGTTTCCAAGCATTGTGGTCTGAAAATATGCAGGGAATGATCCCAATCTTTTGGTACCGATTGAGACCTGATTTGTGACCTAGGATGTGATCAATTCTGGAGAATGTTCCATGGGCACTAGAGAAGAATGTGTATTCCTTTGCTTTGGGATGGAATGTTCTGAATATGTCTGTGAAGTCCATTTGGTCCAGTGTGTCATTTAAAGTCTTTATTTCCTTGTTGATCTTTTGCTTAGATGATCTGTCCATTTCAGTCAGGGGGGTGTTAAAGTCCCCCACTATTATTGTATTGTTGTCAATGTGTTTCTTTGCTTTGTTATTAATTGCCTTATATAATGGGCTGCTCCCATGTTCGGGGCATAGATATTTACAATTGTTAGATCTTCTTGTTGGATAGACCCTTTAAGTAGGATATAGTGTCCTTCCTCATCTCTTACTACAGTCTTTGTTTTAAAATCTAGTTTGTCTGATATAAGGATTGCCACCCCAGCTTTCTTTTGGTGTCCATTAGCATGGTAAATGGTTTTCCACCCCCTCCCTTTCAATCTGGGGGTGTCTTTGGGTCTAAAATGAGTCTCTTGCAGACATCATATGGATGGGTCTTGTTTTTTAATCCAATCTGATAGCCTGTGTCTTTTGATTGGGGCATTGAGCTCATTTCCATTCAGGGTAACTATTGAAAGGTATGAATTTAGTGCCATTGCATTACCTGTAAGGTGACTGTTAACTGTCTGTTGTCTGTGTTCCTTTCTGATCTTTGCTGCTTTTACGTTCTCTCTTTGCTTAGAGGACCCCTCTCAATATTTCTTGGAGGGCTGGTTTCGTGTTTGCAAATTCCTTTAGTTTTTGTTTGTTCTGGAAGCTTTTTATCTCTCCTTCTATTTTCAATGACAGCCTCGCTGGATATAGTATTCTCGGCTGCATATTTTTCTCGTTTAGTGCTCTGAAGGTATCTTGCCAGTCCTTTCTGGCCTGCCAGGTCTCTGTGGATAGGTCTGTTGCCAATCTAATGTTTCTACCATTGTAGGTTACATATCTCTTCTCCCGAGCTGCTTTCAGGATTTTCTCTTTGTCTCTGAGACTCGTAAGTTTTACTATTAGATGTCGGGGTGTTGACCTATTATTATTGATTTTGAGAGGGGTTCTCTGTGCCTCCTGGATTTTAATGCCTGTTTCCTTCCTCACATTAGGGAAGTTCTCTGCCATAATTTGCTCCAATATACCTTCTGCCCCTCTCTCTCTCTCTTCTTCTTCTGGGATCCCAATTATTCTAATGTTGTTTCGTCTTATCGTATCACTTATATCTCGAATTCTGCCCTCGTGATCCTGCAGTTGTTTCTCTCTCTTTTTCTCAGCCTCTTTATTTTCCGTCATTTGGTCTTCTATATCGCTGATTCTCTCTTCTGCCTCATTTATCCTAGCATTTAGTGCCCCCATTTTTGATTGCACCTCATCAATAGCCTTTTTGATTTCGATTTGGTTAGATTGTAGTTCTTTTATTTCTCCAGAAAGGGTTTCTCTAATAACTTCCACGCTTTTTTCAAGCCCATCTAGTATCTTTATGCACGTACCAACATAATTAACTCATCTAATCCACACAACTCCAGGAGACAGGACACACTGTAACTCCATTTGACAAAGGAGAAAATTATGGTACAGAGAGTTGAAATAGCTATAGAACCAAGACTTAAAACCAGGCCCTTGGGGTTCAGACTCCAAACACTTAATCCTTCCAACACCCTACCTTTCCAGTGTTAGTAAGGCGCTTATGAGGTTCTTCTGAAATCAGGAAACATGATATCCGTGACACACTGGGATAGGTCTGAGCACACCATGTCGCATGATGCCAGTCATGCGACATGTTGTACTGTTACCACCAGAATGTCTTCAACCAAATGAGTGAATCTGCTGAACTTTGAAGGAGAAATAACCTGGGCACTTCACTGGCTGTGGCTTCCCTGGGGCTGGTGCCCCAAAGAAGGCATCATAGGGACTTTCTTAGGGAATGAAGTAGAAATGTGGAATTGACCAATATTACAACCAATGCTGAATTGGAAGGCTCAGTTGTCATGCTGTCCCTTACCTTGGACTCTCAGATTGCACCAAATGAAAGTACACAGAAGCCAAAGTAGCGCTTTAGTTGTTTTCTTGTGTGTGCCTAATATGAAAAACAGTACAAAATTCAGGTGGGACGGATGGCAGCTTCCAGATGTGTAAATTAAAAAGCTTCCAGGCAGTTATCTGATTAAAGGTCCCTGGGGGACATGACTAGAAGCTGCATGCTGTCTGTACTCAGAGGCATGGGGACTGGGTGGCTCTGAGGAGCTGGTGGACATTAAGGAGTGAGTGGTGCTGAGGCCCCTGTGGCCCCCTGGCCCCGCCCCTGAATCATGGCAGAATTTGTTATTGCTGCAGAGTGAAAGTTTCAGTTTGCCCAATGGTTTGTAAACCTGTTCTGCAATAATGACACAATAAAAAGCGACATGTGTGGACTGAAATAACCCAAACCCAAATCCGACTAGATGCTCAGCAGACACTTTTAGCAACAATAGCCAATGGGGAAAAGTGGACCCTTGGTGCAACCATGTGTTAGGAAGTCTTCCGATTGTCACAGAGTGCTGGTCTCCCAAGCAGATTGAAGGTGATGATGCCGGAGTAGATCAAGCTCTTGAGGAGGAGGTAGGTGTAATAAGCAGAGGTGTTCATGAGCTGCAGCTGCAGGGTGTCTAAAAGAAGTCATTTATTAGTTTCACCTGTTCTTTTGAAAGGCTAGGATTTATTAATGGGAGAGGGGTCACATTAGACATTTCTGAGGACCTAGGTTGAAGTGACACTCCCCCACCAACACAACCCAACAGTAAGCATCTACACCACCATCACCACCATCATCCCCACCACCACCACCACCACCACCACCACTAAGAATCCAGTTTGCTGGTCAAGTCAATCAGCAACCTCTGTGAAATTCACTTAGAACATTCCAAAGTATTAAAAAGTAAGGTTGGGTTTATACTGAATGAATCTAATGGAGGAAAAAACCATTGGTGATAAATAGCTTTAAGCATTTCTCTATTCCCACCATGTCCCTAAATATGAATAATAGGCAATATCCATTACCTCAATTAAAATGTCACTTATTTGGGGGGGAATTTTGCAGCCAAGCTTTAATCTTATTGATGTTTCAATAATCTATAAAATCATTATTTTCATTCCCATTTTATTTTCCCAAATAAGCTGAGGACACAGAGAGAAGCAATTTACCTGGTTTCGTGTGACTAGTAAGTACCAGAAACCAGATTTCAGTCCCAGCATCCTGACATTTAAGAATACATTCTCAGGACTAACTTAGTGGGGGGTGGAGCAAGGTGGCAGAGGAGTAGGAGACCTGGATTTCATCTGGTCCCAGGAATTCAGCTGGATAGGGATCAAACCATTCTGAACACCTACAAACGCAACAGGAGATCGAAGAAAAGAATAGCAACAACTCTCAACAGAAAAGCGACCACTTTCTGGAGGGTAGGATGTGCAGAGAAGTGAATCCGAGGCGATATTCGGGAGGATAGATGGCGGGGGAGGGGGCCTCTGTCGGCCGCTTCTGGCAAGTGATAGAGCCTCAGAGCACAAAATCGGAACTTTTAGAAGTCGGCTGTGCTGAGGGACATCGCTCCAGTGGCTAAGTGGGGGTGGAACCCTCACGGGACAGTGTGGTGTCAGGACCCTCGGTGTCACAGAAAGACCAGGGCTGCCTGATGCGGCAGAGTTCCCAGGTATCGGAGCAGGGAAGCTGGCTGCAGAGACAGAGCCAAGGAGTGGGCTCTCAGCTCAGGGTTGCCATAAACTGTGATCGGCGACACAGTCGGGCCACTGCTCTTCCAGTAGGGACCCAACAAGCAGCAGATACGGGGAGACTCCGCTTCCTCCCCTGGGAGGAGCGGCACAGGAGCGCACCTCAGGGATCTGCTGGGTGGAGACTCCACACCGGATTGGGTGCCAGAGATAGAAATGCTCGGTCACAGGCCGGGTGAGCACGGAGTGCGGCCAGAGACCGGGAAGATGGGAGTGATTGACTGCTTTTCTCTGGGGTTCACTAAGGAGCGGGGCCCCGAGTTCTCGGCTCCTCCAGGGCGGAGATTGGGAGGCCGCCATTTTCACTCTCGTCCTCCGAAGCTGGACAGAAAGCTAGCAAGGAACAAAAGCCCCTGAGAGCAAACCTGAGCAGATTATTTCGCCCGGACGTGACAAGGGCGGGGCAATTCCACCTCCTGCAAAGACATTTGGGAACCATGGCAACAGACCCCTCCCCCAGACGATCAGCAAGAACAGCCAGCCAAGAGCAAGTTTACCCATCAATGAGAACAGCAGAACTCCAACGCTAGGGGAATACTGCACATAGAATTCATGGCTTTTTACCATGATTCTTTAGTCTTTCAAAGTTAATTTTTTTAACTGTCTTTTTTTTTTTTTGAATTTTTCTTTTTCCCTTTTTCAACCAACATCTTATCAATCTCTTATTTATTTATTTATTTATTTTAATTTTATTATGTTATGTTAGTCACCATACAATACATCATAATTTTCGATGTGGTGATCCACGATCCGTGTTTTCATATAACACCCAGTGCTCCATGCAGTACGTGCCTACCTTAATACCCAATCCCCCCTCCCCCCTCCCCTCTAAAACCCTGTTTGTTTCTCAGAGTCCATAGTCTCTCACGTTTCATCTCTCACTCCAAATCCCCCCCCTCATTTTTCCCTTCCTTCTCCTAGTGTCCTCCATGTTATTCCTTATGTTCCACAAATAAGTGAAACCATATGATAATTGATTTTCTCTGCTTGACTTATTTCACTTAGCATAATCTTCTCCAGTCCCATCCATGTTGATGTAAAAGTTGGGTATTCATCCTTTCTGATGGCTGAGTAATATTCCATTGTATATATGGACCACATCTTCTTTATCCATTCATCTGTTGAAGGGCATCTCAGCTCTTTCCACAGCTTGGCTATTGCGGGCACTGCTTCTATGAACATTGGGGTGCATATGGCCCTTCTTTTCACTACATCTGTGTCTTTGGGGTAAATACCTAGGAGTGCAATTGCTGGGTCATAGTGTAGCTCTATTTTTCAATTTTTGAGGATCCGCCACACTGTTTTCCAAGGTGGCTGTACCAATTTGCATTTCCACCAACAGTGTAAGAGGGTTCCCCTTTTTCCACAACCTCTCCAACATTTGTTGTTTCTTTCCTTGTCCATTTTTGCCATTCTCACTCGTGTAAGGTGGTATCTCAATGTGGTTTTGAATCAAATTTCCCTGATGGCTAATGATGATGAACATTTTTTCATGTGTCTGTTAGCCATTTGTATGTCTTCTTTGGAGAAGTGTCTTTTCATAACTTCTGTCCACTTTTTGACTTGATTGTTTGTTTTTTGGGTGTTGAGTTTGAGAAGTTCTTTATAGATCTTGGATACCAGCCCTTTACCTGTAGTGTCATTTGCAAATATCTTCTCCCATTCTGTGGGTTGCTGCTTTGTTTTGTTGACTGTTTCCTTTGCTGTGTAAAGGCTTTTTATATTGATGAAGACCCCAAAGTTCATTTTTTGCTTTTGTTTCACTAGATTTTGGAGATGTATCTTGAAAGAAGTTGCTGTGGATGATGTCAAACAGGTTACTGCCTATGTTCTGCTCTAGGATTTTGATGGATTTCTTTCTCACATTGAGGTCTTTCATCCACTTTGAGTTTATCTTTGGGAATGGTGTCAGAGAATGGTTGAGTTTAATTCTTCTGCATGTGGCTGTCCAATTTTCCCAGCACCATTTATTGAAGAGACTGTCTTTTTTCCATTGCATATTTTTTCCTGCTTTGTCAAAGATTATTTGACCACAGAGTTGAGGGTTCATATCTGGGCTCTCTATTCTGTTCCATTGGTCTATACGTCTGTTTCTGTGCCGGTACCATGCTGCCTTCGTGATCACAGCTTTGTAATATAGCTTGAAATCGGGCAACGTGATTCCCCCAGCTTTGTTTCTCTTTGTCAACATTTCCTTGGCGATTCGGGGTCTTTTTTGATTCCATACAAATTTTAGGATTGTTTGTTCCGGCACTTTGAAAAATGTCATTGGAATTTTGATCGGGATGGCATTGAAGGGATAGATTGCACTGGGTAGCATAGACATTTTAACAATGTTTATTCTTCCAATCCATGAGCATGGAATATTTTTCCATCTTTTTGTGTCTTCTTCAATTGCTTTCATGAGTGTTCTGTAGTTCCTAGAGTATAGATCCTTTACCTTTTTGGTTAGGTTTATTACGAGGTATCTTATGGTTTTTGGTGCTATTGTAAATGGAATCGTTTCTCTAATTTCTCTTGCTACAGTTGCATTGTTAGTGTATAAGAAAGCAACTGATTTCTGTGCATTGATTTTGTATCCCGCTACATTACTGAATTGCTATATGAGGTCTAGTAACTTGGGGATGGAGTCTTTGGGTTTTCCACATAAAGTATCATGTCGTCTGCAAAAAGAGAGAGTTTGACTTCTTCTTTGCCAAGTTGAACAGTAGTGGTGAAAGTGGGCATCCTTGATGTGTTCCTGATCTTAAGGGAAATGCTCTCAGCTTTTCCCCATTGAGGATCATATTCGCTGTGGGTTTTTCATAGATGGATTTTATGAACTTGAGGAATGTTCCCTCTATCCTTATACTCTGAAGAGTTTTAATCAGGAAAGGGTGTGGTATTTTGTCAAATGCTTTTTCTGCATCAATTGAGAGGACCATATGGTTCTTCTCCCTCCTCTTATTAATGTGTTCTATCACATTGATTGATTTGCAAATATTGAACCACCCTTGCATCCCGGGGATAAATCCCACTTGGTCGTGGAGGATGATCCTTTTAATGTATTGTTGGATCCTATTAGCTAGGATTTTGTTGAGGATTTTGGAATCCATATTCATCAGGATATCGGTCTGAAATTGTCCTTTTTGATGGCGTCTTTGCCTGGTTTGGGGATTAAGGTAATGCTAGCCTCATAGAATGAGTTTGGAAGTTTTCCTTCTGTTTCTATTTTTTGAAAGAGCTTCAGTCAAATAGGTATGATTTTTATTTGAATGTTTGGTAGAATTCCCCAGGGAATCCATCAGGCCCTGGACTCTTGTTTTTTGGGAGGTTTTTGATCACTGCTTCCATCTCATTACTGGTTATTGGCCTATAAATGTTGTCAATTTCTTCCTGTTTCAGGCTTGGCAGGTTATAGGTTTCCAGGAAGGCCTCCATTTCTTTTTTTTTTAATTTTTTATTGTTATGTTAATCACCATATATTACATAATTTCTTTTGGTGTACTGTTCCATGATTCATTTTTTTGTTCATAACACCCAGTGCTCCATGCAGAACGTGCCCTCTTTAATACCCATCACCAGGCTAACCCATCCCCCTGCCCCCCTCCCCTCTAGAACCCTCAGTTTGTTTTTCAGAGTCCATCATCTCTCATGGTTCGTCTCCCCCTCTGACATACTCCCCTTTTCTTCCTCTCCTGTTATCTTCTTCTTTTTCTTTTTTCTTAAAATATGTTGCGTTATTTGTTTCAGAAGTACAGATCTGTGATTCAACAGTCTTGCACAATTCACAGCGCTCACCGTAGCACATACCCTCCCCAATGTCTATCACCCAGCCACCCCATCCCTCCCACCCCCAACCACTCCAGTAACACTCAGTTTGTTCCCTGAGATTAAGAATTCCTCATATCAGTGAGGTCATGTGATACATGTCTTTCTCTGATTGACTTATTTCACTCAGCATAACACCCTCCAGTTCCATCCACGTCGTTGCAAATGGCAAGATCTCATTCCTTTTGATGGCTGCATAATATTCCATTGTGTATATATACCACTTCTTCTTTATCCATTCATCTGTCGATGGGCATCTTGGCTCTTTCCACAGTTTGGCTATTGTGGACATTGCTGCTATAAACATTGGGGTGCCCGTACCCCTTCGGGTCCTTACATTTGTATCTTTGGGGTAAATACCCAGTAGTGCAATTGCTGGATCGAACGGTAGCTCTAATTTCAACTGTTTGAGGAACCTCCATACTGTTTTCCAGAGGGGTTGCACCAGCTTGCAATCCCACCAAGAGTGTAGGAGGGTTCCCCTTTCTCCACATCCCCGCCAACATCTGTCGTTCCCTGACTTGTTAATTTTAGCCATTCTGACTGGTGTGAGGTGGTATCTCATGGAGGTTTTGATTTGGATTTCCCTGATGCCGAGCGATGTTGAGCACTTTTTCATGGGCCTGTTGGCCATTTGGATGTCTTCTTTGGAGAAATGTCTGTTCATGTCTTCTGCCCATTTCTTGATTGGATTATTTGTTCTCTGGGTGTTGAGTTTGATAAGTTCTTTATAGATTTTGGATAGCAGCCCTTTATCTGATATGTCATTTGCAAATATTTTCTCCCATTCTGTCGGTTGTCTTTTGGTTTTGTGGACTGTTTCTTTTGCTGTGCCAAAGCTTTTTATCTTGATGAAATCCCAATAGTTCATTTTTGCCCTGGCTTCCCGTGCCTTTGGCGATGTTTCTAGGAAGAAGTCGCTGCGGCTAAGGTCGAAAAGGTTGCTACCTGTGTCCTCCTTTAGGATTTGGATGGACTCCTGTCTCACGTTTAGGTCTTTCAACCATTTGGAGTCTATTTTTGTGTGTGGTGTAAGCAAATGGTCCAGTTTCATTCTTCTGCATGTGGCTGTCCAATTTTCCCAACACCATTTGTTGAAGAGACTGTCTCTTTTCCATTGGACATTCTTTCCTGCTTTGTCAAAGATAAGTTGACCATAGAGTTGAGGGTCCATTTCTGGGCTCTCGATTCTGTTCCATTGATCGATGTGTCTGTTTTTGTGCCAGTACCATACTGTCTTGATGATGACAGCTTTGTAATAGAGCTGGAAGTCCGGAATTGTGATGCCGCCACCTTTGCTTTTCTTTTTCAGTATTCCTCTGGCTATTCGGGGTCTCTTCTGGTTCCATACAAATTTTAGGATTATTTGTTCCATGTCTTTGAAAAAAGTGGATGGTATTTTGATGGGGATTGCATTGAATGTGTAGATTGCTCTAGGTAGCATTGACATCTTCACAATGTTGATTCTCCCAATCCATGAGCATGGAACGTTTTTCCATTTCTTTGTGTCTTCTTCAATTCCTTTCCTGAGTATTTTATAGTTTTCTGAGTACAGATCCTTTGCCTCTTTGGTTAGATTTATTCCTAGGTATCTAATGGTTTTGGGTGCAATTGTAAATGGGATAGACTCCTTGATTTGTCTCTCTTCGGTCTTGTTGTTGGTGTATAGGAATGCCACTGATTTCTGTGCATTTATTTTATATCCTGCTACTTGACTGAATTCCTGTATGAGTTCTAGCAGTTTTGGGGTGGAGTCTTTTGGGTTTTCCACATACAGTATCATATCATCTGCAAAGAGTGAGAGTTTGACTTCCTCTTTGCCGATTTGAATGCCTTTGATTTCTTTTTGTTGTCTGATTGCTGTGGCTAGGACTTCTAATACTATGTTGATTAGCAGTGGTGAGAGTGGACATCCCTGCCGCGTTCCTGACCTTAGGAGAAAAGCTCTCAGCCTTTCTCCATTGAGAATGATATTCGCTGTAGGTTTTTCATAGATGTCTTTTATGATATTGAGGTATGTACCCTCTATCCCTATACTCTGAAGAGTTTTGATCAAGAAAGGATGTTGTACTTTGTCAAATGCTTTTTCTGCATCTACTGAGAGGATCATATGATTCTTGTTCTTTCTTTTGTTAATGTATTGTATCACGTTGATTGATTTGCGGATGTTGAACCAGCCTTGCAGCCCAGGGATAAATCCCACCTGGTCGTGGTGAATAATCCTTTTAATGTACTGTTGGATCCTATTGGCTAGTATTTTGGTGAGAATTTTTGCATCCATGTTCATCAAGGATATTGGTCTGTAATTCTCTTTTTTGATGGGGTCTTTGTCTGGTTTGGGGATCAAGGTAATGCTGGCCTCATAAAATGAGTTTGGAAGTTTCCCTTCCATTTCTATTTTTTTGGAACAGTTTCAGGAGAATAGGTATTAATTCTTCTTGAAATGTCTGATAGAATTCCCCTGGGAAGCCATCTGGCCCTGGGCTTTTGTTTGTTGGGAGATTTTTGAAGACTGCTTCAATTTCCTTAGTGGTTATAGGTCTGTTCAGCTTTTCTATTTCTTCCTGGTTCAGTTTTGGTAGTTGATACATCTCTAGGAATGCACCCATTTCTCCCAGGTTATCTAATTTGCTGGCATAGAGTTGCTCATAATATGTTCTGATAATTGTTTGTATTTCTTTGGTGTTGGTTGTGATCTCTCCTCTTTCATTCATGATTTTGTTGACTTGGGTCATTTCTCTTTTCTTTTTGATCAGTCTGACCAGGGGTTTATCAATGTTGTTAATTCTTTCAAAGAACCAGCTCCTAGTTTCGTTGATCTGTTCTACTGTTCTTTTGGTTTCTAGTTCATTGATTTCTGCTCTGATCTTTATGATTTCCCTTCTCCTGCTGGGTTTAGGCTTTATTTGCTGTTCTTTCTCCAGCTCCTTTAGGTGTAGGGTTAGGTTGTGTATTTGAGACCTTTCTTGTTTCTTGAGAAAGGCTTGTATTGCTATATACTTTCCTCTCAGGACTGCCTTTGCTGTATCCCAAAGATTTTGGACAGTTGTGTTTTCATTTTCATTGGTTTCCATGAATTTTTTTAATTCTTCTTTAATTTCTTGGTTGACCCATTCATTCTTTAGTAGGAGGCTCTTTAGCCTCCATGTATTTGAGTTCTTTCCGACTTTCCTCTTGTGGTTGAGTTCTAGTTTCCAAGCATTGTGGTCTGAAAATATGCAGGGAATGATCCCAATCTTTTGGTACCGATTGAGACCTGATTTGTGACCTAGGATGTGATCAATTCTGGAGAATGTTCCATGGGCACTAGAGAAGAATGTGTATTCCTTTGCTTTGGGATGGAATGTTCTGAATATGTCTGTGAAGTCCATTTGGTCCAGTGTGTCATTTAAAGTCTTTATTTCCTTGTTGATCTTTTGCTTAGATGATCTGTCCATTTCAGTCAGGGGGGTGTTAAAGTCCCCCACTATTATTGTATTGTTGTCAATGTGTTTCTTTGCTTTGTTATTAATTGCCTTATATAATGGGCTGCTCCCATGTTCGGGGCATAGATATTTACAATTGTTAGATCTTCTTGTTGGATAGACCCTTTAAGTAGGATATAGTGTCCTTCCTCATCTCTTACTACAGTCTTTGTTTTAAAATCTAGTTTGTCTGATATAAGGATTGCCACCCCAGCTTTCTTTTGGTGTCCATTAGCATGGTAAATGGTTTTCCACCCCCTCCCTTTCAATCTGGGGGTGTCTTTGGGTCTAAAATGAGTCTCTTGCAGACATCATATGGATGGGTCTTGTTTTTTAATCCAATCTGATAGCCTGTGTCTTTTGATTGGGGCATTGAGCTCATTTCCATTCAGGGTAACTATTGAAAGGTATGAATTTAGTGCCATTGCATTACCTGTAAGGTGACTGTTAACTGTCTGTTGTCTGTGTTCCTTTCTGATCTTTGCTGCTTTTACGTTCTCTCTTTGCTTAGAGGACCCCTCTCAATATTTCTTGGAGGGCTGGTTTCGTGTTTGCAAATTCCTTTAGTTTTTGTTTGTTCTGGAAGCTTTTTATCTCTCCTTCTATTTTCAATGACAGCCTCGCTGGATATAGTATTCTCGGCTGCATATTTTTCTCGTTTAGTGCTCTGAAGGTATCTTGCCAGTCCTTTCTGGCCTGCCAGGTCTCTGTGGATAGGTCTGTTGCCAATCTAATGTTTCTACCATTGTAGGTTACATATCTCTTCTCCCGAGCTGCTTTCAGGATTTTCTCTTTGTCTCTGAGACTCGTAAGTTTTACTATTAGATGTCGGGGTGTTGACCTATTATTATTGATTTTGAGAGGGGTTCTCTGTGCCTCCTGGATTTTAATGCCTGTTTCCTTCCTCACATTAGGGAAGTTCTCTGCCATAATTTGCTCCAATATACCTTCTGCCCCTCTCTCTCTCTCTTCTTCTTCTGGGATCCCAATTATTCTAATGTTGTTTCGTCTTATCGTATCACTTATATCTCGAATTCTGCCCTCGTGATCCTGCAGTTGTTTCTCTCTCTTTTTCTCAGCCTCTTTATTTTCCGTCATTTGGTCTTCTATATCGCTGATTCTCTCTTCTGCCTCATTTATCCTAGCATTTAGTGCCCCCATTTTTGATTGCACCTCATCAATAGCCTTTTTGATTTCGATTTGGTTAGATTGTAGTTCTTTTATTTCTCCAGAAAGGGTTTCTCTAATAACTTCCACGCTTTTTTCAAGCCCATCTAGTATCTTTATGCACGTACCAACATAATTAACTCATCTAATCCACACAACTCCAGGAGACAGGACACACTGTAACTCCATTTGACAAAGGAGAAAATTATGGTACAGAGAGTTGAAATAGCTATAGAACCAAGACTTAAAACCAGGCCCTTGGGGTTCAGACTCCAAACACTTAATCCTTCCAACACCCTACCTTTCCAGTGTTAGTAAGGCTCTTATGAGGTTCTTCTGAAATCAGGAAACATGATATCCGTGACACACTGGGATAGGTCTGAGCACACCATGTCGCATGATGCCAGTCATGCGACATGTTGTACTGTTACCACCAGAATGTCTTCAACCAAATGAGTGAATCTGCTGAACTTTGAAGGAGAAATAACCTGGGCACTTCACTGGCTGTGGCTTCCCTGGGGCTGGTGCCCCAAAGAAGGCATCATAAGGACTTTCTTAGGGAATGAAGTAGAAATGTGGAATTGACCAATATTACAACCAATGCTGAATTGGAAGGCTCAGTTGTCATGCTGTCCCTTACCTTGGACTCTCAGATTGCACCAAATGAAAGTACACAGAAGCCAAAGTAGCGCTTTAGTTGTTTTCTTGTGTGTGCCTAATATGAAAAACAGTACAAAATTCAGGTGGGACGGATGGCAGCTTCCAGATGTGTAAATTAAAAAGCTTCCAGGCAGTTATCTGATTAAAGGTCCCTGGGGGACATGACTAGAAGCTGCATGCTGTCTGTACTCAGAGGCATGGGGACTGGGTGGCTCTGAGGAGCTGGTGGACATTAAGGAGTGAGTGGTGCTGAGGCCCCTGTGGCCCCCTGGCCCCGCCCCTGAATCATGGCAGAATTTGTTATTGCTGCAGAGTGAAAGTTTCAGTTTGCCCAATGGTTTGTAAACCTGTTCTGCAATAATGACACAATAAAAAGCGACATGTGTGGACTGAAATAACCCAAACCCAAATCCGACTAGATGCTCAGCAGACACTTTTAGCAACAATAGCCAATGGGGAAAAGTGGACCCTTGGTGCAACCATGTGTTAGGAAGTCTTCCGATTGTCACAGAGTGCTGGTCTCCCAAGCAGATTGAAGGTGATGATGCCGGAGTAGATCAAGCTCTTGAGGAGGAGGTAGGTGTAATAAGCAGAGGTGTTCATGAGCTGCAGCTGCAGGGTGTCTAAAAGAAGTCATTTATTAGTTTCACCTGTTCTTTTGAAAGGCTAGGATTTATTAATGGGAGAGGGGTCACATTAGACATTTCTGAGGACCTAGGTTGAAGTGACACTCCCCCACCAACACAACCCAACAGTAAGCATCTACACCACCATCACCACCATCATCCCCACCACCACCACCACCACCACCACCACTAAGAATCCAGTTTGCTGGTCAAGTCAATCAGCAACCTCTGTGAAATTCACTTAGAACATTCCAAAGTATTAAAAAGTAAGGTTGGGTTTATACTGAATGAATCTAATGGAGGAAAAAACCATTGGTGATAAATAGCTTTAAGCATTTCTCTATTCCCACCATGTCCCTAAATATGAATAATAGGCAATATCCATTACCTCAATTAAAATGTCACTTATTTGGGGGGGAATTTTGCAGCCAAGCTTTAATCTTATTGATGTTTCAATAATCTATAAAATCATTATTTTCATTCCCATTTTATTTTCCCAAATAAGCTGAGGACACAGAGAGAAGCAATTTACCTGGTTTCGTGTGACTAGTAAGTACCAGAAACCAGATTTCAGTCCCAGCATCCTGACATTTAAGAATACATTCTCAGGACTAACTTAGTGGGGGGTGGAGCAAGGTGGCAGAGGAGTAGGAGACCTGGATTTCATCTGGTCCCAGGAATTCAGCTGGATAGGGATCAAACCATTCTGAACACCTACAAACGCAACAGGAGATCGAAGAAAAGAATAGCAACAACTCTCAACAGAAAAGCGACCACTTTCTGGAGGGTAGGATGTGCAGAGAAGTGAATCCGAGGCGATATTCGGGAGGATAGATGGCGGGGGAGGGGGCCTCTGTCGGCCGCTTCTGGCAAGTGATAGAGCCTCAGAGCACAAAATCGGAACTTTTAGAAGTCGGCTGTGCTGAGGGACATCGCTCCAGTGGCTAAGTGGGGGTGGAACCCTCACGGGACAGTGTGGTGTCAGGACCCTCGGTGTCACAGAAAGACCAGGGCTGCCTGATGCGGCAGAGTTCCCAGGTATCGGAGCAGGGAAGCTGGCTGCAGAGACAGAGCCAAGGAGTGGGCTCTCAGCTCAGGGTTGCCATAAACTGTGATCGGCGACACAGTCGGGCCACTGCTCTTCCAGTAGGGACCCAACAAGCAGCAGATACGGGGAGACTCCGCTTCCTCCCCTGGGAGGAGCGGCACAGGAGCGCACCTCAGGGATCTGCTGGGTGGAGACTCCACACCGGATTGGGTGCCAGAGATAGAAATGCTCGGTCACAGGCCGGGTGAGCACGGAGTGCGGCCAGAGACCGGGAAGATGGGAGTGATTGACTGCTTTTCTCTGGGGTTCACTAAGGAGCGGGGCCCCGAGTTCTCGGCTCCTCCAGGGCGGAGATTGGGAGGCCGCCATTTTCACTCTCGTCCTCCGAAGCTGGACAGAAAGCTAGCAAGGAACAAAAGCCCCTGAGAGCAAACCTGAGCAGATTATTTCGCCCGGACGTGACAAGGGCGGGGCAATTCCACCTCCTGCAAAGACATTTGGGAACCATGGCAACAGACCCCTCCCCCAGACGATCAGCAAGAACAGCCAGCCAAGAGCAAGTTTACCCACCAATGAGAACAGCAGAACTCCAACGCTAGGGGAATACTGCACATAGAATTCATGGCTTTTTACCATGATTCTTTAGTCTTTCAAAGTTAATTTTTTTAACTGTCTTTTTTTTTTTTGAATTTTTCTTTTTCCCTTTTTCAACCAACATCTTATCAATCTCTTATTTATTTATTTATTTATTTTAATTTTATTATGTTATGTTAGTCACCATACAATACATCATAATTTTCGATGTGGTGATCCACGATCCGTGTTTTCATATAACACCCAGTGCTCCATGCAGTACGTGCCTACCTTAATACCCAATCCCCCCTCCCCCCTCCCCTCTAAAACCCTGTTTGTTTCTCAGAGTCCATAGTCTCTCACGTTTCATCTCTCACTCCAAATCCCCCCCCTCATTTTTCCCTTCCTTCTCCTAGTGTCCTCCATGTTATTCCTTATGTTCCACAAATAAGTGAAACCATATGATAATTGATTTTCTCTGCTTGACTTATTTCACTTAGCATAATCTTCTCCAGTCCCATCCATGTTGATGTAAAAGTTGGGTATTCATCCTTTCTGATGGCTGAGTAATATTCCATTGTATATATGGACCACATCTTCTTTATCCATTCATCTGTTGAAGGGCATCTCAGCTCTTTCCACAGCTTGGCTATTGCGGGCACTGCTTCTATGAACATTGGGGTGCATATGGCCCTTCTTTTCACTACATCTGTGTCTTTGGGGTAAATACCTAGGAGTGCAATTGCTGGGTCATAGTGTAGCTCTATTTTTCAATTTTTGAGGATCGGCCACACTGTTTTCCAAGGTGGCTGTACCAATTTGCATTTCCACCAACAGTGTAAGAGGGTTCCCCTTTTTCCACAACCTCTCCAACATTTGTTGTTTCTTTCCTTGTCCATTTTTGCCATTCTAACTCGTGTAAGGTGGTATCTCAATGTGGTTTTGAATCAAATTTCCCTGATGGCTAATGATGATGAACATTTTTTCATGTGTCTGTTAGCCATTTGTATGTCTTCTTTGGAGAAGTGTCTTTTCATAACTTCTGTCCACTTTTTGACTTGATTGTTTGTTTTTTGGGTGTTGAGTTTGAGAAGTTCTTTATAGATCTTGGATACCAGCCCTTTACCTGTAGTGTCATTTGCAAATATCTTCTCCCATTCTGTGGGTTGCTGCTTTGTTTTGTTGACTGTTTCCTTTGCTGTGTAAAGGCTTTTTATATTGATGAAGACCCCAAAGTTCATTTTTTGCTTTTGTTTCACTAGATTTTGGAGATGTATCTTGAAAGAAGTTGCTGTGGATGATGTCAAACAGGTTACTGCCTATGTTCTGCTCTAGGATTTTGATGGATTTCTTTCTCACATTGAGGTCTTTCATCCACTTTGAGTTTATCTTTGGGAATGGTGTCAGAGAATGGTTGAGTTTAATTCTTCTGCATGTGGCTGTCCAATTTTCCCAGCACCATTTATTGAAGAGACTGTCTTTTTTCCATTGCATATTTTTTCCTGCTTTGTCAAAGATTATTTGACCACAGAGTTGAGGGTTCATATCTGGGCTCTCTATTCTGTTCCATTGGTCTATACGTCTGTTTCTGTGCCGGTACCATGCTGCCTTCGTGATCACAGCTTTGTAATATAGCTTGAAATCGGGCAACGTGATTCCCCCAGCTTTGTTTCTCTTTGTCAACATTTCCTTGGCGATTCGGGGTCTTTTTTGATTCCATACAAATTTTAGGATTGTTTGTTCCGGCACTTTGAAAAATGTCATTGGAATTTTGATCGGGATGGCATTGAAGGGATAGATTGCACTGGGTAGCATAGACATTTTAACAATGTTTATTCTTCCAATCCATGAGCATGGAATATTTTTCCATCTTTTTGTGTCTTCTTCAATTGCTTTCATGAGTGTTCTGTAGTTCCTAGAGTATAGATCCTTTACCTTTTTGGTTAGGTTTATTACGAGGTATCTTATGGTTTTTGGTGCTATTGTAAATGGAATCGTTTCTCTAATTTCTCTTGCTACAGTTGCATTGTTAGTGTATAAGAAAGCAACTGATTTCTGTGCATTGATTTTGTATCCCGCTACATTACTGAATTGCTATATGAGGTCTAGTAACTTGGGGATGGAGTCTTTGGGTTTTCCACATAAAGTATCATGTCGTCTGCAAAAAGAGAGAGTTTGACTTCTTCTTTGCCAAGTTGAACAGTAGTGGTGAAAGTGGGCATCCTTGATGTGTTCCTGATCTTAAGGGAAATGCTCTCAGCTTTTCCCCATTGAGGATCATATTCGCTGTGGGTTTTTCATAGATGGATTTTATGAACTTGAGGAATGTTCCCTCTATCCTTATACTCTGAAGAGTTTTAATCAGGAAAGGGTGTGGTATTTTGTCAAATGCTTTTTCTGCATCAATTGAGAGGACCATATGGTTCTTCTCCCTCCTCTTATTAATGTGTTCTATCACATTGATTGATTTGCAAATATCGAACCACCCTTGCATCCCGGGGATAAATCCCACTTGGTCGTGGAGGATGATCCTTTTAATGTATTGTTGGATCCTATTAGCTAGGATTTTGTTGAGGATTTTGGAATCCATATTCATCAGGATATCGGTCTGAAATTGTCCTTTTTGATGGCGTCTTTGCCTGGTTTGGGGATTAAGGTAATGCTAGCCTCATAGAATGAGTTTGGAAGTTTTCCTTCTGTTTCTATTTTTTGAAAGAGCTTCAGTCAAATAGGTATGATTTTTATTTGAATGTTTGGTAGAATTCCCCAGGGAATCCATCAGGCCCTGGACTCTTGTTTTTTGGGAGGTTTTTGATCACTGCTTCCATCTCATTACTGGTTATTGGCCTATAAATGTTGTCAATTTCTTCCTGTTTCAGGCTTGGCAGGTTATAGGTTTCCAGGAAGGCCTCCATTTCTTTTTTTTTAAATTTTTTATTGTTATGTTAATCACCATATATTACATAATTTCTTTTGGTGTACTGTTCCATGATTCATTTTTTTGTTCATAACACCCAGTGCTCCATGCAGAACGTGCCCTCTTTAATACCCATCACCAGGCTAACCCATCCCCCTGCCCCCCTCCCCTCTAGAACCCTCAGTTTGTTTTTCAGAGTCCATCATCTCTCATGGTTCGTCTCCCCCTCTGACATACTCCCCTTTTCTTCCTCTCCTGTTATCTTCTTCTTTTTCTTTTTTCTTAAAATATGTTGCGTTATTTGTTTCAGAAGTACAGATCTGTGATTCAACAGTCTTGCACAATTCACAGCGCTCACCGTAGCACATACCCTCCCCAATGTCTATCACCCAGCCACCCCATCCCTCCCACCCCCAACCACTCCAGTAACACTCAGTTTGTTCCCTGAGATTAAGAATTCCTCATATCAGTGAGGTCATGTGATACATGTCTTTCTCTGATTGACTTATTTCACTCAGCATAACACCCTCCAGTTCCATCCACGTCGTTGCAAATGGCAAGATCTCATTCCTTTTGATGGCTGCATAATATTCCATTGTGTATATATACCACTTCTTCTTTATCCATTCATCTGTCGATGGGCATCTTGGCTCTTTCCACAGTTTGGCTATTGTGGACATTGCTGCTATAAACATTGGGGTGCCCGTACCCCTTCGGGTCCTTACATTTGTATCTTTGGGGTAAATACCCAGTAGTGCAATTGCTGGATCGAACGGTAGCTCTAATTTCAACTGTTTGAGGAACCTCCATACTGTTTTCCAGAGGGGTTGCACCAGCTTGCAATCCCACCAAGAGTGTAGGAGGGTTCCCCTTTCTCCACATCCCCGCCAACATCTGTCGTTCCCTGACTTGTTAATTTTAGCCATTCTGACTGGTGTGAGGTGGTATCTCATGGAGGTTTTGATTTGGATTTCCCTGATGCCGAGCGATGTTGAGCACTTTTTCATGGGCCTGTTGGCCATTTGGATGTCTTCTTTGGAGAAATGTCTGTTCATGTCTTCTGCCCATTTCTTGATTGGATTATTTGTTCTCTGGGTGTTGAGTTTGATAAGTTCTTTATAGATTTTGGATAGCAGCCCTTTATCTGATATGTCATTTGCAAATATTTTCTCCCATTCTGTCGGTTGTCTTTTGGTTTTGTGGACTGTTTCTTTTGCTGTGCCAAAGCTTTTTATCTTGATGAAATCCCAATAGTTCATTTTTGCCCTGGCTTCCCGTGCCTTTGGCGATGTTTCTAGGAAGAAGTCGCTGCGGCTAAGGTCGAAAAGGTTGCTACCTGTGTCCTCCTTTAGGATTTGGATGGACTCCTGTCTCACGTTTAGGTCTTTCAACCATTTGGAGTCTATTTTTGTGTGTGGTGTAAGCAAATGGTCCAGTTTCATTCTTCTGCATGTGGCTGTCCAATTTTCCCAACACCATTTGTTGAAGAGACTGTCTCTTTTCCATTGGACATTCTTTCCTGCTTTGTCAAAGATAAGTTGACCATAGAGTTGAGGGTCCATTTCTGGGCTCTCGATTCTGTTCCATTGATCGATGTGTCTGTTTTTGTGCCAGTACCATACTGTCTTGATGATGACAGCTTTGTAATAGAGCTGGAAGTCCGGAATTGTGATGCCGCCACCTTTGCTTTTCTTTTTCAGTATTCCTCTGGCTATTCGGGGTCTCTTCTGGTTCCATACAAATTTTAGGATTATTTGTTCCATGTCTTTGAAAAAAGTGGATGGTATTTTGATGGGGATTGCATTGAATGTGTAGATTGCTCTAGGTAGCATTGACATCTTCACAATGTTGATTCTCCCAATCCATGAGCATGGAACGTTTTTCCATTTCTTTGTGTCTTCTTCAATTCCTTTCCTGAGTATTTTATAGTTTTCTGAGTACAGATCCTTTGCCTCTTTGGTTAGATTTATTCCTAGGTATCTAATGGTTTTGGGTGCAATTGTAAATGGGATAGACTCCTTGATTTGTCTCTCTTCGGTCTTGTTGTTGGTGTATAGGAATGCCACTGATTTCTGTGCATTTATTTTATATCCTGCTACTTGACTGAATTCCTGTATGAGTTCTAGCAGTTTTGGGGTGGAGTCTTTTGGGTTTTCCACATACAGTATCATATCATCTGCAAAGAGTGAGAGTTTGACTTCCTCTTTGCCGATTTGAATGCCTTTGATTTCTTTTTGTTGTCTGATTGCTGTGGCTAGGACTTCTAATACTATGTTGATTAGCAGTGGTGAGAGTGGACATCCCTGCCGCGTTCCTGACCTTAGGAGAAAAGCTCTCAGCCTTTCTCCATTGAGAATGATATTCGCTGTAGGTTTTTCATAGATGTCTTTTATGATATTGAGGTATGTACCCTCTATCCCTATACTCTGAAGAGTTTTGATCAAGAAAGGATGTTGTACTTTGTCAAATGCTTTTTCTGCATCTACTGAGAGGATCATATGATTCTTGTTCTTTCTTTTGTTAATGTATTGTATCACGTTGATTGATTTGCGGATGTTGAACCAGCCTTGCAGCCCAGGGATAAATCCCACCTGGTCGTGGTGAATAATCCTTTTAATGTACTGTTGGATCCTATTGGCTAGTATTTTGGTGAGAATTTTTGCATCCATGTTCATCAAGGATATTGGTCTGTAATTCTCTTTTTTGATGGGGTCTTTGTCTGGTTTGGGGATCAAGGTAATGCTGGCCTCATAAAATGAGTTTGGAAGTTTCCCTTCCATTTCTATTTTTTTGGAACAGTTTCAGGAGAATAGGTATTAATTCTTCTTGAAATGTCTGATAGAATTCCCCTGGGAAGCCATCTGGCCCTGGGCTTTTGTTTGTTGGGAGATTTTTGAAGACTGCTTCAATTTCCTTAGTGGTTATAGGTCTGTTCAGCTTTTCTATTTCTTCCTGGTTCAGTTTTGGTAGTTGATACATCTCTAGGAATGCACCCATTTCTCCCAGGTTATCTAATTTGCTGGCATAGAGTTGCTCATAATATGTTCTGATAATTGTTTGTATTTCTTTGGTGTTGGTTGTGATCTCTCCTCTTTCATTCATGATTTTGTTGACTTGGGTCATTTCTCTTTTCTTTTTGATCAGTCTGACCAGGGGTTTATCAATGTTGTTAATTCTTTCAAAGAACCAGCTCCTAGTTTCGTTGATCTGTTCTACTGTTCTTTTGGTTTCTAGTTCATTGATTTCTGCTCTGATCTTTATGATTTCCCTTCTCCTGCTGGGTTTAGGCTTTATTTGCTGTTCTTTCTCCAGCTCCTTTAGGTGTAGGGTTAGGTTGTGTATTTGAGACCTTTCTTGTTTCTTGAGAAAGGCTTGTATTGCTATATACTTTCCTCTCAGGACTGCCTTTGCTGTATCCCAAAGATTTTGGACAGTTGTGTTTTCATTTTCATTGGTTTCCATGAATTTTTTTAATTCTTCTTTAATTTCTTGGTTGACCCATTCATTCTTTAGTAGGAGGCTCTTTAGCCTCCATGTATTTGAGTTCTTTCCGACTTTCCTCTTGTGGTTGAGTTCTAGTTTCCAAGCATTGTGGTCTGAAAATATGCAGGGAATGATCCCAATCTTTTGGTACCGATTGAGACCTGATTTGTGACCTAGGATGTGATCAATTCTGGAGAATGTTCCATGGGCACTAGAGAAGAATGTGTATTCCTTTGCTTTGGGATGGAATGTTCTGAATATGTCTGTGAAGTCCATTTGGTCCAGTGTGTCATTTAAAGTCTTTATTTCCTTGTTGATCTTTTGCTTAGATGATCTGTCCATTTCAGTCAGGGGGGTGTTAAAGTCCCCCACTATTATTGTATTGTTGTCAATGTGTTTCTTTGCTTTGTTATTAATTGCCTTATATAATGGGCTGCTCCCATGTTCGGGGCATAGATATTTACAATTGTTAGATCTTCTTGTTGGATAGACCCTTTAAGTAGGATATAGTGTCCTTCCTCATCTCTTACTACAGTCTTTGTTTTAAAATCTAGTTTGTCTGATATAAGGATTGCCACCCCAGCTTTCTTTTGGTGTCCATTAGCATGGTAAATGGTTTTCCACCCCCTCACTTTCAATCTGGGGGTGTCTTTGGGTCTAAAATGAGTCTCTTGCAGACATCATATGGATGGGTCTTGTTTTTTAATCCAATCTGATAGCCTGTGTCTTTTGATTGGGGCATTGAGCTCATTTCCATTCAGGGTAACTATTGAAAGGTATGAATTTAGTGCCATTGCATTACCTGTAAGGTGACTGTTAACTGTCTGTTGTCTGTGTTCCTTTCTGATCTTTGCTGCTTTTACGTTCTCTCTTTGCTTAGAGGACCCCTCTCAATATTTCTTGGAGGGCTGGTTTCGTGTTTGCAAATTCCTTTAGTTTTTGTTTGTTCTGGAAGCTTTTTATCTCTCCTTCTATTTTCAATGACAGCCTCGCTGGATATAGTATTCTCGGCTGCATATTTTTCTCGTTTAGTGCTCTGAAGGTATCTTGCCAGTCCTTTCTGGCCTGCCAGGTCTCTGTGGATAGGTCTGTTGCCAATCTAATGTTTCTACCATTGTAGGTTACATATCTCTTCTCCCGAGCTGCTTTCAGGATTTTCTCTTTGTCTCTGAGACTCGTAAGTTTTACTATTAGATGTCGGGGTGTTGACCTATTATTATTGATTTTGAGAGGGGTTCTCTGTGCCTCCTGGATTTTAATGCCTGTTTCCTTCCTCACATTAGGGAAGTTCTCTGCCATAATTTGCTCCAATATACCTTCTGCCCCTCTCTCTCTCTCTTCTTCTTCTGGGATCCCAATTATTCTAATGTTGTTTCGTCTTATCGTATCACTTATATCTCGAATTCTGCCCTCGTGATCCTGCAGTTGTTTCTCTCTCTTTTTCTCAGCCTCTTTATTTTCCGTCATTTGGTCTTCTATATCGCTGATTCTCTCTTCTGCCTCATTTATCCTAGCATTTAGTGCCCCCATTTTTGATTGCAACTCATCAATAGCCTTTTTGATTTCGATTTGGTTAGATTGTAGTTCTTTTATTTCTCCAGAAAGGGTTTCTCTAATAACTTCCACGCTTTTTTCAAGCCCATCTAGTATCTTTATGCACGTACCAACATAATTAACTCATCTAATCCACACAACTCCAGGAGACAGGACACACTGTAACTCCATTTGACAAAGGAGAAAATTATGGTACAGAGAGTTGAAATAGCTATAGAACCAAGACTTAAAACCAGGCCCTTGGGGTTCAGACTCCAAACACTTAATCCTTCCAACACCCTACCTTTCCAGTGTTAGTAAGGCTCTTATGAGGTTCTTCTGAAATCAGGAAACATGATATCCGTGACACACTGGGATAGGTCTGAGCACACCATGTCGCATGATGCCAGTCATGCGACATGTTGTACTGTTACCACCAGAATGTCTTCAACCAAATGAGTGAATCTGCTGAACTTTGAAGGAGAAATAACCTGGGCACTTCACTGGCTGTGGCTTCCCTGGGGCTGGTGCCCCAAAGAAGGCATCATAGGGACTTTCTTAGGGAATGAAGTAGAAATGTGGAATTGACCAATATTACAACCAATGCTGAATTGGAAGGCTCAGTTGTCATGCTGTCCCTTACCTTGGACTCTCAGATTGCACCAAATGAAAGTACACAGAAGCCAAAGTAGCGCTTTAGTTGTTTTCTTGTGTGTGCCTAATATGAAAAACAGTACAAAATTCAGGTGGGACGGATGGCAGCTTCCAGATGTGTAAATTAAAAAGCTTCCAGGCAGTTATCTGATTAAAGGTCCCTGGGGGACATGACTAGAAGCTGCATGCTGTCTGTACTCAGAGGCATGGGGACTGGGTGGCTCTGAGGAGCTGGTGGACATTAAGGAGTGAGTGGTGCTGAGGCCCCTGTGGCCCCCTGGCCCCGCCCCTGAATCATGGCAGAATTTGTTATTGCTGCAGAGTGAAAGTTTCAGTTTGCCCAATGGTTTGTAAACCTGTTCTGCAATAATGACACAATAAAAAGCGACATGTGTGGACTGAAATAACCCAAACCCAAATCCGACTAGATGCTCAGCAGACACTTTTAGCAACAATAGCCAATGGGGAAAAGTGGACCCTTGGTGCGACCATGTGTTAGGAACTCTTCCGATTGTCACAGAGTGCTGGTCTCCCAAGCAGATTGAAGGTGATGATGCCGGAGTAGATCAAGCTCTTGAGGAGGAGGTAGGTGTAATAAGCAGAGGTGTTCATGAGCTGCAGCTGCAGGGTGTCTAAAAGAAGTCATTTATTAGTTTCACCTGTTCTTTTGAAAGGCTAGGATTTATTAATGGGAGAGGGGTCACATTAGACATTTCTGAGGACCTAGGTTGAAGTGACACTCCCCCACCAACACAACCCAACAGTAAGCATCTACACCACCATCACCACCATCATCCCCACCACCACCACCACCACCACCACCACTAAGAATCCAGTTTGCTGGTCAAGTCAATCAGCAACCTCTGTGAAATTCACTTAGAACATTCCAAAGTATTAAAAAGTAAGGTTGGGTTTATACTGAATGAATCTAATGGAGGAAAAAACCATTGGTGATAAATAGCTTTAAGCATTTCTCTATTCCCACCATATCCCTAAATATGAATAATAGGCAATATCCATTACCTCAATTAAAATGTCACTTATTTGGGGGGGAATTTTGCAGCCAAGCTTTAATCTTATTGATGTTTCAATAATCTATAAAATCATTATTTTCATTCCCATTTTATTTTCCCAAATAAGCTGAGGACACAGAGAGAAGCAATTTACCTGGTTTCGTGTGACTAGTAAGTACCAGAAACCAGATTTCAGTCCCAGCATCCTGACATTTAAGAATACATTCTCAGGACTAACTTAGTGGGGGGTGGAGCAAGGTGGCAGAGGAGTAGGAGACCTGGATTTCATCTGGTCCCAGGAATTCAGCTGGATAGGGATCAAACCATTCTGAACACCTACAAACGCAACAGGAGATCGAAGAAAAGAATAGCAACAACTCTCAACAGAAAAGCGACCACTTTCTGGAGGGTAGGATGTGCAGAGAAGTGAATCCGAGGCGATATTCGGGAGGATAGATGGCGGGGGAGGGGGCCTCTGTCGGCCGCTTCTGGCAAGTGATAGAGCCTCAGAGCACAAAATCGGAACTTTTAGAAGTCGGCTGTGCTGAGGGACATCGCTCCAGTGGCTAAGTGGGGGTGGAACCCTCACGGGACAGTGTGGTGTCAGGACCCTCGGTGTCACAGAAAGACCAGGGCTGCCTGATGCGGCAGAGTTCCCAGGTATCGGAGCAGGGAAGCTGGCTGCAGAGACAGAGCCAAGGAGTGGGCTCTCAGCTCAGGGTTGCCATAAACTGTGATCGGCGACACAGTCGGGCCACTGCTCTTCCAGTAGGGACCCAACAAGCAGCAGATACGGGGAGACTCCGCTTCCTCCCCTGGGAGGAGCGGCACAGGAGCGCACCTCAGGGATCTGCTGGGTGGAGACTCCACACCGGATTGGGTGCCAGAGATAGAAATGCTCGGTCACAGGCCGGGTGAGCACGGAGTGCGGCCAGAGACCGGGAAGATGGGAGTGATTGACTGCTTTTCTCTGGGGTTCACTAAGGAGCGGGGCCCCGAGTTCTCGGCTCCTCCAGGGCGGAGATTGGGAGGCCGCCATTTTCACTCTCGTCCTCCGAAGCTGGACAGAAAGCTAGCAAGGAACAAAAGCCCCTGAGAGCAAACCTGAGCAGATTATTTCGCCCGGACGTGACAAGGGCGGGGCAATTCCACCTCCTGCAAAGACATTTGGGAACCATGGCAACAGACCCCTCCCCCAGACGATCAGCAAGAACAGCCAGCCAAGAGCAAGTTTACCCACCAATGAGAACAGCAGAACTCCAACGCTAGGGGAATACTGCACATAGAATTCATGGCTTTTTACCATGATTCTTTAGTCTTTCAAAGTTAATTTTTTTAACTGTCTTTTTTTTTTTTTGAATTTTTCTTTTTCCCTTTTTCAACCAACATCTTATCAATCTCTTATTTATTTATTTATTTATTTTAATTTTATTATGTTATGTTAGTCACCATACAATACATCATAATTTTCGATGTGGTGATCCACGATCCGTGTTTTCATATAACACCCAGTGCTCCATGCAGTACGTGCCTACCTTAATACCCAATCCCCCCTCCCCCCTCCCCTCTAAAACCCTGTTTGTTTCTCAGAGTCCATAGTCTCTCACGTTTCATCTCTCACTCCAAATCCCCCCCCTCATTTTTCCCTTCCTTCTCCTAGTGTCCTCCATGTTATTCCTTATGTTCCACAAATAAGTGAAACCATATGATAATTGATTTTCTCTGCTTGACTTATTTCACTTAGCATAATCTTCTCCAGTCCCATCCATGTTGATGTAAAAGTTGGGTATTCATCCTTTCTGATGGCTGAGTAATATTCCATTGTATATATGGACCACATCTTCTTTATCCATTCATCTGTTGAAGGGCATCTCAGCTCTTTCCACAGCTTGGCTATTGCGGGCACTGCTTCTATGAACATTGGGGTGCATATGGCCCTTCTTTTCACTACATCTGTGTCTTTGGGGTAAATACCTAGGAGTGCAATTGCTGGGTCATAGTGTAGCTCTATTTTTCAATTTTTGAGGATCGGCCACACTGTTTTCCAAGGTGGCTGTACCAATTTGCATTTCCACCAACAGTGTAAGAGGGTTCCCCTTTTTCCACAACCTCTCCAACATTTGTTGTTTCTTTCCTTGTCCATTTTTGCCATTCTAACTCGTGTAAGGTGGTATCTCAATGTGGTTTTGAATCAAATTTCCCTGATGGCTAATGATGATGAACATTTTTTCATGTGTCTGTTAGCCATTTGTATGTCTTCTTTGGAGAAGTGTCTTTTCATAACTTCTGTCCACTTTTTGACTTGATTGTTTGTTTTTTGGGTGTTGAGTTTGAGAAGTTCTTTATAGATCTTGGATACCAGCCCTTTACCTGTAGTGTCATTTGCAAATATCTTCTCCCATTCTGTGGGTTGCTGCTTTGTTTTGTTGACTGTTTCCTTTGCTGTGTAAAGGCTTTTTATATTGATGAAGACCCCAAAGTTCATTTTTTGCTTTTGTTTCACTAGATTTTGGAGATGTATCTTGAAAGAAGTTGCTGTGGATGATGTCAAACAGGTTACTGCCTATGTTCTGCTCTAGGATTTTGATGGATTTCTTTCTCACATTGAGGTCTTTCATCCACTTTGAGTTTATCTTTGGGAATGGTGTCAGAGAATGGTTGAGTTTAATTCTTCTGCATGTGGCTGTCCAATTTTCCCAGCACCATTTATTGAAGAGACTGTCTTTTTTCCATTGCATATTTTTTCCTGCTTTGTCAAAGATTATTTGACCACAGAGTTGAGGGTTCATATCTGGGCTCTCTATTCTGTTCCATTGGTCTATACGTCTGTTTCTGTGCCGGTACCATGCTGCCTTCGTGATCACAGCTTTGTAATATAGCTTGAAATCGGGCAACGTGATTCCCCCAGCTTTGTTTCTCTTTGTCAACATTTCCTTGGCGATTCGGGGTCTTTTTTGATTCCATACAAATTTTAGGATTGTTTGTTCCGGCACTTTGAAAAATGTCATTGGAATTTTGATCGGGATGGCATTGAAGGGATAGATTGCACTGGGTAGCATAGACATTTTAACAATGTTTATTCTTCCAATCCATGAGCATGGAATATTTTTCCATCTTTTTGTGTCTTCTTCAATTGCTTTCATGAGTGTTCTGTAGTTCCTAGAGTATAGATCCTTTACCTTTTTGGTTAGGTTTATTACGAGGTATCTTATGGTTTTTGGTGCTATTGTAAATGGAATCGTTTCTCTAATTTCTCTTGCTACAGTTGCATTGTTAGTGTATAAGAAAGCAACTGATTTCTGTGCATTGATTTTGTATCCCGCTACATTACTGAATTGCTATATGAGGTCTAGTAACTTGGGGATGGAGTCTTTGGGTTTTCCACATAAAGTATCATGTCGTCTGCAAAAAGAGAGAGTTTGACTTCTTCTTTGCCAAGTTGAACAGTAGTGGTGAAAGTGGGCATCCTTGATGTGTTCCTGATCTTAAGGGAAATGCTCTCAGCTTTTCCCCATTGAGGATCATATTCGCTGTGGGTTTTTCATAGATGGATTTTATGAACTTGAGGAATGTTCCCTCTATCCTTATACTCTGAAGAGTTTTAATCAGGAAAGGGTGTGGTATTTTGTCAAATGCTTTTTCTGCATCAATTGAGAGGACCATATGGTTCTTCTCCCTCCTCTTATTAATGTGTTCTATCACATTGATTGATTTGCAAATATCGAACCACCCTTGCATCCCGGGGATAAATCCCACTTGGTCGTGGAGGATGATCCTTTTAATGTATTGTTGGATCCTATTAGCTAGGATTTTGTTGAGGATTTTGGAATCCATATTCATCAGGATATCGGTCTGAAATTGTCCTTTTTGATGGCGTCTTTGCCTGGTTTGGGGATTAAGGTAATGCTAGCCTCATAGAATGAGTTTGGAAGTTTTCCTTCTGTTTCTATTTTTTGAAAGAGCTTCAGTCAAATAGGTATGATTTTTATTTGAATGTTTGGTAGAATTCCCCAGGGAATCCATCAGGCCCTGGACTCTTGTTTTTTGGGAGGTTTTTGATCACTGCTTCCATCTCATTACTGGTTATTGGCCTATAAATGTTGTCAATTTCTTCCTGTTTCAGGCTTGGCAGGTTATAGGTTTCCAGGAAGGCCTCCATTTCTTTTTTTTTAAATTTTTTATTGTTATGTTAATCACCATATATTACATAATTTCTTTTGGTGTACTGTTCCATGATTCATTTTTTTGTTCATAACACCCAGTGCTCCATGCAGAACGTGCCCTCTTTAATACCCATCACCAGGCTAACCCATCCCCCTGCCCCCCTCCCCTCTAGAACCCTCAGTTTGTTTTTCAGAGTCCATCATCTCTCATGGTTCGTCTCCCCCTCTGACATACTCCCCTTTTCTTCCTCTCCTGTTATCTTCTTCTTTTTCTTTTTTCTTAAAATATGTTGCGTTATTTGTTTCAGAAGTACAGATCTGTGATTCAACAGTCTTGCACAATTCACAGCGCTCACCGTAGCACATACCCTCCCCAATGTCTATCACCCAGCCACCCCATCCCTCCCACCCCCAACCACTCCAGTAACACTCAGTTTGTTCCCTGAGATTAAGAATTCCTCATATCAGTGAGGTCATGTGATACATGTCTTTCTCTGATTGACTTATTTCACTCAGCATAACACCCTCCAGTTCCATCCACGTCGTTGCAAATGGCAAGATCTCATTCCTTTTGATGGCTGCATAATATTCCATTGTGTATATATACCACTTCTTCTTTATCCATTCATCTGTCGATGGGCATCTTGGCTCTTTCCACAGTTTGGCTATTGTGGACATTGCTGCTATAAACATTGGGGTGCCCGTACCCCTTCGGGTCCTTACATTTGTATCTTTGGGGTAAATACCCAGTAGTGCAATTGCTGGATCGAACGGTAGCTCTAATTTCAACTGTTTGAGGAACCTCCATACTGTTTTCCAGAGGGGTTGCACCAGCTTGCAATCCCACCAAGAGTGTAGGAGGGTTCCCCTTTCTCCACATCCCCGCCAACATCTGTCGTTCCCTGACTTGTTAATTTTAGCCATTCTGACTGGTGTGAGGTGGTATCTCATGGAGGTTTTGATTTGGATTTCCCTGATGCCGAGCGATGTTGAGCACTTTTTCATGGGCCTGTTGGCCATTTGGATGTCTTCTTTGGAGAAATGTCTGTTCATGTCTTCTGCCCATTTCTTGATTGGATTATTTGTTCTCTGGGTGTTGAGTTTGATAAGTTCTTTATAGATTTTGGATAGCAGCCCTTTATCTGATATGTCATTTGCAAATATTTTCTCCCATTCTGTCGGTTGTCTTTTGGTTTTGTGGACTGTTTCTTTTGCTGTGCCAAAGCTTTTTATCTTGATGAAATCCCAATAGTTCATTTTTGCCCTGGCTTCCCGTGCCTTTGGCGATGTTTCTAGGAAGAAGTCGCTGCGGCTAAGGTCGAAAAGGTTGCTACCTGTGTCCTCCTTTAGGATTTGGATGGACTCCTGTCTCACGTTTAGGTCTTTCAACCATTTGGAGTCTATTTTTGTGTGTGGTGTAAGCAAATGGTCCAGTTTCATTCTTCTGCATGTGGCTGTCCAATTTTCCCAACACCATTTGTTGAAGAGACTGTCTCTTTTCCATTGGACATTCTTTCCTGCTTTGTCAAAGATAAGTTGACCATAGAGTTGAGGGTCCATTTCTGGGCTCTCGATTCTGTTCCATTGATCGATGTGTCTGTTTTTGTGCCAGTACCATACTGTCTTGATGATGACAGCTTTGTAATAGAGCTGGAAGTCCGGAATTGTGATGCCGCCACCTTTGCTTTTCTTTTTCAGTATTCCTCTGGCTATTCGGGGTCTCTTCTGGTTCCATACAAATTTTAGGATTATTTGTTCCATGTCTTTGAAAAAAGTGGATGGTATTTTGATGGGGATTGCATTGAATGTGTAGATTGCTCTAGGTAGCATTGACATCTTCACAATGTTGATTCTCCCAATCCATGAGCATGGAACGTTTTTCCATTTCTTTGTGTCTTCTTCAATTCCTTTCCTGAGTATTTTATAGTTTTCTGAGTACAGATCCTTTGCCTCTTTGGTTAGATTTATTCCTAGGTATCTAATGGTTTTGGGTGCAATTGTAAATGGGATAGACTCCTTGATTTGTCTCTCTTCGGTCTTGTTGTTGGTGTATAGGAATGCCACTGATTTCTGTGCATTTATTTTATATCCTGCTACTTGACTGAATTCCTGTATGAGTTCTAGCAGTTTTGGGGTGGAGTCTTTTGGGTTTTCCACATACAGTATCATATCATCTGCAAAGAGTGAGAGTTTGACTTCCTCTTTGCCGATTTGAATGCCTTTGATTTCTTTTTGTTGTCTGATTGCTGTGGCTAGGACTTCTAATACTATGTTGATTAGCAGTGGTGAGAGTGGACATCCCTGCCGCGTTCCTGACCTTAGGAGAAAAGCTCTCAGCCTTTCTCCATTGAGAATGATATTCGCTGTAGGTTTTTCATAGATGTCTTTTATGATATTGAGGTATGTACCCTCTATCCCTATACTCTGAAGAGTTTTGATCAAGAAAGGATGTTGTACTTTGTCAAATGCTTTTTCTGCATCTACTGAGAGGATCATATGATTCTTGTTCTTTCTTTTGTTAATGTATTGTATCACGTTGATTGATTTGCGGATGTTGAACCAGCCTTGCAGCCCAGGGATAAATCCCACCTGGTCGTGGTGAATAATCCTTTTAATGTACTGTTGGATCCTATTGGCTAGTATTTTGGTGAGAATTTTTGCATCCATGTTCATCAAGGATATTGGTCTGTAATTCTCTTTTTTGATGGGGTCTTTGTCTGGTTTGGGGATCAAGGTAATGCTGGCCTCATAAAATGAGTTTGGAAGTTTCCCTTCCATTTCTATTTTTTTGGAACAGTTTCAGGAGAATAGGTATTAATTCTTCTTGAAATGTCTGATAGAATTCCCCTGGGAAGCCATCTGGCCCTGGGCTTTTGTTTGTTGGGAGATTTTTGAAGACTGCTTCAATTTCCTTAGTGGTTATAGGTCTGTTCAGCTTTTCTATTTCTTCCTGGTTCAGTTTTGGTAGTTGATACATCTCTAGGAATGCACCCATTTCTCCCAGGTTATCTAATTTGCTGGCATAGAGTTGCTCATAATATGTTCTGATAATTGTTTGTATTTCTTTGGTGTTGGTTGTGATCTCTCCTCTTTCATTCATGATTTTGTTGACTTGGGTCATTTCTCTTTTCTTTTTGATCAGTCTGACCAGGGGTTTATCAATGTTGTTAATTCTTTCAAAGAACCAGCTCCTAGTTTCGTTGATCTGTTCTACTGTTCTTTTGGTTTCTAGTTCATTGATTTCTGCTCTGATCTTTATGATTTCCCTTCTCCTGCTGGGTTTAGGCTTTATTTGCTGTTCTTTCTCCAGCTCCTTTAGGTGTAGGGTTAGGTTGTGTATTTGAGACCTTTCTTGTTTCTTGAGAAAGGCTTGTATTGCTATATACTTTCCTCTCAGGACTGCCTTTGCTGTATCCCAAAGATTTTGGACAGTTGTGTTTTCATTTTCATTGGTTTCCATGAATTTTTTTAATTCTTCTTTAATTTCTTGGTTGACCCATTCATTCTTTAGTAGGAGGCTCTTTAGCCTCCATGTATTTGAGTTCTTTCCGACTTTCCTCTTGTGGTTGAGTTCTAGTTTCCAAGCATTGTGGTCTGAAAATATGCAGGGAATGATCCCAATCTTTTGGTACCGATTGAGACCTGATTTGTGACCTAGGATGTGATCAATTCTGGAGAATGTTCCATGGGCACTAGAGAAGAATGTGTATTCCTTTGCTTTGGGATGGAATGTTCTGAATATGTCTGTGAAGTCCATTTGGTCCAGTGTGTCATTTAAAGTCTTTATTTCCTTGTTGATCTTTTGCTTAGATGATCTGTCCATTTCAGTCAGGGGGGTGTTAAAGTCCCCCACTATTATTGTATTGTTGTCAATGTGTTTCTTTGCTTTGTTATTAATTGCCTTATATAATGGGCTGCTCCCATGTTCGGGGCATAGATATTTACAATTGTTAGATCTTCTTGTTGGATAGACCCTTTAAGTAGGATATAGTGTCCTTCCTCATCTCTTACTACAGTCTTTGTTTTAAAATCTAGTTTGTCTGATATAAGGATTGCCACCCCAGCTTTCTTTTGGTGTCCATTAGCATGGTAAATGGTTTTCCACCCCCTCACTTTCAATCTGGGGGTGTCTTTGGGTCTAAAATGAGTCTCTTGCAGACATCATATGGATGGGTCTTGTTTTTTAATCCAATCTGATAGCCTGTGTCTTTTGATTGGGGCATTGAGCTCATTTCCATTCAGGGTAACTATTGAAAGGTATGAATTTAGTGCCATTGCATTACCTGTAAGGTGACTGTTAACTGTCTGTTGTCTGTGTTCCTTTCTGATCTTTGCTGCTTTTACGTTCTCTCTTTGCTTAGAGGACCCCTCTCAATATTTCTTGGAGGGCTGGTTTCGTGTTTGCAAATTCCTTTAGTTTTTGTTTGTTCTGGAAGCTTTTTATCTCTCCTTCTATTTTCAATGACAGCCTCGCTGGATATAGTATTCTCGGCTGCATATTTTTCTCGTTTAGTGCTCTGAAGGTATCTTGCCAGTCCTTTCTGGCCTGCCAGGTCTCTGTGGATAGGTCTGTTGCCAATCTAATGTTTCTACCATTGTAGGTTACATATCTCTTCTCCCGAGCTGCTTTCAGGATTTTCTCTTTGTCTCTGAGACTCGTAAGTTTTACTATTAGATGTCGGGGTGTTGACCTATTATTATTGATTTTGAGAGGGGTTCTCTGTGCCTCCTGGATTTTAATGCCTGTTTCCTTCCTCACATTAGGGAAGTTCTCTGCCATAATTTGCTCCAATATACCTTCTGCCCCTCTCTCTCTCTCTTCTTCTTCTGGGATCCCAATTATTCTAATGTTGTTTCGTCTTATCGTATCACTTATATCTCGAATTCTGCCCTCGTGATCCTGCAGTTGTTTCTCTCTCTTTTTCTCAGCCTCTTTATTTTCCGTCATTTGGTCTTCTATATCGCTGATTCTCTCTTCTGCCTCATTTATCCTAGCATTTAGTGCCCCCATTTTTGATTGCACCTCATCAATAGCCTTTTTGATTTCGATTTGGTTAGATTGTAGTTCTTTTATTTCTCCAGAAAGGGTTTCTCTAATAACTTCCACGCTTTTTTCAAGCCCATCTAGTATCTTTATGCACGTACCAACATAATTAACTCATCTAATCCACACAACTCCAGGAGACAGGACACACCGTAACTCCATTTGACAAAGGAGAAAATTATGGTACAGAGAGTTGAAATAGCTATAGAACCAAGACTTAAAACCAGGCCCTTGGGGTTCAGACTCCAAACACTTAATCCTTCCAACACCCTACCTTTCCAGTGTTAGTAAGGCTCTTATGAGGTTCTTCTGAAATCAGGAAACATGATATCCGTGACACACTGGGATAGGTCTGAGCACACCATGTCGCATGATGCCAGTCATGCGACATGTTGTACTGTTACCACCAGAATGTCTTCAACCAAATGAGTGAATCTGCTGAACTTTGAAGGAGAAATAACCTGGGCACTTCACTGGCTGTGGCTTCCCTGGGGCTGGTGCCCCAAAGAAGGCATCATAAGGACTTTCTTAGGGAATGAAGTAGAGATGTGGAATTGACCAATATTACAACCAATGCTGAATTGGAAGGCTCAGTTGTCATGCTGTCCCTTACCTTGGACTCTCAGATTGCACCAAATGAAAGTACACAGAAGCCAAAGTAGCGCTTTAGTTGTTTTCTTGTGTGTGCCTAATATGAAAAACAGTACAAAATTCAGGTGGGACGGATGGCAGCTTCCAGATGTGTAAATTAAAAAGCTTCCAGGCAGTTATCTGATTAAAGGTCCCTGGGGGACATGACTAGAAGCTGCATGCTGTCTGTACTCAGAGGCATGGGGACTGGGTGGCTCTGAGGAGCTGGTGGACATTAAGGAGTGAGTGGTGCTGAGGCCCCTGTGGCCCCCTGGCCCCGCCCCTGAATCATGGCAGAATTTGTTATTGCTGCAGAGTGAAAGTTTCAGTTTGCCCAATGGTTTGTAAACCTGTTCTGCAATAATGACACAATAAAAAGCGACATGTGTGGACTGAAATAACCCAAACCCAAATCCGACTAGATGCTCAGCAGACACTTTTAGCAACAATAGCCAATGGGGAAAAGTGGACCCTTGGTGCAACCATGTGTTAGGAACTCTTCCGATTGTCACAGAGTGCTGGTCTCCCAAGCAGATTGAAGGTGATGATGCCGGAGTAGATCAAGCTCTTGAGGAGGAGGTAGGTGTAATAAGCAGAGGTGTTCATGAGCTGCAGCTGCAGGGTGTCTAAAAGAAGTCATTTATTAGTTTCACCTGTTCTTTTGAAAGGCTAGGATTTATTAATGGGAGAGGGGTCACATTAGACATTTCTGAGGACCTAGGTTGAAGTGACACTCCCCCACCAACACAACCCAACAGTAAGCATCTACACCACCATCACCACCATCATCCCCACCACCACCACCACCACCACCACCACTAAGAATCCAGTTTGCTGGTCAAGTCAATCAGCAACCTCTGTGAAATTCACTTAGAACATTCCAAAGTATTAAAAAGTAAGGTTGGGTTTATACTGAATGAATCTAATGGAGGAAAAAACCATTGGTGATAAATAGCTTTAAGCATTTCTCTATTCCCACCATGTCCCTAAATATGAATAATAGGCAATATCCATTACCTCAATTAAAATGTCACTTATTTGGGGGGGAATTTTGCAGCCAAGCTTTAATCTTATTGATGTTTCAATAATCTATAAAATCATTATTTTCATTCCCATTTTATTTTCCCAAATAAGCTGAGGACACAGAGAGAAGCAATTTACCTGGTTTCGTGTGACTAGTAAGTACCAGAAACCAGATTTCAGTCCCAGCATCCTGACATTTAAGAATACATTCTCAGGACTAACTTAGTGGGGGGTGGAGCAAGGTGGCAGAGGAGTAGGAGACCTGGATTTCATCTGGTCCCAGGAATTCAGCTGGATAGGGATCAAACCATTCTGAACACCTACAAACGCAACAGGAGATCGAAGAAAAGAATAGCAACAACTCTCAACAGAAAAGCGACCACTTTCTGGAGGGTAGGATGTGCAGAGAAGTGAATCCGAGGCGATATTCGGGAGGATAGATGGCGGGGGAGGGGGCCTCTGTCGGCCGCTTCTGGCAAGTGATAGAGCCTCAGAGCACAAAATCGGAACTTTTAGAAGTCGGCTGTGCTGAGGGACATCGCTCCAGTGGCTAAGTGGGGGTGGAACCCTCACGGGACAGTGTGGTGTCAGGACCCTCGGTGTCACAGAAAGACCAGGGCTGCCTGATGCGGCAGAGTTCCCAGGTATCGGAGCAGGGAAGCTGGCTGCAGAGACAGAGCCAAGGAGTGGGCTCTCAGCTCAGGGTTGCCATAAACTGTGATCGGCGACACAGTCGGGCCACTGCTCTTCCAGTAGGGACCCAACAAGCAGCAGATACGGGGAGACTCCGCTTCCTCCCCTGGGAGGAGCGGCACAGGAGCGCACCTCAGGGATCTGCTGGGTGGAGACTCCACACCGGATTGGGTGCCAGAGATAGAAATGCTCGGTCACAGGCCGGGTGAGCACGGAGTGCGGCCAGAGACCGGGAAGATGGGAGTGATTGACTGCTTTTCTCTGGGGTTCACTAAGGAGCGGGGCCCCGAGTTCTCGGCTCCTCCAGGGCGGAGATTGGGAGGCCGCCATTTTCACTCTCGTCCTCCGAAGCTGGACAGAAAGCTAGCAAGGAACAAAAGCCCCTGAGAGCAAACCTGAGCAGATTATTTCGCCCGGACGTGACAAGGGCGGGGCAATTCCACCTCCTGCAAAGACATTTGGGAACCATGGCAACAGACCCCTCCCCCAGACGATCAGCAAGAACAGCCAGCCAAGAGCAAGTTTACCCACCAATGAGAACAGCAGAACTCCAACGCTAGGGGAATACTGCACATAGAATTCATGGCTTTTTACCATGATTCTTTAGTCTTTCAAAGTTAATTTTTTTAACTGTCTTTTTTTTTTTTGAATTTTTCTTTTTCCCTTTTTCAACCAACATCTTATCAATCTCTTATTTATTTATTTATTTATTTTAATTTTATTATGTTATGTTAGTCACCATACAATACATCATAATTTTCGATGTGGTGATCCACGATCCGTGTTTTCATATAACACCCAGTGCTCCATGCAGTACGTGCCTACCTTAATACCCAATCCCCCCTCCCCCCTCCCCTCTAAAACCCTGTTTGTTTCTCAGAGTCCATAGTCTCTCACGTTTCATCTCTCACTCCAAATCCCCCCCCTCATTTTTCCCTTCCTTCTCCTAGTGTCCTCCATGTTATTCCTTATGTTCCACAAATAAGTGAAACCATATGATAATTGATTTTCTCTGCTTGACTTATTTCACTTAGCATAATCTTCTCCAGTCCCATCCATGTTGATGTAAAAGTTGGGTATTCATCCTTTCTGATGGCTGAGTAATATTCCATTGTATATATGGACCACATCTTCTTTATCCATTCATCTGTTGAAGGGCATCTCAGCTCTTTCCACAGCTTGGCTATTGCGGGCACTGCTTCTATGAACATTGGGGTGCATATGGCCCTTCTTTTCACTACATCTGTGTCTTTGGGGTAAATACCTAGGAGTGCAATTGCTGGGTCATAGTGTAGCTCTATTTTTCAATTTTTGAGGATCGGCCACACTGTTTTCCAAGGTGGCTGTACCAATTTGCATTTCCACCAACAGTGTAAGAGGGTTCCCCTTTTTCCACAACCTCTCCAACATTTGTTGTTTCTTTCCTTGTCCATTTTTGCCATTCTAACTCGTGTAAGGTGGTATCTCAATGTGGTTTTGAATCAAATTTCCCTGATGGCTAATGATGATGAACATTTTTTCATGTGTCTGTTAGCCATTTGTATGTCTTCTTTGGAGAAGTGTCTTTTCATAACTTCTGTCCACTTTTTGACTTGATTGTTTGTTTTTTGGGTGTTGAGTTTGAGAAGTTCTTTATAGATCTTGGATACCAGCCCTTTACCTGTAGTGTCATTTGCAAATATCTTCTCCCATTCTGTGGGTTGCTGCTTTGTTTTGTTGACTGTTTCCTTTGCTGTGTAAAGGCTTTTTATATTGATGAAGACCCCAAAGTTCATTTTTTGCTTTTGTTTCACTAGATTTTGGAGATGTATCTTGAAAGAAGTTGCTGTGGATGATGTCAAACAGGTTACTGCCTATGTTCTGCTCTAGGATTTTGATGGATTTCTTTCTCACATTGAGGTCTTTCATCCACTTTGAGTTTATCTTTGGGAATGGTGTCAGAGAATGGTTGAGTTTAATTCTTCTGCATGTGGCTGTCCAATTTTCCCAGCACCATTTATTGAAGAGACTGTCTTTTTTCCATTGCATATTTTTTCCTGCTTTGTCAAAGATTATTTGACCACAGAGTTGAGGGTTCATATCTGGGCTCTCTATTCTGTTCCATTGGTCTATACGTCTGTTTCTGTGCCGGTACCATGCTGCCTTCGTGATCACAGCTTTGTAATATAGCTTGAAATCGGGCAACGTGATTCCCCCAGCTTTGTTTCTCTTTGTCAACATTTCCTTGGCGATTCGGGGTCTTTTTTGATTCCATACAAATTTTAGGATTGTTTGTTCCGGCACTTTGAAAAATGTCATTGGAATTTTGATCGGGATGGCATTGAAGGGATAGATTGCACTGGGTAGCATAGACATTTTAACAATGTTTATTCTTCCAATCCATGAGCATGGAATATTTTTCCATCTTTTTGTGTCTTCTTCAATTGCTTTCATGAGTGTTCTGTAGTTCCTAGAGTATAGATCCTTTACCTTTTTGGTTAGGTTTATTACGAGGTATCTTATGGTTTTTGGTGCTATTGTAAATGGAATCGTTTCTCTAATTTCTCTTGCTACAGTTGCATTGTTAGTGTATAAGAAAGCAACTGATTTCTGTGCATTGATTTTGTATCCCGCTACATTACTGAATTGCTATATGAGGTCTAGTAACTTGGGGATGGAGTCTTTGGGTTTTCCACATAAAGTATCATGTCGTCTGCAAAAAGAGAGAGTTTGACTTCTTCTTTGCCAAGTTGAACAGTAGTGGTGAAAGTGGGCATCCTTGATGTGTTCCTGATCTTAAGGGAAATGCTCTCAGCTTTTCCCCATTGAGGATCATATTCGCTGTGGGTTTTTCATAGATGGATTTTATGAACTTGAGGAATGTTCCCTCTATCCTTATACTCTGAAGAGTTTTAATCAGGAAAGGGTGTGGTATTTTGTCAAATGCTTTTTCTGCATCAATTGAGAGGACCATATGGTTCTTCTCCCTCCTCTTATTAATGTGTTCTATCACATTGATTGATTTGCAAATATCGAACCACCCTTGCATCCCGGGGATAAATCCCACTTGGTCGTGGAGGATGATCCTTTTAATGTATTGTTGGATCCTATTAGCTAGGATTTTGTTGAGGATTTTGGAATCCATATTCATCAGGATATCGGTCTGAAATTGTCCTTTTTGATGGCGTCTTTGCCTGGTTTGGGGATTAAGGTAATGCTAGCCTCATAGAATGAGTTTGGAAGTTTTCCTTCTGTTTCTATTTTTTGAAAGAGCTTCAGTCAAATAGGTATGATTTTTATTTGAATGTTTGGTAGAATTCCCCAGGGAATCCATCAGGCCCTGGACTCTTGTTTTTTGGGAGGTTTTTGATCACTGCTTCCATCTCATTACTGGTTATTGGCCTATAAATGTTGTCAATTTCTTCCTGTTTCAGGCTTGGCAGGTTATAGGTTTCCAGGAAGGCCTCCATTTCTTTTTTTTTAAATTTTTTATTGTTATGTTAATCACCATATATTACATAATTTCTTTTGGTGTACTGTTCCATGATTCATTTTTTTGTTCATAACACCCAGTGCTCCATGCAGAACGTGCCCTCTTTAATACCCATCACCAGGCTAACCCATCCCCCTGCCCCCCTCCCCTCTAGAACCCTCAGTTTGTTTTTCAGAGTCCATCATCTCTCATGGTTCGTCTCCCCCTCTGACATACTCCCCTTTTCTTCCTCTCCTGTTATCTTCTTCTTTTTCTTTTTTCTTAAAATATGTTGCGTTATTTGTTTCAGAAGTACAGATCTGTGATTCAACAGTCTTGCACAATTCACAGCGCTCACCGTAGCACATACCCTCCCCAATGTCTATCACCCAGCCACCCCATCCCTCCCACCCCCAACCACTCCAGTAACACTCAGTTTGTTCCCTGAGATTAAGAATTCCTCATATCAGTGAGGTCATGTGATACATGTCTTTCTCTGATTGACTTATTTCACTCAGCATAACACCCTCCAGTTCCATCCACGTCGTTGCAAATGGCAAGATCTCATTCCTTTTGATGGCTGCATAATATTCCATTGTGTATATATACCACTTCTTCTTTATCCATTCATCTGTCGATGGGCATCTTGGCTCTTTCCACAGTTTGGCTATTGTGGACATTGCTGCTATAAACATTGGGGTGCCCGTACCCCTTCGGGTCCTTACATTTGTATCTTTGGGGTAAATACCCAGTAGTGCAATTGCTGGATCGAACGGTAGCTCTAATTTCAACTGTTTGAGGAACCTCCATACTGTTTTCCAGAGGGGTTGCACCAGCTTGCAATCCCACCAAGAGTGTAGGAGGGTTCCCCTTTCTCCACATCCCCGCCAACATCTGTCGTTCCCTGACTTGTTAATTTTAGCCATTCTGACTGGTGTGAGGTGGTATCTCATGGAGGTTTTGATTTGGATTTCCCTGATGCCGAGCGATGTTGAGCACTTTTTCATGGGCCTGTTGGCCATTTGGATGTCTTCTTTGGAGAAATGTCTGTTCATGTCTTCTGCCCATTTCTTGATTGGATTATTTGTTCTCTGGGTGTTGAGTTTGATAAGTTCTTTATAGATTTTGGATAGCAGCCCTTTATCTGATATGTCATTTGCAAATATTTTCTCCCATTCTGTCGGTTGTCTTTTGGTTTTGTGGACTGTTTCTTTTGCTGTGCCAAAGCTTTTTATCTTGATGAAATCCCAATAGTTCATTTTTGCCCTGGCTTCCCGTGCCTTTGGCGATGTTTCTAGGAAGAAGTCGCTGCGGCTAAGGTCGAAAAGGTTGCTACCTGTGTCCTCCTTTAGGATTTGGATGGACTCCTGTCTCACGTTTAGGTCTTTCAACCATTTGGAGTCTATTTTTGTGTGTGGTGTAAGCAAATGGTCCAGTTTCATTCTTCTGCATGTGGCTGTCCAATTTTCCCAACACCATTTGTTGAAGAGACTGTCTCTTTTCCATTGGACATTCTTTCCTGCTTTGTCAAAGATAAGTTGACCATAGAGTTGAGGGTCCATTTCTGGGCTCTCGATTCTGTTCCATTGATCGATGTGTCTGTTTTTGTGCCAGTACCATACTGTCTTGATGATGACAGCTTTGTAATAGAGCTGGAAGTCCGGAATTGTGATGCCGCCACCTTTGCTTTTCTTTTTCAGTATTCCTCTGGCTATTCGGGGTCTCTTCTGGTTCCATACAAATTTTAGGATTATTTGTTCCATGTCTTTGAAAAAAGTGGATGGTATTTTGATGGGGATTGCATTGAATGTGTAGATTGCTCTAGGTAGCATTGACATCTTCACAATGTTGATTCTCCCAATCCATGAGCATGGAACGTTTTTCCATTTCTTTGTGTCTTCTTCAATTCCTTTCCTGAGTATTTTATAGTTTTCTGAGTACAGATCCTTTGCCTCTTTGGTTAGATTTATTCCTAGGTATCTAATGGTTTTGGGTGCAATTGTAAATGGGATAGACTCCTTGATTTGTCTCTCTTCGGTCTTGTTGTTGGTGTATAGGAATGCCACTGATTTCTGTGCATTTATTTTATATCCTGCTACTTGACTGAATTCCTGTATGAGTTCTAGCAGTTTTGGGGTGGAGTCTTTTGGGTTTTCCACATACAGTATCATATCATCTGCAAAGAGTGAGAGTTTGACTTCCTCTTTGCCGATTTGAATGCCTTTGATTTCTTTTTGTTGTCTGATTGCTGTGGCTAGGACTTCTAATACTATGTTGATTAGCAGTGGTGAGAGTGGACATCCCTGCCGCGTTCCTGACCTTAGGAGAAAAGCTCTCAGCCTTTCTCCATTGAGAATGATATTCGCTGTAGGTTTTTCATAGATGTCTTTTATGATATTGAGGTATGTACCCTCTATCCCTATACTCTGAAGAGTTTTGATCAAGAAAGGATGTTGTACTTTGTCAAATGCTTTTTCTGCATCTACTGAGAGGATCATATGATTCTTGTTCTTTCTTTTGTTAATGTATTGTATCACGTTGATTGATTTGCGGATGTTGAACCAGCCTTGCAGCCCAGGGATAAATCCCACCTGGTCGTGGTGAATAATCCTTTTAATGTACTGTTGGATCCTATTGGCTAGTATTTTGGTGAGAATTTTTGCATCCATGTTCATCAAGGATATTGGTCTGTAATTCTCTTTTTTGATGGGGTCTTTGTCTGGTTTGGGGATCAAGGTAATGCTGGCCTCATAAAATGAGTTTGGAAGTTTCCCTTCCATTTCTATTTTTTTGGAACAGTTTCAGGAGAATAGGTATTAATTCTTCTTGAAATGTCTGATAGAATTCCCCTGGGAAGCCATCTGGCCCTGGGCTTTTGTTTGTTGGGAGATTTTTGAAGACTGCTTCAATTTCCTTAGTGGTTATAGGTCTGTTCAGCTTTTCTATTTCTTCCTGGTTCAGTTTTGGTAGTTGATACATCTCTAGGAATGCACCCATTTCTCCCAGGTTATCTAATTTGCTGGCATAGAGTTGCTCATAATATGTTCTGATAATTGTTTGTATTTCTTTGGTGTTGGTTGTGATCTCTCCTCTTTCATTCATGATTTTGTTGACTTGGGTCATTTCTCTTTTCTTTTTGATCAGTCTGACCAGGGGTTTATCAATGTTGTTAATTCTTTCAAAGAACCAGCTCCTAGTTTCGTTGATCTGTTCTACTGTTCTTTTGGTTTCTAGTTCATTGATTTCTGCTCTGATCTTTATGATTTCCCTTCTCCTGCTGGGTTTAGGCTTTATTTGCTGTTCTTTCTCCAGCTCCTTTAGGTGTAGGGTTAGGTTGTGTATTTGAGACCTTTCTTGTTTCTTGAGAAAGGCTTGTATTGCTATATACTTTCCTCTCAGGACTGCCTTTGCTGTATCCCAAAGATTTTGGACAGTTGTGTTTTCATTTTCATTGGTTTCCATGAATTTTTTTAATTCTTCTTTAATTTCTTGGTTGACCCATTCATTCTTTAGTAGGAGGCTCTTTAGCCTCCATGTATTTGAGTTCTTTCCGACTTTCCTCTTGTGGTTGAGTTCTAGTTTCCAAGCATTGTGGTCTGAAAATATGCAGGGAATGATCCCAATCTTTTGGTACCGATTGAGACCTGATTTGTGACCTAGGATGTGATCAATTCTGGAGAATGTTCCATGGGCACTAGAGAAGAATGTGTATTCCTTTGCTTTGGGATGGAATGTTCTGAATATGTCTGTGAAGTCCATTTGGTCCAGTGTGTCATTTAAAGTCTTTATTTCCTTGTTGATCTTTTGCTTAGATGATCTGTCCATTTCAGTCAGGGGGGTGTTAAAGTCCCCCACTATTATTGTATTGTTGTCAATGTGTTTCTTTGCTTTGTTATTAATTGCCTTATATAATGGGCTGCTCCCATGTTCGGGGCATAGATATTTACAATTGTTAGATCTTCTTGTTGGATAGACCCTTTAAGTAGGATATAGTGTCCTTCCTCATCTCTTACTACAGTCTTTGTTTTAAAATCTAGTTTGTCTGATATAAGGATTGCCACCCCAGCTTTCTTTTGGTGTCCATTAGCATGGTAAATGGTTTTCCACCCCCTCCCTTTCAATCTGGGGGTGTCTTTGGGTCTAAAATGAGTCTCTTGCAGACATCATATGGATGGGTCTTGTTTTTTAATCCAATCTGATAGCCTGTGTCTTTTGATTGGGGCATTGAGCTCATTTCCATTCAGGGTAACTATTGAAAGGTATGAATTTAGTGCCATTGCATTACCTGTAAGGTGACTGTTAACTGTCTGTTGTCTGTGTTCCTTTCTGATCTTTGCTGCTTTTACGTTCTCTCTTTGCTTAGAGGACCCCTCTCAATATTTCTTGGAGGGCTGGTTTCGTGTTTGCAAATTCCTTTAGTTTTTGTTTGTTCTGGAAGCTTTTTATCTCTCCTTCTATTTTCAATGACAGCCTCGCTGGATATAGTATTCTCGGCTGCATATTTTTCTCGTTTAGTGCTCTGAAGGTATCTTGCCAGTCCTTTCTGGCCTGCCAGGTCTCTGTGGATAGGTCTGTTGCCAATCTAATGTTTCTACCATTGTAGGTTACATATCTCTTCTCCCGAGCTGCTTTCAGGATTTTCTCTTTGTCTCTGAGACTCGTAAGTTTTACTATTAGATGTCGGGGTGTTGACCTATTATTATTGATTTTGAGAGGGGTTCTCTGTGCCTCCTGGATTTTAATGCCTGTTTCCTTCCTCACATTAGGGAAGTTCTCTGCCATAATTTGCTCCAATATACCTTCTGCCCCTCTCTCTCTCTCTTCTTCTTCTGGGATCCCAATTATTCTAATGTTGTTTCGTCTTATCGTATCACTTATATCTCGAATTCTGCCCTCGTGATCCTGCAGTTGTTTCTCTCTCTTTTTCTCAGCCTCTTTATTTTCCGTCATTTGGTCTTCTATATCGCTGATTCTCTCTTCTGCCTCATTTATCCTAGCATTTAGTGCCCCCATTTTTGATTGCACCTCATCAATAGCCTTTTTGATTTCGATTTGGTTAGATTGTAGTTCTTTTATTTCTCCAGAAAGGGTTTCTCTAATAACTTCCACGCTTTTTTCAAGCCCATCTAGTATCTTTATGCACGTACCAACATAATTAACTCATCTAATCCACACAACTCCAGGAGACAGGACACACTGTAACTCCATTTGACAAAGGAGAAAATTATGGTACAGAGAGTTGAAATAGCTATAGAACCAAGACTTAAAACCAGGCCCTTGGGGTTCAGACTCCAAACACTTAATCCTTCCAACACCCTACCTTTCCAGTGTTAGTAAGGCTCTTATGAGGTTCTTCTGAAATCAGGAAACATGATATCCGTGACACACTGGGATAGGTCTGAGCACACCATGTCGCATGATGCCAGTCATGCGACATGTTGTACTGTTACCACCAGAATGTCTTCAACCAAATGAGTGAATCTGCTGAACTTTGAAGGAGAAATAACCTGGGCACTTCACTGGCTGTGGCTTCCCTGGGGCTGGTGCCCCAAAGAAGGCATCATAGGGACTTTCTTAGGGAATGAAGTAGAAATGTGGAATTGACCAATATTACAACCAATGCTGAATTGGAAGGCTCAGTTGTCATGCTGTCCCTTACCTTGGACTCTCAGATTGCACCAAATGAAAGTACACAGAAGCCAAAGTAGCGCTTTAGTTGTTTTCTTGTGTGTGCCTAATATGAAAAACAGTACAAAATTCAGGTGGGACGGATGGCAGCTTCCAGATGTGTAAATTAAAAAGCTTCCAGGCAGTTATCTGATTAAAGGTCCCTGGGGGACATGACTAGAAGCTGCATGCTGTCTGTACTCAGAGGCATGGGGACTGGGTGGCTCTGAGGAGCTGGTGGACATTAAGGAGTGAGTGGTGCTGAGGCCCCTGTGGCCCCCTGGCCCCGCCCCTGAATCATGGCAGAATTTGTTATTGCTGCAGAGTGAAAGTTTCAGTTTGCCCAATGGTTTGTAAACCTGTTCTGCAATAATGACACAATAAAAAGCGACATGTGTGGACTGAAATAACCCAAACCCAAATCCGACTAGATGCTCAGCAGACACTTTTAGCAACAATAGCCAATGGGGAAAAGTGGACCCTTGGTGCGACCATGTGTTAGGAACTCTTCCGATTGTCACAGAGTGCTGGTCTCCCAAGCAGATTGAAGGTGATGATGCCGGAGTAGATCAAGCTCTTGAGGAGGAGGTAGGTGTAATAAGCAGAGGTGTTCATGAGCTGCAGCTGCAGGGTGTCTAAAAGAAGTCATTTATTAGTTTCACCTGTTCTTTTGAAAGGCTAGGATTTATTAATGGGAGAGGGGTCACATTAGACATTTCTGAGGACCTAGGTTGAAGTGACACTCCCCCACCAACACAACCCAACAGTAAGCATCTACACCACCATCACCACCATCATCCCCACCACCACCACCACCACCACCACCACTAAGAATCCAGTTTGCTGGTCAAGTCAATCAGCAACCTCTGTGAAATTCACTTAGAACATTCCAAAGTATTAAAAAGTAAGGTTGGGTTTATACTGAATGAATCTAATGGAGGAAAAAACCATTGGTGATAAATAGCTTTAAGCATTTCTCTATTCCCACCATATCCCTAAATATGAATAATAGGCAATATCCATTACCTCAATTAAAATGTCACTTATTTGGGGGGGAATTTTGCAGCCAAGCTTTAATCTTATTGATGTTTCAATAATCTATAAAATCATTATTTTCATTCCCATTTTATTTTCCCAAATAAGCTGAGGACACAGAGAGAAGCAATTTACCTGGTTTCGTGTGACTAGTAAGTACCAGAAACCAGATTTCAGTCCCAGCATCCTGACATTTAAGAATACATTCTCAGGACTAACTTAGTGGGGGGTGGAGCAAGGTGGCAGAGGAGTAGGAGACCTGGATTTCATCTGGTCCCAGGAATTCAGCTGGATAGGGATCAAACCATTCTGAACACCTACAAACGCAACAGGAGATCGAAGAAAAGAATAGCAACAACTCTCAACAGAAAAGCGACCACTTTCTGGAGGGTAGGATGTGCAGAGAAGTGAATCCGAGGCGATATTCGGGAGGATAGATGGCGGGGGAGGGGGCCTCTGTCGGCCGCTTCTGGCAAGTGATAGAGCCTCAGAGCACAAAATCGGAACTTTTAGAAGTCGGCTGTGCTGAGGGACATCGCTCCAGTGGCTAAGTGGGGGTGGAACCCTCACGGGACAGTGTGGTGTCAGGACCCTCGGTGTCACAGAAAGACCAGGGCTGCCTGATGCGGCAGAGTTCCCAGGTATCGGAGCAGGGAAGCTGGCTGCAGAGACAGAGCCAAGGAGTGGGCTCTCAGCTCAGGGTTGCCATAAACTGTGATCGGCGACACAGTCGGGCCACTGCTCTTCCAGTAGGGACCCAACAAGCAGCAGATACGGGGAGACTCCGCTTCCTCCCCTGGGAGGAGCGGCACAGGAGCGCACCTCAGGGATCTGCTGGGTGGAGACTCCACACCGGATTGGGTGCCAGAGATAGAAATGCTCGGTCACAGGCCGGGTGAGCACGGAGTGCGGCCAGAGACCGGGAAGATGGGAGTGATTGACTGCTTTTCTCTGGGGTTCACTAAGGAGCGGGGCCCCGAGTTCTCGGCTCCTCCAGGGCGGAGATTGGGAGGCCGCCATTTTCACTCTCGTCCTCCGAAGCTGGACAGAAAGCTAGCAAGGAACAAAAGCCCCTGAGAGCAAACCTGAGCAGATTATTTCGCCCGGACGTGACAAGGGCGGGGCAATTCCACCTCCTGCAAAGACATTTGGGAACCATGGCAACAGACCCCTCCCCCAGACGATCAGCAAGAACAGCCAGCCAAGAGCAAGTTTACCCACCAATGAGAACAGCAGAACTCCAACGCTAGGGGAATACTGCACATAGAATTCATGGCTTTTTACCATGATTCTTTAGTCTTTCAAAGTTAATTTTTTTAACTGTCTTTTTTTTTTTTTGAATTTTTCTTTTTCCCTTTTTCAACCAACATCTTATCAATCTCTTATTTATTTATTTATTTATTTTAATTTTATTATGTTATGTTAGTCACCATACAATACATCATAATTTTCGATGTGGTGATCCACGATCCGTGTTTTCATATAACACCCAGTGCTCCATGCAGTACGTGCCTACCTTAATACCCAATCCCCCCTCCCCCCTCCCCTCTAAAACCCTGTTTGTTTCTCAGAGTCCATAGTCTCTCACGTTTCATCTCTCACTCCAAATCCCCCCCCTCATTTTTCCCTTCCTTCTCCTAGTGTCCTCCATGTTATTCCTTATGTTCCACAAATAAGTGAAACCATATGATAATTGATTTTCTCTGCTTGACTTATTTCACTTAGCATAATCTTCTCCAGTCCCATCCATGTTGATGTAAAAGTTGGGTATTCATCCTTTCTGATGGCTGAGTAATATTCCATTGTATATATGGACCACATCTTCTTTATCCATTCATCTGTTGAAGGGCATCTCAGCTCTTTCCACAGCTTGGCTATTGCGGGCACTGCTTCTATGAACATTGGGGTGCATATGGCCCTTCTTTTCACTACATCTGTGTCTTTGGGGTAAATACCTAGGAGTGCAATTGCTGGGTCATAGTGTAGCTCTATTTTTCAATTTTTGAGGATCGGCCACACTGTTTTCCAAGGTGGCTGTACCAATTTGCATTTCCACCAACAGTGTAAGAGGGTTCCCCTTTTTCCACAACCTCTCCAACATTTGTTGTTTCTTTCCTTGTCCATTTTTGCCATTCTAACTCGTGTAAGGTGGTATCTCAATGTGGTTTTGAATCAAATTTCCCTGATGGCTAATGATGATGAACATTTTTTCATGTGTCTGTTAGCCATTTGTATGTCTTCTTTGGAGAAGTGTCTTTTCATAACTTCTGTCCACTTTTTGACTTGATTGTTTGTTTTTTGGGTGTTGAGTTTGAGAAGTTCTTTATAGATCTTGGATACCAGCCCTTTACCTGTAGTGTCATTTGCAAATATCTTCTCCCATTCTGTGGGTTGCTGCTTTGTTTTGTTGACTGTTTCCTTTGCTGTGTAAAGGCTTTTTATATTGATGAAGACCCCAAAGTTCATTTTTTGCTTTTGTTTCACTAGATTTTGGAGATGTATCTTGAAAGAAGTTGCTGTGGATGATGTCAAACAGGTTACTGCCTATGTTCTGCTCTAGGATTTTGATGGATTTCTTTCTCACATTGAGGTCTTTCATCCACTTTGAGTTTATCTTTGGGAATGGTGTCAGAGAATGGTTGAGTTTAATTCTTCTGCATGTGGCTGTCCAATTTTCCCAGCACCATTTATTGAAGAGACTGTCTTTTTTCCATTGCATATTTTTTCCTGCTTTGTCAAAGATTATTTGACCACAGAGTTGAGGGTTCATATCTGGGCTCTCTATTCTGTTCCATTGGTCTATACGTCTGTTTCTGTGCCGGTACCATGCTGCCTTCGTGATCACAGCTTTGTAATATAGCTTGAAATCGGGCAACGTGATTCCCCCAGCTTTGTTTCTCTTTGTCAACATTTCCTTGGCGATTCGGGGTCTTTTTTGATTCCATACAAATTTTAGGATTGTTTGTTCCGGCACTTTGAAAAATGTCATTGGAATTTTGATCGGGATGGCATTGAAGGGATAGATTGCACTGGGTAGCATAGACATTTTAACAATGTTTATTCTTCCAATCCATGAGCATGGAATATTTTTCCATCTTTTTGTGTCTTCTTCAATTGCTTTCATGAGTGTTCTGTAGTTCCTAGAGTATAGATCCTTTACCTTTTTGGTTAGGTTTATTACGAGGTATCTTATGGTTTTTGGTGCTATTGTAAATGGAATCGTTTCTCTAATTTCTCTTGCTACAGTTGCATTGTTAGTGTATAAGAAAGCAACTGATTTCTGTGCATTGATTTTGTATCCCGCTACATTACTGAATTGCTATATGAGGTCTAGTAACTTGGGGATGGAGTCTTTGGGTTTTCCACATAAAGTATCATGTCGTCTGCAAAAAGAGAGAGTTTGACTTCTTCTTTGCCAAGTTGAACAGTAGTGGTGAAAGTGGGCATCCTTGATGTGTTCCTGATCTTAAGGGAAATGCTCTCAGCTTTTCCCCATTGAGGATCATATTCGCTGTGGGTTTTTCATAGATGGATTTTATGAACTTGAGGAATGTTCCCTCTATCCTTATACTCTGAAGAGTTTTAATCAGGAAAGGGTGTGGTATTTTGTCAAATGCTTTTTCTGCATCAATTGAGAGGACCATATGGTTCTTCTCCCTCCTCTTATTAATGTGTTCTATCACATTGATTGATTTGCAAATATCGAACCACCCTTGCATCCCGGGGATAAATCCCACTTGGTCGTGGAGGATGATCCTTTTAATGTATTGTTGGATCCTATTAGCTAGGATTTTGTTGAGGATTTTGGAATCCATATTCATCAGGATATCGGTCTGAAATTGTCCTTTTTGATGGCGTCTTTGCCTGGTTTGGGGATTAAGGTAATGCTAGCCTCATAGAATGAGTTTGGAAGTTTTCCTTCTGTTTCTATTTTTTGAAAGAGCTTCAGTCAAATAGGTATGATTTTTATTTGAATGTTTGGTAGAATTCCCCAGGGAATCCATCAGGCCCTGGACTCTTGTTTTTTGGGAGGTTTTTGATCACTGCTTCCATCTCATTACTGGTTATTGGCCTATAAATGTTGTCAATTTCTTCCTGTTTCAGGCTTGGCAGGTTATAGGTTTCCAGGAAGGCCTCCATTTCTTTTTTTTTTAATTTTTTATTGTTATGTTAATCACCATATATTACATAATTTCTTTTGGTGTACTGTTCCATGATTCATTTTTTTGTTCATAACACCCAGTGCTCCATGCAGAACGTGCCCTCTTTAATACCCATCACCAGGCTAACCCATCCCCCTGCCCCCCTCCCCTCTAGAACCCTCAGTTTGTTTTTCAGAGTCCATCATCTCTCATGGTTCGTCTCCCCCTCTGACATACTCCCCTTTTCTTCCTCTCCTGTTATCTTCTTCTTTTTCTTTTTTCTTAAAATATGTTGCGTTATTTGTTTCAGAAGTACAGATCTGTGATTCAACAGTCTTGCACAATTCACAGCGCTCACCGTAGCACATACCCTCCCCAATGTCTATCACCCAGCCACCCCATCCCTCCCACCCCCAACCACTCCAGTAACACTCAGTTTGTTCCCTGAGATTAAGAATTCCTCATATCAGTGAGGTCATGTGATACATGTCTTTCTCTGATTGACTTATTTCACTCAGCATAACACCCTCCAGTTCCATCCACGTCGTTGCAAATGGCAAGATCTCATTCCTTTTGATGGCTGCATAATATTCCATTGTGTATATATACCACTTCTTCTTTATCCATTCATCTGTCGATGGGCATCTTGGCTCTTTCCACAGTTTGGCTATTGTGGACATTGCTGCTATAAACATTGGGGTGCCCGTACCCCTTCGGGTCCTTACATTTGTATCTTTGGGGTAAATACCCAGTAGTGCAATTGCTGGATCGAACGGTAGCTCTAATTTCAACTGTTTGAGGAACCTCCATACTGTTTTCCAGAGGGGTTGCACCAGCTTGCAATCCCACCAAGAGTGTAGGAGGGTTCCCCTTTCTCCACATCCCCGCCAACATCTGTCGTTCCCTGACTTGTTAATTTTAGCCATTCTGACTGGTGTGAGGTGGTATCTCATGGAGGTTTTGATTTGGATTTCCCTGATGCCGAGCGATGTTGAGCACTTTTTCATGGGCCTGTTGGCCATTTGGATGTCTTCTTTGGAGAAATGTCTGTTCATGTCTTCTGCCCATTTCTTGATTGGATTATTTGTTCTCTGGGTGTTGAGTTTGATAAGTTCTTTATAGATTTTGGATAGCAGCCCTTTATCTGATATGTCATTTGCAAATATTTTCTCCCATTCTGTCGGTTGTCTTTTGGTTTTGTGGACTGTTTCTTTTGCTGTGCCAAAGCTTTTTATCTTGATGAAATCCCAATAGTTCATTTTTGCCCTGGCTTCCCGTGCCTTTGGCGATGTTTCTAGGAAGAAGTCGCTGCGGCTAAGGTCGAAAAGGTTGCTACCTGTGTCCTCCTTTAGGATTTGGATGGACTCCTGTCTCACGTTTAGGTCTTTCAACCATTTGGAGTCTATTTTTGTGTGTGGTGTAAGCAAATGGTCCAGTTTCATTCTTCTGCATGTGGCTGTCCAATTTTCCCAACACCATTTGTTGAAGAGACTGTCTCTTTTCCATTGGACATTCTTTCCTGCTTTGTCAAAGATAAGTTGACCATAGAGTTGAGGGTCCATTTCTGGGCTCTCGATTCTGTTCCATTGATCGATGTGTCTGTTTTTGTGCCAGTACCATACTGTCTTGATGATGACAGCTTTGTAATAGAGCTGGAAGTCCGGAATTGTGATGCCGCCACCTTTGCTTTTCTTTTTCAGTATTCCTCTGGCTATTCGGGGTCTCTTCTGGTTCCATACAAATTTTAGGATTATTTGTTCCATGTCTTTGAAAAAAGTGGATGGTATTTTGATGGGGATTGCATTGAATGTGTAGATTGCTCTAGGTAGCATTGACATCTTCACAATGTTGATTCTCCCAATCCATGAGCATGGAACGTTTTTCCATTTCTTTGTGTCTTCTTCAATTCCTTTCCTGAGTATTTTATAGTTTTCTGAGTACAGATCCTTTGCCTCTTTGGTTAGATTTATTCCTAGGTATCTAATGGTTTTGGGTGCAATTGTAAATGGGATAGACTCCTTGATTTGTCTCTCTTCGGTCTTGTTGTTGGTGTATAGGAATGCCACTGATTTCTGTGCATTTATTTTATATCCTGCTACTTGACTGAATTCCTGTATGAGTTCTAGCAGTTTTGGGGTGGAGTCTTTTGGGTTTTCCACATACAGTATCATATCATCTGCAAAGAGTGAGAGTTTGACTTCCTCTTTGCCGATTTGAATGCCTTTGATTTCTTTTTGTTGTCTGATTGCTGTGGCTAGGACTTCTAATACTATGTTGATTAGCAGTGGTGAGAGTGGACATCCCTGCCGCGTTCCTGACCTTAGGAGAAAAGCTCTCAGCCTTTCTCCATTGAGAATGATATTCGCTGTAGGTTTTTCATAGATGTCTTTTATGATATTGAGGTATGTACCCTCTATCCCTATACTCTGAAGAGTTTTGATCAAGAAAGGATGTTGTACTTTGTCAAATGCTTTTTCTGCATCTACTGAGAGGATCATATGATTCTTGTTCTTTCTTTTGTTAATGTATTGTATCACGTTGATTGATTTGCGGATGTTGAACCAGCCTTGCAGCCCAGGGATAAATCCCACCTGGTCGTGGTGAATAATCCTTTTAATGTACTGTTGGATCCTATTGGCTAGTATTTTGGTGAGAATTTTTGCATCCATGTTCATCAAGGATATTGGTCTGTAATTCTCTTTTTTGATGGGGTCTTTGTCTGGTTTGGGGATCAAGGTAATGCTGGCCTCATAAAATGAGTTTGGAAGTTTCCCTTCCATTTCTATTTTTTTGGAACAGTTTCAGGAGAATAGGTATTAATTCTTCTTGAAATGTCTGATAGAATTCCCCTGGGAAGCCATCTGGCCCTGGGCTTTTGTTTGTTGGGAGATTTTTGAAGACTGCTTCAATTTCCTTAGTGGTTATAGGTCTGTTCAGCTTTTCTATTTCTTCCTGGTTCAGTTTTGGTAGTTGATACATCTCTAGGAATGCACCCATTTCTCCCAGGTTATCTAATTTGCTGGCATAGAGTTGCTCATAATATGTTCTGATAATTGTTTGTATTTCTTTGGTGTTGGTTGTGATCTCTCCTCTTTCATTCATGATTTTGTTGACTTGGGTCATTTCTCTTTTCTTTTTGATCAGTCTGACCAGGGGTTTATCAATGTTGTTAATTCTTTCAAAGAACCAGCTCCTAGTTTCGTTGATCTGTTCTACTGTTCTTTTGGTTTCTAGTTCATTGATTTCTGCTCTGATCTTTATGATTTCCCTTCTCCTGCTGGGTTTAGGCTTTATTTGCTGTTCTTTCTCCAGCTCCTTTAGGTGTAGGGTTAGGTTGTGTATTTGAGACCTTTCTTGTTTCTTGAGAAAGGCTTGTATTGCTATATACTTTCCTCTCAGGACTGCCTTTGCTGTATCCCAAAGATTTTGGACAGTTGTGTTTTCATTTTCATTGGTTTCCATGAATTTTTTTAATTCTTCTTTAATTTCTTGGTTGACCCATTCATTCTTTAGTAGGAGGCTCTTTAGCCTCCATGTATTTGAGTTCTTTCCGACTTTCCTCTTGTGGTTGAGTTCTAGTTTCCAAGCATTGTGGTCTGAAAATATGCAGGGAATGATCCCAATCTTTTGGTACCGATTGAGACCTGATTTGTGACCTAGGATGTGATCAATTCTGGAGAATGTTCCATGGGCACTAGAGAAGAATGTGTATTCCTTTGCTTTGGGATGGAATGTTCTGAATATGTCTGTGAAGTCCATTTGGTCCAGTGTGTCATTTAAAGTCTTTATTTCCTTGTTGATCTTTTGCTTAGATGATCTGTCCATTTCAGTCAGGGGGGTGTTAAAGTCCCCCACTATTATTGTATTGTTGTCAATGTGTTTCTTTGCTTTGTTATTAATTGCCTTATATAATGGGCTGCTCCCATGTTCGGGGCATAGATATTTACAATTGTTAGATCTTCTTGTTGGATAGACCCTTTAAGTAGGATATAGTGTCCTTCCTCATCTCTTACTACAGTCTTTGTTTTAAAATCTAGTTTGTCTGATATAAGGATTGCCACCCCAGCTTTCTTTTGGTGTCCATTAGCATGGTAAATGGTTTTCCACCCCCTCCCTTTCAATCTGGGGGTGTCTTTGGGTCTAAAATGAGTCTCTTGCAGACATCATATGGATGGGTCTTGTTTTTTAATCCAATCTGATAGCCTGTGTCTTTTGATTGGGGCATTGAGCTCATTTCCATTCAGGGTAACTATTGAAAGGTATGAATTTAGTGCCATTGCATTACCTGTAAGGTGACTGTTAACTGTCTGTTGTCTGTGTTCCTTTCTGATCTTTGCTGCTTTTACGTTCTCTCTTTGCTTAGAGGACCCCTCTCAATATTTCTTGGAGGGCTGGTTTCGTGTTTGCAAATTCCTTTAGTTTTTGTTTGTTCTGGAAGCTTTTTATCTCTCCTTCTATTTTCAATGACAGCCTCGCTGGATATAGTATTCTCGGCTGCATATTTTTCTCGTTTAGTGCTCTGAAGGTATCTTGCCAGTCCTTTCTGGCCTGCCAGGTCTCTGTGGATAGGTCTGTTGCCAATCTAATGTTTCTACCATTGTAGGTTACATATCTCTTCTCCCGAGCTGCTTTCAGGATTTTCTCTTTGTCTCTGAGACTCGTAAGTTTTACTATTAGATGTCGGGGTGTTGACCTATTATTATTGATTTTGAGAGGGGTTCTCTGTGCCTCCTGGATTTTAATGCCTGTTTCCTTCCTCACATTAGGGAAGTTCTCTGCCATAATTTGCTCCAATATACCTTCTGCCCCTCTCTCTCTCTCTTCTTCTTCTGGGATCCCAATTATTCTAATGTTGTTTCGTCTTATCGTATCACTTATATCTCGAATTCTGCCCTCGTGATCCTGCAGTTGTTTCTCTCTCTTTTTCTCAGCCTCTTTATTTTCCGTCATTTGGTCTTCTATATCGCTGATTCTCTCTTCTGCCTCATTTATCCTAGCATTTAGTGCCCCCATTTTTGATTGCACCTCATCAATAGCCTTTTTGATTTCGATTTGGTTAGATTGTAGTTCTTTTATTTCTCCAGAAAGGGTTTCTCTAATAACTTCCACGCTTTTTTCAAGCCCATCTAGTATCTTTATGCACGTACCAACATAATTAACTCATCTAATCCACACAACTCCAGGAGACAGGACACACCGTAACTCCATTTGACAAAGGAGAAAATTATGGTACAGAGAGTTGAAATAGCTATAGAACCAAGACTTAAAACCAGGCCCTTGGGGTTCAGACTCCAAACACTTAATCCTTCCAACACCCTACCTTTCCAGTGTTAGTAAGGCTCTTATGAGGTTCTTCTGAAATCAGGAAACATGATATCCGTGACACACTGGGATAGGTCTGAGCACACCATGTCGCATGATGCCAGTCATGCGACATGTTGTACTGTTACCACCAGAATGTCTTCAACCAAATGAGTGAATCT